>NC_073273.2:28069545-28372575 GCF_029289425.2 Pan paniscus | reverse complement strand
CTGCACAACTTAAACCATATTTTTTTCAGATCCAACTCCAAGGATTCTGATTTAATTGAGCAGTTACAACTTGGGTTTAAGGGATTTTGAAAGTTTTCCTCCCCGTAGGTGATTCTCTTGCACCAGGGGTAAGAAGCGCTGGATGGGGGTGAGGAATGCTTTAGCTGTGAGAGATATCCATGTACGCTTCAGGATTTGCCCCATTGCATATCTGGAGTTTGGGGTCTTAGAAAACATTCTTGCCTTGTTAAAAATTAAAGGATGGCTTCAATACATACTTAGCTATTTGGCTACGTTGCAGAAAAAGAAAATGCCTTTCCAGAGATGAGTTTTTTGAGTCAGGGTTTTGTTCTGTCAGTGAGGCTGGAGTGCAGTGGTGTGATCATGGCTCATTGCAGCCTTGACCTCCCAGGCTCAAGTGATCCTTCAGCTCCAGCCTTCTGAGTAGCTGGGACTGAAGTCATGCACCAGACCTGGCTAATTTTTCAATTTTTTTTTTTTTTTTTGTAGAGATGGCTTTCTCTATGCTGCCTGGGCTGGTCTCAAACTCCTGGCCTCAAGTGATCCTCCTACATCAGTCTCCCTAACAGTTCGACCTACAGGCACAGGCAAGCATGTCTGGCGTATTTATTAAAATGTAGCTACTAGAATATTTAAAATTCACATGTGCCTCACATATTATTTCTTAGAGAATTGCCTCATTTTTGAAATCTCAGGCTGCCTGCTCTAAAACCTGGATGTGCCAGGAAGGTAAAAAAATCTGAAATTTTAAAATAATAGTCATTATATTGCTTCCATGTATGAATAACACATATATATTATTCATAAATAAAAATAATCTTACACACAAATGTAAATGCAAGTATTTTACAGGCAGGGCCAGTGTCCAGTGTATGGAGGAAGCCCTGCCAGAAAAGGATCCAGAAAAAACCTGTAATTCTTGCTTTATTCAACCCAGTGTCAAATCACATATATCACTCATGGCCTGAGGGGGCATGATGGGGAATTGAACTATATCCAATCATGGGTGCTGGAGTGGAAAGTATCTAATCAGGTGCACAGCTGGAGAAGAATGGACAGCTTTTTGGATCTAGGGAGGCCTTTGCCTGTCTCTCCACTCAGAGCTCAGGACACTAGAGCCACCTCAACACAATCGCCTGTTTTTTAGTTGTTTTAACACTCCAAAAGAGAATTAGTTTTCTCATGCATTTTCCAAATGTGTGGCAAGCAGAGCCTTAAATCTACCTCCCTGTTACCCCAGCCTAACTCTGGCTTGCAGTCAGATTTTAAATTTCCGGTTCTTTCCTGACACTTGCCAACACTAACTAACATTGTGTAACTCACAGTATTATCAACTGTTCTTTATTGTACATTTTAGACACAGTATTTTAATTCTTCATTTTTTCAAAAAGCAGTGGATGACCCTTAAAAAATATTTTTCATTTCTAAACATTTTACAGGAGATGAAAGCAGATAATAATCCCCTGTCACTCCACAGTACAAAAAAAAAAAAAAAAAGAAAGAAAGGAAAATATTTGTGCCCAACCCCAAGATGCCAACACTGGCCATGACTCTTGAAGTGTCTAGTAAATAGCATCCCTTGTGTCATCTCCTCTCAGGGAACAGCCCAAGGTCTGAGAACGCAGCCTCTTTGTGGAGTGATTGGATTCACTGTACCTGGAAGGAATCTCCAGGTATACCCTTGCACTAAAAGCAAACCCCTTAGGACATTAAGAATTTCTTAGCCCAACGCTTAGTTTCCATTCCTTAGATACACATTGCAGTCCAGACAACTGGATGCTGATATTGAGGAAAAAATGTCCTCAGATTGGTGAAGGGAGAGAAAATATTTCAAAGGACAAAGAAACCCAACCTAGTGCGTCAGTGCAAAAACCTGAAAAGTAAAATGCACCTCAGGGACACAGTGGAGCACAGCATAGTGTCTCCTGGTAGGATGCTGATGACCCACTTCACTGAAACAGATGGGAGCAGGGAAAATATCCCAAGTAATAGAATGGGCTGACTTGACCCTTGGGTAAGATATGTCTGTGTTTCAATTGGCATTGTCACCTCTTAATTTTGTCACCCTGAATATATTATTGTATTTATTTTAACTTCACTTTTTCATTAACTGTAAATTATGTTTTATCAGTAGAGTTTCAAAGGTATGAAAATATTTATAAAGCACATTAAGTTGGTGAATTTTGAATAAAATTAAATAGTAATATATTTCATTTGTTAAAAATTGTTACTTACCTATTTCTTCAGCAGAATGAGTGTAGCACGTTTTCCAGGTCTGTTTTTTATTTGTTTGAGAGGGGACTTCAAGCAGAATCTCACAGCTTAGTGTTGGAAATGCTTCTAGGTGTAAAGACAGGGACAGTCTGTCTTCCACTACGGTGGTAGGAAATGAATACATATCTGCAAGCCCATGAGGTAGATTAATTGTCAAATTACATAAATTTATCACATCAGTTATTCTTTTTTTCAAAACAGAGAACTTGTGAAAGTGAATATCTCTATTCCATATGCTGCCATCTGGGTGTTTGAGGGTAATGCTAAGTTTTAGGAGCTGGGAATTGGCACCTACTGGAAGTGTTCACATATGATTAATTGTTTACTAAATGATTTGTTATGAACATAATTAAATTACATGTTTATTTTCTGAAAGGGATAGATACTTTGGCTTTTCTTAATGAGTTATAAGATGTAAGCCTATTTTATTTTATTTTATTTTATTTTATTTATTTTTTAGATGTAGTTTCACTCTTGTTGCCCAGGCTGGAGTGCAATGGCAAGACCTTAGCTCACTGCAACCTCCACCTGCCGGGTTCAAGAGATTCTCCTGCCTCAGCCTCCCGAGTGGCTGGGATTATAAGCATACACCACCACACCTGGCTAATTTTGTATTTTTAGTAGAGACGTGGTTTCTTCATGTTGGTCAGGCTGGTCTCAAACTCTTGACCTCAGGTCATCTGCCTGCCTCGGCCTCCCAAAATGCAGGGATTACAGGCATGAGTCACCATGCCCGGCTGTAATTTCCTCTGTTTTATACCTTAGATTTGAATAATTTTTGCTGGATTCTTCAAACATGAAGTATTTTTTAAATTGAAAACTAACTGAATGACTAACTGGTAAGTAGAACTCTTAGACCATTGACTAAAAGCTAAGGCCCACCTTGACCCTGCAAAAGAGGACCACTGAAGGCCCAGTTGATTATTCCTGGGTGTCTGCCCTGCAGGCATCCAAGCCTGCTCACACCAACCATGGAAGGAGCCTTTGTTACTGCCAGAAGATATAAAACGTTGGTAAGCCGGAAGTTCACAGACAGATGCAATTGAGCTTGAGATAGAAGAAATGTTGGGAGATTCTTTCTAGAATGGAATTGTTATTGTCCTGAGACTGTTTCTAGACTTGGTCTAAGAAGTTACCTAAGAAATATTGCAACTAAGAAAAAGTTCAAATGATTAGATCTTTGAGGGTCTCAAAGGTTAGGCGGAAAAGGGTCTTATTTCATAGGGAGGAGAAAACAAGTTTACAAGGAAGGTTGGAAGGGAAGCACAGGATGGAGGGCAGCAAAATCGGATCCCAGATAAGATAATGTTTCACCTTGAAGTCAGCCTGTTCTTAGGAGGGTTATGTATAAGGGTTGTAGGTTTGCTGAGGTGGTGGGTGAGTCAAAGTTCAGGGGCTGGTTGGAAGAAGAGAAACAAGCAAAGTTCCTGTAACGAATATGTTATTTTGACCACTGAAGACTAAATTACTGAATGGTTGTTCATTTTTAAAAATGGGAATTTTCAATCTGTGTCCATCTTGTGATAGGTTAAAAAGACAGCGGGGAGCATTCTCAAAGTCATAATGGGAAGCACGTTTCTCTTCACTAAGCTGTTCTTTGAGAATACAAAGAATGGGGGAATTTCTTTAAATATAGCTATTTCCAGGATTACCTTCACCCACAACTGTTCCTTGCCCTAGACATCTCTTCCATTTGGCTGTTTCTGAGTTATATTTTTATAATAAAGTGGTAAATATAATTAGAGTTATTTGTTGAGTTTTTTTTTTTTTTTTTTTTTTTAGTAATTCTATCAAATTATTTAACTTGAAAAGGGGTTTATGGGAGTCTCAGATTTATAGGCAGTAGCTGAGAAGTATAGATGGGCTTCAAGGACATGTGACTCTCCTCTGCAGTGCAGATGGCGATGTGAGACTGAGCCCTGAATTTTTAGGGTCTGTGCGAACTCTAAGTTGTGTCAGAATTAAATTTGGGGGCAACAAATGGGTGTTGGAGAATCAGTGGGTTTTCAGGGAACTTTACACATTTAGGATCAAAAGCATTGTAAAAAGAAAGACAACGTGGGGGCCTCCACTGGAGAGAGACTCCAGCTGTGTCGGGGAAGGTAGGCTCTGCTCTGCACACAGGCTAATACACCATGAACTGCCCTGTGGTTCCAGGCATCCTCCCAGGGTGAGAAGGACCAAGGACTCTGAGGGAAGAAGTTCCGAGAACAGATGACTTCTACCCTCCTGCCAACCTGAGGCCACAACATGTTTTTCACCCACTGAACTTACGCACTGCAGGTTGATGTGGTCAAGCCCTTCCCAGGACAGGGCTTCGGCATCAAGATTGTTGCCACGCTACCTTTCCTCAAAGACTTTCCCACCAAAAACCCACACATGTGCCTACAAGACCCCTGGCATATGCTCTACCTTAGACACCGAATCTGCAGTGGCAACCTGGTTTTTTCACCATTCCAGGTTTCTGTGCCACCTGATCATAATCTCATCTTCTTGCATGGACATAGAAATAAGTCAGAGCAAAGTTTCACCTAGGTCAGTATCTGTAGCATGAACCCGTCCTTCCACCAACCCTTTACTGTCTCCCAATTGTGGGTTCTTAATAGCACCTTCCCCTCTTTTACCTTTTAGTTCACCTCAAACCCTTTTTTAAGTGCACTCAGTGTGTCCAGGCCACCCCTCAGTTGCCTGAATCCAGCACCTACTAAAATTCAGATGTCCAGTAGTTCAAGACCATGGGCCTAGACCGCGTTTTTGCAGAAGGAAATACAAGTTAGAAATGAGAGGCTCTATTCTCCCATTTGAAAATTAAAAAAGATATTTTTTTCTTTTCCCTTTTCTTAAACAATGTAATTTAGAAAACGTGTATCACTAATTTTTTGAGACAGAATCTTATGCTTTTGATTAGTCTGAAGTGCAAGGGCATAATCATAGCTCACTATAACCTTAACCTCTTGGGTTTGAGCAGTCCTCCTGCATCAACCTCCTAATTACCTAGGACTATAGGCATGCACCACCATGACTGGCTAACTTTATTTATCTATTTATTTATTTTTTTCAAGACAGTGTCTTACTCTGTGGGCCAGGCTGGAGTGTAGTGGCATGATCTTAGCTCAGTGCAACTTCCGCCTCCCAGGTTCAAGCAATTCTCTTGCTTCAACATTTTGAGTAGCTGGCATTACAGGCACACACCACCATGCCTGGCTAGTTTTTTATTGTTATTATTTTTAGGAGAGAAAGGGTTTCACCACTTTGCCCAGGCTGGTCTCGAACCCCTGACCTCATTATCCACCTGCCTCCAACTCCCAAAATGCTGGGATTACAGGCATGAGCCAACATGCCGAGCCATATTTATTTTATTTTATTTTTTATGGTGACAGAATTTCATCATGTTGCCTGTAGTGGACTCAAATATTTGGCTTCAAGTGATCCTCCTGCCTTGGCCTCCCCAAATGTTGGGATTACAGACATGAACCACCGTGCCTGGCCTGGAAAACTTTTATATGTACCTTTTTCTCTCTGCTTCTTTGAAATATAAGCAAATCATTTTAACAGCTAAATAAGCCTTTCGCCATTCTTCATGACACAGAATTGTCTTTATCTAAGACCTGGAAACTATTGTTTGTTTTTTAATTTGGCAAAGATTTATTGATTTTTTATTTTCAGTCTTTTGAAGTAGGCACAGCTCAGTACAGTGGCTCATGTTTTTAATCCCAGTGCTTTGGGAGGCTGAGATGAGGGAATTGCTTGGGCCCAGGAGTTTGAGACCAGCCTGGGCAGCATAATGAGACTCCTTCTTTATAAAAAATTAAAATCAACTAGCAGGGCATGGTGGCTCAGGAGGCTGAGGTGAGAGAATCATTTGAGCCCAAGAGTTTGAGGGTGCAATGAGCCATGATCACACCACTCTGCCACTGTACTCCAGCTTGAGTGACAGAGGGAGACCCTGTCTCTAAATAAATTAATTAATTAAAAAATGTGTTTTTCCATACATAAAAATAAGTAAATAAACAAATAAATAAAATAGACATGGATTTGCTTAGAATAAAGCTAATTATAAGATAACAGAAAAGTGAACAACAAAGATGGGGTTCGCCCTAGCAAATAATTCCAGCATATTAGGAAACTCACAGAATTTTTCCTGCAGCATGACCGACATGAAAGTAGAATGTCATCATGTCAGGCTGTACCAGCGTTGGAAGACTAAACACTGTGGGGAAGAATCTCCCTTATGGAATATTATCAAAAGGTGAGAGCCCAGCTCCTGCCCTGATGGGCTACAGAGATGAGTTCTTGAGATAATACATTGCAGAAATATGCATAGAGTAGTTTAACCTTTTTTGTGTGTAGCACTTTCTCCATTTTCCTGAGAAATCTTCCCTGGTAATAGTGTCAGCTTTTAAGTTTTGAGGGTCTGGTAGGACTAAAGCTGCATGCTGCAGGTGATTCCTGGGGCAGGAAACTAATAAAAATTGCAGCCACAGGCATAAATACTCATGGCCTAATGTAAAGCGAAAACAATACAAAAGTCTGTACTGTTATTCGCACAAGTGTGTGAAGAGAGACTTTCCACATAACCAACTTGCCACTGAGACTAATGAAGGCCAGATTCCACTGGAATAAGACTATGAGTTACTCATGGGAAGGCCGTAGGACAAAGCCCAGAGATTTTTCATATTTGAGTCTGGGTCCTGGGTCTGTCCCGGTCTTCTCAGGTCTCTGTCTGTAGAGATGCCTATGTGGCTGCTCTCAGCACAGGAAGGTGCTGGCTGTGGTTGCTGGTTTAGTGCACCTGCTCTTTTTCCAAAAAGAGAGAGGAGTTGGCCACATCAAACAGCTCCTCATCAATCTGAATGCAGCTTTGTAAAAAGTGCCTAGAAACCACGCAAAGAAAAGTCTGTGGTCTGCCTTGTTTTCACTGTATGTGACACCTCCATTAGAAATTCTGCTTTTCTCTGCACTCCAGCCTGGATGACAGAGCGAGACTTCATGAAAAAAAGAAAGAAAGAGAGAGAGAAGGAAAGAAAGAAAGAAAGAAAGAAAGAAAGAAAGAAAGAAAGAAAGAAAGAAAGAGAAAGAGAAAGAAGAAAGAAAGAAGAAAGAAAGAAGAAAGAAAGAAAGAAGAAAGAAAGAAAGAAAGAAAAAGAAAGAAAAGAAAAGAGAAGAGAAAAGAGAAGAGAAGAAAAGAGAAGAGAAGAGAAGAGAAGAGAAGAGAAGAGAAGAAAGGACAAAAGAAAAGAAAAGAAAAGAAAAGAAATTCTGCTCTTCAGATTAGGCACATAAGGACAATCTGTATAAATCTCCATCAAGGAAGGAAACCAGAGGACAAGTTAAAGTCTTGGAATTCACATCTGAGTACATAGACTCGTTCTCCAAGCCTCTTCTTTTTATTCTGCCAGCTATGGCCTGGGTATGAACATGACAGATACTCAAGAGTTCCAACACTCGACAATCTGCTTCAGTCCAAGAAGAGTGCCCTCCCTCTTGTTCCCCCTACAACTCATGGTATAAGAAGTGGTGTGCCACTGCCCAGATGAGTTGAGAAGAGACGCCTGGCCTGGAGTGGTCTTTTCTGGGCTGCCCTGCGTTATTTGTAGGTGCAACCAGCCAGTAGCCAGGAACATCAGTAATGAGGGCTGAGTTGACATCTGTGTTATCAGATAAGACTTTTACATTGAACCTTTGTAAGGCCGAAACTCAGAAATTTCAGGGCACAATGAAAGAGCATCTCACTCTCTTGAGCATCTCTCACCAACAGAGGTGGATACAGAGCTGTCTCAAGAATGTGAATTCCTGGTTTCTTAACTGCTGTTGGGTTCTGTCACCAAGAAAGTGTGTTAAACTCTTCAAGGTTCCATCTACTGGTCCGCTTGTTTCTGTAAGACATACCCAAAGGCCCCACTATGCTACTGATTGCTCAACTTTTTATTTGTACACAATTATGCAAACACAACTTCCCCTTAATTCCCTGGAAAGACCTAAATGCAGCCTGGGTTCCAGGATAGAAGAGATAGCTGGAACATAACCGTGTTTTTCTTACCATCTCTGGGAACCAATAAAAGTCACTGTGTATTTGAGGCTTCCCCAGCCTCCTAGCATGCACAGTGGGGATGATGCTAACATCTACTTCCTAGGGAATGTATTAGGTGTATATAAGATAAGACATAAAAATAATGATGTGGTGTCACCTGTAGATAATGCACACACTTAGAGATGGAAGCATTAGGAGAATAGGTGGGAGGTAGCATGGACCACAACTCAAACAGGCCTGGGGTCTGCCAGGGTGATCTTGGGAATGTCACTTCTCTGCTGGGCCTCATTTTCATTCTGCTCCAGTATGAAGTTGAAATTAAATGTAGATATTGTCCTCTGGCATTCATATAGTTTAGCTGTGTGTCCCCACCCAAAACTCATTGTGTATTATAACCCCAGGTGTTAAGGGAGAAACCTGAGGAGAGATGATTGGATTATGGGGACGGGTTTTCCTCATGCTGTTCTTGTGATAGTGAGTTCTCACGAGATCTGATAGTTTCATAAGCATCTGGTATATCCCCTGCTCTCACTCACTTCACTTGTCAGCCACTGCAATTGGAAGGTTTCAGAGGTGCCCCCCCCCAATTATGTGGAACTGTGAGTCAATTAATCTTCTTTTCTTTATAAGTTACCCAGTCTCAGGTACTTCATCATTGCAGTATGAGAATGACCTAATACAGGCTTCAACTTTCTAGTGCTTTCTCTTTATATTCAGAATCATATCCATGTGCCTTATCACACCTATGACAGGGGAAGTCTTCACAAAGTCTCCCAGTACTAGGTGGTTAGTGACTCAGTTTTTTATTGAATAAAATGGAATACTTCCTGATGCCAGTAGTATGGCCCTTCGGTTTTGAGGAAAATATTATCTTCTAGGTTGGCTAACAAGGAGATAGGAGTTCAGATCAAATTTGTTTTGTTATACTGGCTTTAAGGCAGTGATTAGAAAAGGCCTAAGAGGTGGTTTCTGTAGGGGATTGCTGGAAGGAAAGTAGGAATATGGAAAATCATGAGACATACACAGTCATCTCTTCTTGCTTCCTCACAGGTCACATGTAAATTCAGGGAGAGTTAGTATGAAACACACAATGGAAATTTGGGCTCTAACATCTGCAAACTGATTCTTCATGGACTTCAGTTGGCCATATCGGTTCCAACAATTTCAGCCAGTGTTTAAAAACCTTATAAGCAGTTAAAATGTTAGTGTTTCAACAAACCGTTTCCTATCTTTCATTCTGAAGATCCATTTTTTATGTCATTTTTTCTAACAGTGTAGGGGGTACAAATTCAGCTTCTGTCCGGTGAAATACAGAAAAGGATATCATTTTTGCATTAGTTCAGGCTGCTATGCCAAAGAACTACAGATAGGCAGCTTGTAGACAACAGGACTTAATTTCTCATACTTCTATAGGTTTGAAATTTGAGATCAGGGTGTCAGCATGGTTGAGCTCTGGTGATGACTCACTTCTGAATTTCAGACTGCACACTTCAGGTTTTACCCTCATTTTGCAGAAGGAGGATGAGAGCCCTCTGCGGTTTCTTGTATAAAGCCAGTAATCTCTATTATGAGGGTCCCACCCTCAGGGATTAATTACATCCTACCTCCTTATAGCATTATGCCGAGGGCTACAAAGAAAAATTATTGTAACTCTCAAGCTTTTTGTCTTTCTTTTTTTTGAGACACAGTTTCACTCTTGTATCCCAGGCTGGAGTGCAGTGGTGTGATCTCGGCTTATTGGAACCTTCGCCTCCCAGGTTCAAGTGATTCTCCTTCCTCAGTCTCCCAAGTAGCTGGGATTACAGGCATGCACCACCACACCTGGCTCATTTTGTATTTTTAGAAGAGACGGTGCTTTCACCATGTTGTCCAGGTTGGTTTCAGACCCTTGACCTCAGGCGATCCACCCGTCTCAGCATCCCAAAGTGCTGCGATTACAGGTGTGAGCCACCGCCCCCTGTCAAGATTTTTTTAAACTTCTCATTTTTCTCCTACTGGGTTTTTCCTGTTTGCACCCTCAATCTTTCTCTCTCTGTCTCTTTTTGTGTAAACCTTTTTGTCTAATTCTCTCTCTCTATTGTATTCCTCAAACACAGGAAGCAAACTCCAATGCTATGAGATGCTCCATGTAGAGACCCACATAACAAAGGGCTGAGAGGGTGCTCAGACCAGTAGAGAGAAGGAAAGTCAGGCTCTCTGTCCACACATGAGTGGACTCCCTGCCAATTTTCACATGAGTCAGCTTAAAGGCTCATGCTTTCCCATTCCAGCTTCAGTTAAGACCACAGCCCCAGTCTCATAAAAGACCTGAAGGCAGAGGTAGCCAGCTGAACTGTGTCCAGATTCTTGTCCACACAAATTATGAGATATTATATGTTGTTGAAAAGTGCTGAGTTTTAGGGCAATGTTGTCAGAAAGGAGAAGATATCTAATCTCATCTCCCAGGCCCTAGGATTCTCCATCCCTCTACTTATATCTTCCTCAGGCTGTCTGCAGCCAAACTAGTCCCTTTTTACCTCTGCCAAACTCACACCTATGAGTCTCTTCACTAAGGGTGGCTTGCTTCTCCCTGACACATGCTTGTGCAGATGCCTCCCTGCTGTCATCCTCATCATGGATTAAAAGTCACCTCAGTGAGGCCTGAGGTCCTCTCATGCAATAATTTTCCAGCTTTTCTTCTCAACAATCTACTTTATATTATAGTCCTTGCTCTTTTTTTTTCACATATACTTGCTTTAGTGCTTTTGTCCAGTGGTCCTCAGGCTGTTTGGTCCTGGGTTGGGGGGTGCAGACATCATGTAATAATTTTCTATACCACATGTTGGACCCACCAGGGTAGCTGGCAAAGGGTGAGTGCAAGGGAAAAAAGACTGGCTAGGTGATTATATGGAGGATTTCTAATATCCCTTCCTCTTTTGACCACATGATAATGTGGAGATCACTGATAACAACATGAGGTGTATGACTCTTACTGGTTTCAGCTGCTCCAGCAAAGCTCAGGGGGCACCAGAAACACAGCAGGCTGTAACCACCTCCAGGCCATCACTAATACTACAGCCCCATGCAGGAGTACTACGGAACAAATCTGGCACCTTGATTTTCATGTCCTCAAGACACTGGTTCTTCAAGGTCCTAGGGGATAAAGTAGCAGGATCTGAAGGCCCCAAGTATGATAAGTGACCTAGGAATCCCCTTTTGCCTTCTCTTTGCCTCCACCATTTTGGTTGTGCTATTTACTCATGAGGTATCCTCCCCTTATCCAGTGAAATTATTTTCTACCACTTTCAGATGAGGACCTTAAGAACCCAACAGTAGCTGGGATTTTCCGTGGATGTCAGCCTCAGAGTCCAGTGCTCTGGCACATTTAACTCTGTCTCATGTTCATCTACCCAAGATGCCTCTCAAGTGGCCATGCCTCCCTCTGATTTGAAGGACCTGCAGAGAGTGGATGCATTTTTGCAGTCTCAGAGCAAGAACCCAGGCTGGAAGACACTTATGAGTACGTGAAATCATCGAGGTCACCCACTTCAGGCACCCCTATTGATGAGGAAGAAAACAGGCTTTCCTGTAGGCACTGTCTACATTAGGCTGAGGTGGAGCATAGCTCATTTTACTTCCAGTTGCCCTCAGAGCTGGATGCAGAACCCCAGCCCTGTCATCTTGAAACTGACATGGAGAGTTACCCATGTGGACAGAACCCTGAATCTGCTCATTTTTTGTGCCCTTGAATGTGCAGCTACGGACTCTAATTTCCAAAACAAACCTGATAGGTGGGACGGAGCCAAGGCCTAGGAAGCTGCAGTCCTCCCTAATGCTCTGGAGCCTGCCCACCTCCTGAGATCTGGACCAGTCTCTGCCTCTTCTGGGGCCTCAGTTTCCCAATTGTAATGTAATGAGAAATTAAAGATAAAGCTGCATAAAGATATGCTCTGTGAGAATTTGGTGTCAGAGTCCTCAATACTGGATGATATATTGGGGTGGGGTGGGTTTGGGCCCCATGGGTTCTCAGGCCTCCTGTCACACCCACTGCAGTAGGTGTAGAGCTCCGGGCAGCCAGGTGTTCTTTCCTGAGCCAGTTGATTACAACACAATGGACCAAGGGCTCTGATCTTAAATATGGTTTCACAGGATACCCCACCTTCAGCCACCACCTGCTCTGTGCTTCCCATATTTTGGGGAGCTGAGGACAAACCCCATTATAGTGAGGGAGACCAAGAAGCTAGACTTGTGGGCTTTGAGGAAAGTAAAAACACTTTTCTATTTCTCCCAAACTGTAGACTCTCTTGTCAAATATTTAATTTTGATTATATCTGAGCTTGATAATATGTTCATGTGTAAACAGCTGCTTAAATTCATTTTTGCTGTGAAGTGTGGGATAATATCTTTTCCATATTTTAAATGAACTTCTAAAAGCTCCCTTTAGAGTGGAGATGTGAGCATCTTTGTGACATAAACTGCCATATTTGTTGCCAGTTTGTTCTTTTTGTTTTTGTTAAAATGTTTTGTTTTATTCTGGTTTGGATGTCTTTTGGGGTTTTGTTTTGTGGCTGTTTATTACTACAGTGTAACGTCTCCTCTAATTGACTGACACGTTTGTACATTCTCAATAAAATATTTTGGTAAAATCTTTGTAAAAACTGTGTAGTCAATTTTACATTACATAAACATAAAACAGTCAAGACTATCATGATGAAAAAGAAAGATTGAGGGCTTAAAAAGTAAAATACGACACAGCTAATGTAGTGTGTAAAGGGAAATTTACAGCACTAAATGCCCACAAGAGAAAGCAGAAAATGTCTAAAATCGACACCGTAACATCACAATGAAAAAAACTAGGGAAGCAAGAACAAACAAATTCAAAAGCTAGCAGAAGACAAGAATCAATTAAGATCAGAGCAGAACTGAAGGAGATAGAGCCACAAAAAGCCCATCAAAAAAATCAATGAATCCAGGAGCTGGTTTTTTGAAAAGATCAAGAAAATAAATAAACTTCTAGCCAGACTAATAAGGAAGAGAAGAATCAAATACATGCAATAGGAAATGATAAAGGGGATATAACCATTGATCCCACAGAAATAAAAAGTATCATTAGAGAATATTATAAATACCTCTTTGCCAATTAACTAGAAAATCTAGACTAAACGGATAAATTCCTGGACACACATACCCTCTCAAGTCCAAACCAGTAAGAAGTTGAATCCCCGAATAGGCCAATAACAAGTTCTAAAATTGAGGCAGTAATTAGTGGCCTACCAACAAAAAGAAGTCCAGGACCAGATAGATTCACTGCCAAATTTACCAAAGGTACAAAGAGGAGCTGGTACCATTCCTTCTGAAACTATTTCAAACAATAGAAAAAGGGGTACTCCTCCCAAACTCATTTTATGCGGCCAGCATCATCCTGAATCCAAAACCTGGCAAAGGCACAACAAAAAAAGAAAATTTCAGGCCCATAACCCTGATGAACATCGATGTGAAAATCCTCAATAAAATACTGGCAAACCGAATCCATCAGCACATCAAAAGGCTTATCCACCAGGATCTAGTCAGCTTAATCCCTAGGATGCAAAGCTGGTTCAACATATGCAAATCAATAAATGAAATCCATTACATAAACAGAACTAATGACAAAAACCACATGATTATCTCAATAGATGCAAAAAAGGCCTTCAATAAAATTCCACACCTCTTCATGGTAAAAACTCTCAATAAATTATGTATTGATGGAACCTATCTCAACATAATAAGAGTTATTTATGACAAATGCACAGCCAATATCATACTGAATGGGCAAAAACTGGAAGCATTCCCTTTGAAAACCTGCACAAGACAAGAACACCCTCTCTCCCCACTCCTATTCAATATAGTATTGGAAGTTCTGGCAATCAGCCAAAGAAAGAAAGAAAGTGTATTCAAATAGGAAGAGAGGAAGTCAAATTGTCTCTGTTGGCAGATGACATGATTGTATATCTGGAAAACCCTACCATCTCCGCCCAAAATCTCCTTAAACTGATAAGCAACTTCAGCAAAGTCTCAGGATACAAAATCAATGTTCAAAAATCACAAGCATTCCTATACACAATAATAGGCAAACAGAGAGCCAAATCATGTGTGAACTCTCATTCACAATTGCTACAAAGGGAATAAAATACCTAGGAATCCAACTTAAAAAAGATGTAAAGGACCTCTTCAAGGAGAACTACAAACCACTGCTCAAGGAAATGAAAGAGGACACAAACAAACGGTAAACAATCCGTACTCATGGGCAGGAAGAATCAATGTTGTGAAAATGGCCATATGGCCTAACGTAATTTATAAATTCAGTGCTATCCTCATCAGGCTCCCGTTGACTTTCTTTACAGAATTAGAAATAAAACTACTTGAAATTTCATATGGAATCAAAAAAGGTCCTGCAGAGACAAGATAATCCTAAGCAAAAAGAACAAAGGTGGAGGCATCACGCTAGCTGTCTTCAAACTATACTAAAAGGCCATAGTAACAAAGAAAGGATGGTACTAGTACCAAAGCAGATATATTGACAAATGGAACAAAACAGAGGCCTCAGAAATAACACTGAACATCTACAACCATCTGATCTTTGATACCTGACAAAAACAAGTAATGGGGAAAGGATTCCCTATTTAATAAATGGTGTTGGGAAAACTAGCTAGCCATACGCAAAAAAACTGAAACTGGACTTCTTCCTTACTCGTTATACAAAACATAACTGAAGATGGATTAAAGACTTAAACATAAGACTTAAAACCATAAAAACCCCAGAAGAAAACCAAGGCAGTATCATTCAGGACATAGGCATGGGCAAAGACTTCATGAGTAAACACCAAAAACAATGGCCACAAAAGCCAAAATTGACAAATGAGATATAATTAAACTAAAGAGCTTCTGCACAACAAAAGAAATTATATCAGAGTGAACAGGCAACCTAGAGAATGGGAGAAAATTTCTGCAATCTATCCATCTGACAATGGGCTAATATGTAGAATCTACAAAGAACTTAAACAAATTTACAAGAAAAAAACAAACAACCACATTGAAATTGGGCAAAGATTTGAACAGACACTTCTCAAAAGAAGACATTTATGCAGCCAACAAACATATGAAAAAAAGCACATCATCACTGGTCATTAGATAAATGCAAATCAAAAACACAATGAGAAACAATCCCACACCAGTTAGAATGGTGATCATTAAAAAAAATCAGAAAACAACAGATGCTGGAGAGGATGTGGAGAAATAGGAAGTATTATACACTGTTGGTGAGAGTGTAAATTAGTTCAACCATTGTGGAAGACAGTATGATGATTCCTCAAGGATCCACAATGAGAAATACCATCTGACCCAGCAATCCCATTACTGGGTATATACCCAAAGGATTACAAATTATTCTATTATAAAGATACATGCATACGTATGTCTATTATGGCACTGTTGTTCACAAGAGCAAAAACTTTGAAATAAACCAAATGACCATCAATGATAGACTGAATAAAGAAAATGTGGCACGTACACATCATGGAATACGATGCAGTCATAAAAAGGATGAGTTCATGTTCTTTGCAGGGACATGGATGAAGCTGGAAGCCATCATTCTCAGCAAACTAACACAAGAGTAGAAAAGCAAACATCGCATGTTCTCACTCATAATAGGGAGTTAAAACAAAGAGAGCACATGGACACAGGAAGGGGGACATCACACACTGGAGCCTGTCGGGAAGTGGGGGACTATGGGAGGGATAGCATTAGAAGAAATATTTCTGGCCTACGCCACTATTTAGATTTTCTAAATTTTGTTTCAAAAACATGATATGTTTCAAAAATTGTTATTTCAACAATTGTTATTGTTATATAATTATATAAATACATAGTTCAGAGAAAAGAATCAACATTAATTATGCTTTTTCCAAAATACTTCATGGTTTTGAGCTCTTCTAGCAGTGACATTTTTGCTGTAGATAGTTGCTGTATATCTGGTATATTCATCATAGCATCCTTTGTGCCCTTTACACTTATCCTTCAATTTCCCACTCTCCTTAAGTGTAAATGTTCAAGGCCAGAGCTCCCATATCTTCCCAATATTACTTTTTGAAAAGAAGCTTCTATGTACTGTTTTCTCTGGGTCTTGGTTGGATATAAAGCTAAAAGAGCTGAAAAATAATAATTAAAACAAAATTCGGTTATGAGATTAAGGTAAATATATTTTACAAATCTAATGTACAAAATTAGATCAGCTGAGAAGACAATGATAGTTGAAGCAGAACCTGAGATCCTGTTTCTCTCAATTGATATATGAACTTAACTACAATTGGGCGAGCAAAGTCAGTTGAGTTTGTAGCACCCCACAGGAGAAGAAAGCCAACCATAACCACATTTAGAAGAAAGAAAATTTGGTTACATTTGTGTACTACAGAACAGTGCAGTTAGATAAAAATCTGTCCATTCCATGATTCTCTCTCGGGAAAGAAAAAAGATTGAAATATGTATGCAAACTTCTGACCTACTGAGTTGTACCGGGGTTATCCAAAGACTGGAAATTGCTTCCTTTAACATTTAGTGTTGACAAGAATATAGACAGAGTTTAAATGACAACTTGGGTCAACTGAGAATAAAGATAAATGCTTCTTACAACAACAGAGACTGTAGTGCCTATAACAGTGATGAAGGGAAGAGACTAAAGGCTCCTAACAGGAAACAGAGGTAAACCTTATTAAGAAGAAAATACATACAGTAGCCCAAAGAAGACACATTTTGACAACAGATTGGAGAAGCTCCCAGAATGACTAGTGTGGCTGAATGTTGTCAATTTTCCCATGTATAAAGCTATTTCATAAAGGATAAAATAGGTAGTGGTTTCTTAACTGATCGAAACCTTAACAAAACCACAGTATGTAAAAGCAACCAGGAAATATAGCCTAATCAAAGGAGAAAAATATATACTCAAGTGAACCTAAAGAAGTGGAGATCTATGAATTATTTTTTTAACTTAAAATCATTTTATTTTTCTTTACTTTTTCATTTTATGCACAGGATCTTACTCTATCTCCTGGGACAGAGTACAGTGGTGGAATCACAGCTCACTGTAACCTCAAATTCCTGAAGTCAAGCAGTCATGCCACCTATGTCTCCTGAGTAAATATGACCACAGTTGTGCACACTACCACTCCTGTATAGTTTCCTTAAAAAAATTTGTACAAACAGTATATTGCTATGTTGCCTCAGCTGGTCTCAAACTCCTGGTCTCAGGCAATCCAACTGCTTCAGTCTGAAAGTGCTGACATAAGCCACCATACCTGGAATTTTTCTCTTTTAAGAAAAAAGGACATTAAATCATTAATAGTAAAATAAAACAAAGAAAGACATTGCATAATGATAAAGGGTTCAATTCAACAGGAAGACTTAACTCTCCTAAATGTAGATGCACCCAACTTTGGGGAACATAGAGTTATACAACAAGTACTGCTAGACCTACAATAAGACTCAAGTAGACACACAATAATAGTAGGGGAATGCAACTCCCCACTAAGTGTTTGACAGATTATCTCCGCAGAAACTTAACAAAGAAATTCTGGAGTTTGATTTCACACTTGGTCAATTGAAACTAATAGGCATTTACAGTATATGCCACACATCATCTAAGCAAAGTAAATTCTTCTCATCTGCTCACAGAATATACTCTAGGATTGACCACTTCCTAGCCATAAAGCAATTCTCAATACATTTTTAAAAAATCAAAATTATGCCAACCATACTGTCAGGCCACAATGGAACAAAGATAAAAATCAATACCAAGAAAATCTCACAAAATCACAGAATGATATTGAAATTAAACAACTTGCTCCTAAATGAATTTTGGGTAAACAAAAAAATTAAGGCAGAAAATTAAAAAGATTTTGAAATAGAAGAAACACAATATAACAAAATATCTGAGATGTAGGAAAAGCACTGTTAAGAGGAAAGTTGAGAGTGCTAAATACCTGCATCAAGAAGTTAGAATGATCTCAAACTAACAATTTAACATCACACTTAGAGAAACTAGAAAAATAAAAACTAACTAACCCCAAAGCTAGCAGAATGGGAAAAATATTCATAACCTATGAATCTGACAAAATCTAATACTCAGAACCTGTAAGAGACTTAAAGAATTCACAAGCAAAAAATTACCCCATGAAAAAGTGGGCAATAACAGACACTGTTCAAAAGAATACATACAAGTGGCCAAATAACAATAAAAAGCTTATCATCACTAACCATCAAGGAAATGTAAATAAAAACCACAATAAGACACCATCATACACCAGTTAGAATGGCTTTTGTTAAAAAGTAAAATGATAATAGATGTTGATGAGGTTTTAGAGGGAAAAAAACACTTATACCTGTTAATAGGAATGTAAACTAGTTCAGCCACAGTGGAGAGCAGCTTGGAGATTTTCCAAATAACTGAGAATTAAACTATGATTCAACCCGGCAATTTCACCGCTGGGTATATACCCAGAAGAGAATAAATTATTCTACCAAAATAGCACATGCACTTGTTGGTTCATCACTACACTATTTATAAGAGGAAAGACATGAATCAACCTAGGTGCCTATTAATAGTAATTTTTTATTTTTTTGAGATGAAGTCTCACTCTCTTGCCCAGGCTGGTGTGCAATGGCACAATCTCAGCTCACTACAACCTCCACCTCCCAGGTTCAAGCAATTCTCCTGCCTCAGCCACCCGAGTAGCTGGGACTATAGGCACATGACACCACGCCTGGCTAACTTTTGTATTTCCAGTAGAGAAGGGGTTCCATTATGTTTTCCAGGATGGTCTCGATCTCCTGACCTCATGATCCACCCACCTTGGCCTCCCAAAGTGCTGGGATTACAGGTATCAGCCACCGTGTCCAGCCTATTAATGGTAAATTGAATTTAAAAAGTGTCACATGTACAGCAATACTACTTAGCAAAAAAAAAAAAAAAAAAACCAAAACAAACAAACAAACAAACAAAAAACAAACAAACAAAAGAAAACTTGTCTTTTGCAGCAATGTTAATACAACTAAAGGCCACTATACAAAGCATATTAATGCAGAAATGGAAAATGAAAATACTGCATATTCTCACTTATAAATGGAAATTAACACTGGCTACACATGGACATAAAAACAAAAATAATGGACAACTCTTAGAGGGTGGAGAGAGGGAGGGACCAAGAACTGAAAAACTGTCTATTTAGTACAATGCTCACTACCTGAGTGATGGAATTACTTATACTTCAAACATCAGCATTATACAAAATACCGATGGAAGAGACCTGTGTAGGTACCTCCTAAATCTAAAATAAATTTGAAATTCTAAAAAGAGGTCTTACTCTCTCACCCAGACAAGAATACAATACCATGATTATAGTTCAATGCAGCCTCAAATTACTGGGGAACACAAGGAATAATCTTACATCAGCCTCCAAATTCCTGAGACTACAGGAACATTCCACCATGCATGTAAAAATATTTTTTACATATAGCTTCTCACAATATTGCTCAGGGTAGTCTCAAACTTCTGGCCTTAAGTAATTAATAGGGTATGGCTCTGTGTCCCCAATCAAATCTCATCTTAAATTGTAATAATCCCCACATGTCCTGGGAGGGACCGTGTGGGAGGTAATTGAATCATGGGGGTGGGATTTTCCTGTGCTGTTCTCATAATAACAAATAAGTCTCATGTTATCTGATGGTTTTATGACTGGAGGTTCCCCTGAACAAAGTCTCTTGCTTGCTCCAATAATGGTGAGACCTCCCTAACCATGTGAAACTGTGAGGACATTAAACCTTTTTTCATGATAAATTATGTAGTCTTGTTTATGTCCTTATTATCAGCATGAGAATGGATTAATACAGTAGTCCTCTTGCCTTAGCTTTCAAAGTAGCTGGAGTTACATGCACATGTCATTGTGCCTGGCTAAAACACCTAGCTTAAAGATGTTCAGTCAGCTAAAGAAGAACATAGAAAACTAAACAGAAAAAGAAAGCAATGCATGAAGATAATGAGATTATCAACGAAGTGATTAAAAGTACAAAATAGAAACAAAGTGTGGAGCTGAAAAGTAAAATACCTGAATTTAGAGATTCACTAGAAGATCCAACAACAGGTTTGATCTAGCAGGAAAAAATCCAGCAAGCTTGATAAGAAGTCATTTGAAATTATAGGGCGAGGAGGCTAAAAATAATTTAAAAAATTAAGAGAGCCTAAGGGACTTATGGGATACCATTAAGATGGCCAATATACTTATAATGGGAATTCTAAAATAAAAAGAGAGAAAAGAGAGCAGCAAAGTTATTTCAAGAAACAAACAGTGACTGAGAACTCTCAAAATTTGACGGAGAAAATGACCTAAAATTTAATGAAACTTTACCAACTCTAACTAGTAACAACACAGGGAGACCCATGACAAGACACATTATAATCAGAGATTCAAAAGTTAAAACACCGAGAATCTTGAAGCCAGCAAGAAAAAAGTGACTTAGCATGTAAAATGTTACCACTGCAGGATGACTGGCAGATATCTCAGCAAAAAAACTTACAGGCAAGAGGGTGTAGGATGACATACTCAAAGTGCTGAAAAAATGGCAAGTACCAGCCAAGAACACTATGTCTGCCAAAACTATCATTTCAAATGAATTAAAAAATAAAAATAAAGAATATTCAAGATAAATGAAAACTGTATAAATTTATACACACTAGGCCTGTCTTTAAAAATGCTAAAAAGTCATTCACATTAAAAAATGAAATGATGAGAGCAACACAAAATTATGTAAAATATGACATTTTCTAATAGAGAAAATTATGTACACAATCATAATATTCTTTGTAATTATAATGAAGATGCACAGAATACTTTTAATTCTGCTATATATTTGAGATAACAAAGACTTAAAAATGACTATAAATCTGTGCCAATGGATTCACAATACAAAATAATATAATTTGTGACATCAATAAAACACACAGGGAGCCATAAAGAGGCAGGGTTCTACATGCTATAGTAGTTATTCTTGGTAATATCTGTAGCAACAACAAAGAAAATACCTACAGTAGTTAGGATTTTGAGACTAGTCTGCGCAACATGGCAAAACCCTGTCTCTATGAAAAATAACAAAAATTAGCCAGGAGTAGTGGTGCCCATCTGTGGTCCCAGGTACTCAGAAGACTGTGGTGAGAGGATTGTTTGAGTTGAGCCTGAGAGGCAGAGCTTGCAGTAAGCAGAGATTGTGCCACTGCACTCCAGCCTGGGTGACAGAGCAAGACCCTGTCAAAAAAAAGAAAAAAAAAAAGGAAATACCTATAGTACACACACACAAAGACACACACACACACAGAGAGTAGTGAGAAAAGAATTAAAACTTGTCACTGCAAAAATCAAGAGTACACTAAGAAAGAGAACAAGAGAGAAAAACAGGAACAAAATTGCTACAGGACCAGCCAGGAGTGATGGCTCAGGCCAGTAATCCTAGCAATTTGGGAGGCTGAGGTTAGTGGATCAACGAGGTCAGGAGATCGAGACCAACCTGGCTAACACGGTGAAACCCCGTCTCTACTAAAAGAAAAAAGAAAAAATAGCCAGGCGTGGTGGCAGGCGCCTGCAATCCCAGCTGCTGGGGAATCTGAGACAGGAGAATGGCATGAACGCAGGAGGGGGAGCTTACAGTGAGCCAAGATCTCACCACTGCACTCCAGCCTGGGTGACAGAGCGAGACTCCGTCTCAAAAAAAAAAAAAAAAGCTAGAGGACCTAAAACAAAAAAGAAACAAAATGCAATAGGAAATCATTCCGTTTTAGTAATTTTTTAATATAAATCAACTATGTCAATCAAAAACATACTTTCACTAAATAAATTCATGAAACAAGATTCAACTCTCTGCTTCCTACAAATAACCAAATTATGATCTGGAACACATATAACCCGTACATGAAAGAATAAGAAAAAATATTAAATGCAAAATCCAATACTGTCATGGTAGACAAAATCAATATTATATCAAAAACTTCCTCAAGAGACAAGAGGAAAAGGACAGTAAAAACAACAACAATAAAAGCAACAATAATAAAGCAACATACAACAATAAAAGCAGCAACATTAAAACAACATACAACAATAAAAGCAACAACAGTAACGTATGTGCCTTACATCACAGTTCCCAAATATATGAAGCAACATTTTACAGAATTGAAACATGAAGTAGCCAGCACCTGATAACAGGAGATGACTTTTATATTTGACTTTTAGTAATGTAAATTAAAAAAAAAACATAAGATTGATAAGTAAACAGAGGATTTCAACAACACAATAGAATAATTAGACCTAACATTCACATTTATATCTCTTCACTCAACAGTAGAATCTGCAACACTTTTAATCACACATGCCACAATATTCCAGATAGACCACCTGTTAAGTTAAAAAACAAATCTTAGCACATTTAAGCAGAAGGAATTACACAAATTATTGCTAACTATGATACATAAAACAAGAAGTTAAAAACACTAGCATGTCAAAGAATAAGTAAAAATTAAACAATAAATTCTCAAACACACTCTTGTTCAAGAGGTTATAGACTTAATATTGTTAATATGTCACTACTACAGAAAGCGGTTTACTGATTCAATGTTCTTTCTTTTTGTTTCTTTCTTTTTATCTTGAGATGGAGTTTTGCTCTTGTTGCCCAGGTTGGAGTGCAATGGTGTGATATCAGTTCACTGCAACCTCCACCTCCTGGGTTCAAGCAATTCTCCTGCCTCAGCCTCCTGAGTAGCTGGGATTACAGGCATGTGCCACCACACCTGGCTAATTTTGTATTTTCAGTAGAGATGGTGTTTCTCCATGGCTGGTCTGGAACTCCTGACCTCAGGTGATCCACCTTCCTCAGCCTCCCAAAGTGCTGGGATTACAGGCATGAGCCACCACCCCCAGCTGATTCAATATACTTTCTATCAAAATACCAATGAAACTTTTGGCAGAAGTTTTAAAATATTCTATAATTTCTATGGAATTTCAAGTGACCACAAACAGCCAAACAATATTGGGGAAAAAATATAAAGATAGAGGCATCATACTTTCTAATTTCAAAACATACTACAAATGTATAGTAATCAAAACAGTTTGGTACTGACATAAAGACAAATGAATGATGAAACAGATGAGAGAGTCCAGACATAAGACCTCATGAGTCTAGTAAACATATTTTTAAAACGTGTTCCAAGAATTCACAATAAGGAAAGAACAGTCTCTTCAACAAACAGTATTGGGAATAATAAATTTTATAAGGAAAAAATAACAAAGTTAGACCTTATCTTGCACCAAATAAAAACATAAACTGAAGGCCAGGTGCAGTGGCTTATACCTGTAATCCCAGCAATTTGGGAGGCTGAGGCAAGTGAATCACAAGGTCAGCAGATCAAGACCATCCTAGCCAACATGGGGAAACCAAGTCGCTACTAAAAATACAAACAAAAATTAGTTGGTTGTGGTGGCACATGCCTATAGTTCCAGACACTCGGGAGTCTGAGGAAGGAGAATCTTTGGAACCCGGGAGGCGAGAGTTTCAGTGAGCCAAGATCACACCACTGCACTCCAGCCTGGCGAGAGAGAAAGACTCCACCTCAAATAAAGAAATAAACTCAAAATAACTAATTTTTTATAGTTGTTAAAATGCAATTTAAAACTGTATTTTTCAGACAGTTTGCTATCAGCATACAGAAAGCTACTACTCTGTTGATTTTCCGAAATGTTACTGAATTTGTTTAGCAGTTCTCTTAGCTTTTGGTGTAGTGTTTAGCGTTTTTCACATATAAGATTATTTTGTCCACAATCAGAGACCATTTGACTTTGTCCTTTCCAATTAGTATGAGTTTTATTTCTTCCTCTTGCCTAATGTCCTCGGCTAGTACTTCCAGTACTATGTCGAATAAGAGGTCTCAAAGTGGGGATGATTTTTCTTGTTCCAGATCTCACAGAGAAAGCTTTCAGCTTTTCCTTATTCAGTATAATGTTAGCATTGCTTTGTCATAAGTGGCCTTTATTGTATTGAGGCACATAACTTCTATTCCTAATTTGTTGAGAGTTTTCATCATAATGAATGATGAATTTCATCCAACGCTTCTTCTGCATGCACAAAAGCTACAAAAATTAAAATACTTAATGTGATGGTTGATACAGTGTGTCAAATTGATTGGATTGGAGGATAGAAAGCGTTGATGCTGGGTGTGCCTGTGAGGGCATTGACAAATGAGATTAACATTTGAGTCAGTGGGCTCGGAAGGGGAGACCCACTCTTAATTGGGAGAGCACCATCTAATGAGCTGCCAGTGAATATAAAGCAGGAAGAAAAACGTAAAAAGGAGAGACTGGCCTAAGCTCCCAGCCCACATCTTTCTCCTGTGCTGGACGCTTCCAGCCTTCAAACACCAGACTCCAAGTTCTTCAGCTTTGGGACATGGACCGCCTCTTCTTGCTCCTCAAACTTGCAGACAACCTATTGTGGGATCCTGTGATCTCTCTAGGGAAGCCCGACTAATACACCTAGCAACAAACTTAACTAAAAAGGTAAAAGATCTCTACTCTGAAAACGACAAAACATGGATAAAAAATATAAAATACAAATGAATAAATGAAAAAATCTTGTGTTTATACACTGGAAGAATACTGTTAATATAGCTACCCAAAGTAATCTACAGACATTATGTGATTTTTATCAAAATACCAATGACATTTTTTCACAGAAATAGAAAAAATATTTTAAATTTATGTGGATCCACAAAAAACTCTGAATAGACAAACAACATTGAGCAAAATAAGCAAAGCTAAAGGCATCGCTTTCTCAAACTTCAAAACTTCTTATAAAGCTATAGTAACCAAAACAGCACTGTACTGGCATAAAAACAAAAACATAGACTAATGTGCCCAATAAGCCCAGTCGTTAGTTTATGCACCTAAAGCCAACTGATTGTCAACAAAATTGCCAAGAACACACTTTAGGGAAAAGCTAATCTCTTCAATAAATGGTGCAGGGCCATTTAAATATTTACATTCAGAAAAATAATCCTAGACCCTTGTGCCTTGCCATATATGAAAATCAACTCGAACTAAAGACTTAAATGGAATGCCATAAATTATGAAACTATTAGAGAAAAACTTAAAAAATGCTTTATAACATTGGACTCGGAAAGGATTATTAAAATAGATGTCAAAACATAGGCAACAAAATCAAAAATAAGCAAAAAATATTATGTCAAACTAAAATGCTTTTTCATATTAAAAAAACAACTAAAAGATTGAAGAGACAGCTTAGGCGATGAAAGAAAATGTTTTCATATACATATGACAAAAGGCTAATATTCAGAATATATAAGAAACTTTAAAATCTCAAAATAAAATACACTTATAATCTAATTTTTAAAATGCAAAAGATCTTAATAGATGTTCGTCAAAAAGAGATACAAAAATGGCTAACTGGAACATAAAAAGATGTTCTACATTACTAATCACCAAGGAAATGCAAATCCAAACCACAATGAGATACCGCCTCACTCGCATTTAGAATGGCTATAATAAAAATACATAAATAAATAAAACAAGTACTAATGAGGATATAAAAAAGAGTGAATGTATACATTGTTGGTGGAATTGTAAATTAGTATGGCCATTATAGAAAATAGTATGGAGGTTTCTGAAAGAAATTTAAAATAAATCTATTATATGATCCAGCAATTTTACTCCTGGCTGTATATCCAAAAGAAAGCATATCACTGTGTCAAAAAGATATTTGCATTCCCGTGTTCATTACAGAACTATTTATAATAGCTTATATATGGAATCAATTCAAATGTACAGCAACAGATAAATGGATAAGGAAAATCTACTGTATATACACAGCGAAATACTATTCAGCCGTAAGAAAGGATAAAATTCTGTCAGTAAAAGAGCATGGATGAACCTTGAGCATACCATATTAAGTCAAATAAGCTACATAGAAAAACACAAATACTTTATGATGTTATTATCTCACTCATTTGAGGAAGCTGAAAAACAAGGTTGATATCAGCAAAGAGTACAACAGGGGTTACGAGAGACTGAAGCAGTAGGATAGGAAAAGGCTGCTTAACATGTATTGTGTTACAATTAGATAGGAGAAACAAGTTTTTGTTTTTTGTTACACAGTAGAATAATAATAATTATGAAAAGGTATCGCATATTACAAAATAGCTAAAAGAGACCAGTTTTGGTGGCACATTCCTGCAATCATACATTTTGGGAGACTGAGGTGGGAGAATCACTTGAAGACAGAAGTTCAAGATGAGCCTGGACAACATAATGTGACCCCGTCTCTGTGAAAAATTAAAACATTATGCAGGCATGGTGGCAGGTTCCTGTAATCTCAGCTAATTGGGAAGCTGAGGTTAGAAGATTGTTTGAGGTTACTGTGAGCTAGGAGTGCACCACTGTATTCCAGTCTGGGTGTTAGAGCAAGATCCTCTCTCTAAAAAAAGTTAATACATAAAGATAAAAAAATTAGCTAGAGAAGAAGCTTTTGAATGTTCTCACCACAAAAATAGCAAATGCATGAGGCAATAAATACACTAAGTACTCTGATTTTTATTGCTATATGACATATATACATGATTGTTTCCCCAAAATATGTACAATTACATGTGTCAATTTTACAAAATGAAGACTATAATGTAAAATCCATAGCTGTAAAATTCCTAGCACAATACAGAAGGGTGAAGCTTCATGACAATTGGTCCTGGCAATAATTTGGGGGATGTAAAATCAACGGACGAGACAACAAAAGCAAGGGAACACACATGGTACTAAATCACCGTGTGAAAAATATCCCAAACAGGCAAAGCAGAACATGGAATAGATATATGCTCATTTATGTACATTATAGTATTACTCACAAACATACTACCTGGAAGCAAATGTACCTTTAAGGATGAGTAGATTCAACAAACAGGGCACGTATATTCACTGGGATAGCATTCAGCCTGAAAAATAAGGAAATCTTGAAAAGTACTGCAATAAGGACAAATCTTGAAAACATTCTGTTAAGTAAAACAAGACAGTCAAAAAGGAAAACTGTATAATTACACTTACGTAAAATATTTAGTCAAACTCAAAGAAACCAAGTGTTGTAGTCTCAGCAGTGCACCAAGATATAACAGTCTCTCATAGTCTGAGATAACACCCAGAGTTCTTTGTTCTACCTCTAAGGAGTTTAAGGAGCGTGAACACAAAGGTGAGGTTGGAGTGAAAGTTTGATAAGCAAGAGAAGAAAGCTCTTTGTCAGGAGAGATAGGTGTCTGAACGGGGTGCCCTCTGTGAGGCTGGGGTCCAGGGATTTTATGGACTGGGAAGGGAAGGGAATGTGCCTAGTTCACAGGCTGTCTTGAAAAACGTGTGGCTCAGCTTGGCCCAGGACTTTGGCCCGGGACCAATCAGGAGCTGAAGGGATGATTCATAGATGCTGCTTAGATTGGCCCAGGACTTCTCAGAAGCTAAGGTGAAAGCTTGGTCCAGGAGCTTGGTCCAGGAGCTTGGCCCTGGAGCAATCAGGGGCTGAAGTAATTATTCATAGAGGTCAGACTTACAGTCCAAATAAAGGAGAGTGTCGACCGGAATGCACCAGAGCCCACTGTGCTTATGCCCACAAAAGGAGAAGAAACTTCCTGGGAGCCCACTGACTGCACAAAGGACAAAGGCGTTTCTTTTTTTCTTTTTCTTAAATTTCTTTCATTTTTTTTTTGAGATGTACTTTCTTATTATTTATTTATTTATTTATTTTGTGATGTAGTTTTGCTCTTGTTGCCCAGGCTGGAGTGCAATGGTGCGATCTTGGCTCACAGCAACCTCCGCCACCTGGGTTCAAGTCATTCTCCTGCCTTAGCCTCCCAAGTAGCTGGGATTACAGGCATGCGGCACCATGCCCGGCTAATTTTGTATTTTTAGTAGAGACGGGGTTTCTCCATGTTGGTCATGCTGGTCTCGAACTCCCGACCTCAGGTGGTCCGCCCACTTCTGCCTCCCAAAGTCCTGGGATTACAGGCATGAGCCACTGTGCCTGGCCAAACAAAGGCATTTCTATGCCAGGTCAGTCTTGTTCCCTTATCTGAGTGAGCTGGAGGTTTGTACAAGTTTTTATCCAAATGGGCCAGAGGTTTTTCTATCCGTGCAGCCATGGGCAGGTCTCCAAGCACAACACCATGGGCTAGTTACCTTGTTAGCGTCTGCAGCTTGATTTTTTCCAGGATTCCTTTTAGGTTATGCAGGGATGAGACGCTGACCCAAGGATCAGGGACTTTCCAGGGACCGTTCTCTTGCTATCTACCTAAAGCAAGCTACCTAACTTCTTTCACAAGTAATGAGTATTCACTTTTACTTTTGTAAGACAAAAATTATCTAAAACCTATTGCAAAAAAAAGAACTATACTTACCACTTCTACACCATATACTTAAAATGTTAGAAATGAAAATGGAATGTTTTTAACTACAATTAGAAATTTAAGACTAACTAAAAGGCACAGTAGAAAATCTTTCAAACATCACCTTCAAATAACAAAGGGTTCTTCTCACATAATTATTTAGATTTAAACTATAAGTTGATTGTGAATTTAAGATTATTTCCCTGACGACTCACCAAGATACAATAAAATAATCACTACAAACTAAGAAAAGAGGGAAATGTATAGCACTAAGGTCCACATCAAAAGCTACAAAGGGCCAGGCATGTTGGCTCATGCCTGTAATTCCAGCAGTTTGGGAGGCTGGGGCAGGGAGATCACTTGAAGCCAGATGTTCAAGACCAGCCTGGCCAACAGCAAAACCCCATCTCTACAAAAAAATACAAAAATTAGCTTGGTGTGGTGATGCACATCTGTAATCCCAGCTGCTCAGGAGGCTGAGACAGCAGAAATGACTTAAAACCGAGAAGTGGAGGTTGCAGTGAGCTGAGATCATGCCACTGTACTCCAGCCTGGGTGACAGATTGAGACTCTGCAACAAGAAAAAAAAAAAAAAAAACAAAAAAAAACTAGAAAGATCTAAAGTTAACAGGCTAATATCTTGATTAAAAGAACAAGAAAACCAAGTGAAAACGAACGTGAAAGCTAGCAGAAAACAAGAAATAACCAAGATCAGAGTAGAGCTGAAGGAGATAGAGATACTGAAAACTTTTCCAAAAAAAAAAGAAAAGAAAACTCAACCAATCCAGGAGCTGTTCTTATGAAAAAGAAATTAATAAACTAGATGGAACACTAGCTAGGCAAATAAATAAGAAAAGAAAGAAGAACCAAACACAATTAGAAATAATAAGGGAGATATCATCACTGATCCCATGGAAATATGAACAACCATCAGAGAATACTATAAACACCTCTATGCACATAAACCAGGAAATCTAGAGGAAATGGACAATTTCCTTGCAAAATAAACCCTCCACAAGACTGAATCATGAATAGTTCAATAATGTGTTCTGAAATTGAGGCAGTAACAACTAGCCTACCAAGCAAGCTGAATTTGACCAGAGGTACAAAGAGGAGATGATACCTTTTCTCCTAAAACTATCCAAAAAAAATTGAAGACAAAGAAGTTCTCTCTAACTTATTCTATCAGGCCAGCATCATCCTGATAACAAAACCTAACACAGATACTACAACGACAACAACACCACATCATGCCAATGTCTTTGATGAACACTGTGCAAAAATCCTCAATGAAATACTGGCAAACCAAATCCAGCAGCACGTTAAAAAGTGCATCCACCACAATGGAATTGGCTTTGTCTCCAGGATGCAAGGTTGGTTCAACATATGCAAATCAATAAATGTGATTCATCACATAAAGATAACTAAATACAAAAACCAAATGATTATCTCAATAGATGCAGAAAAAGTATCCAATAAAATTGAACATTCCTTCATGTTTAAAATTCTCAATAAACTAGGAACTGAAAAAACATACCTCAAAATAATAAGAGTCATACACAACAAACCTACAGCCCATATCATACTGAATGTGTAAAAGCTGGAAACATTCCCCTTGAAAACTGGCACAAGAAAAGTATGCCCTCTCTCACCACTCCCATTTGACACAGTATTGGAAACCTTGTCCAGGAGAATCAGGCCAGAGGAAGAAATAAACAGTATTCAAATAGAAAGAGAGGAAGTCAAATTATCTTTGTTTGCAGATGACCTGATCCTATATCTAGAAAGCCTCATTGCCTCAGCCCCAAAGCTTCTTAAGGTGATAAGCAAGACTAGCAAAATCTCAGGATATAAAATCAATGTGCAAAAGTAGCTATCATTCCCGTACACAAGCATCACCCAAGCGGGGAGACAAATCATGAATGAACTTTCATTCACATTTGCTACAAAGAGAAAAAAATACCTAGGAATGCAGCTAAGCAGGAAAGTGAAGGACCTCTTCCAGGAGAACTACAAACAACTGCTCAGAGAAATCAGAGTGGACACAAAACAGATGGAGAAACATTCCGTGCTCATGGAGAGGAAGAATCAGTACCACGAATATGAGCATATTGCCCTAAGTAATTTATAGATTGAATGCTATTCCCATTGAACTACTGACATTCTTCAGGTAATTAGAAAAAAAAGTTTAGAATTCATATGGAACCAAAAAAGAGCCCAAATAGCAAAACCAACCTTAAGAAAAAAAGAAAAAAAAAGCTGAAACTGTCACTGCCTAATTTCAAACTATACTAGGAGGGTACAGTAACAAAAACAGCATGGTACTGGTATAGAAACGACACATAGACAAATGAAACAAAATAGAGAGCATAGAAATAGAGCCAAAAACCTACAACAACCTGATCTTTGACAAAGTCAACAAAAACAAGGAATTAGAGAAAGGTCTCCCTATTCAATAAATGGTGCTAGGATTACTGGCTAGTCATATGTAGAGAAATAAAACTGAACCCCCTCCTAACACCATATACAAAAATTAACTCAAGATGAATTAAATACTTAAATGTAAAACCCAAAACTATAAAAACCTTAGAAGAAAAAATCTAGATAATACCATTCAGGATATAGGCATGAGGAAAGATTTGATGACAAAAAGGCCAAAAGCAATAGCAACAAAAGCAAAAATTGACTAATGAGGTCTAATTAAACTAAATAGCCTCGGCAGAGCCAAAGAAACTGTCATCAGCACAGAGAACCTAGAGAATGGGAGAAAAATTTTGCAACCTATTCATCTGACAAATGTCTAATACCCAGAATCTACGAGGGACTTAAAATTTACAAGAGAAAACAAACAACCCCATTAAAAAGTGTTCAAAGGACATGAACAGACATATCTCAAAAGAAGACACACATGTGCCCATCAAACATGAAAAGCTCAGCATCACTGATAACTGGACAAATACAAATCAAAACAACAATGAGACGCCATCTCACACCAATTACAATGGCTATTAATAAAAAGTAAAAAAGAAATAAAAAACAGATGCAGGTGAGGTTGTGGAGAAAAGGAACACTTTTACACCGTTGATGGGAGTGTAAATTATTTCAGGCATTGTGGAAGAGAGTGTGGATATACCTCAAAGACCTAGAAGCAGAAATACCATTTGACCCAGCAATACCATTACTAGGTATACATCCAAAGGAATATAAATAATTGTATTTTAAAAATACATGTATACATATGTTCATTGCAGCACTATTTACAATAGCAATGTCATGTAATCAATCTACATGCCCATCAATGATACACTGGATAAAGGAAATTTGGTAAACGTACACCATGGAACACTATGAAGCCGTAAAATGTAATGAGACGATGTCCCTTGCGGGAACATGGTTGGAGTTTGAAGCCATTACTCCAAGCAAACTAATGCAGGAACAGAAAACCAAACACCATCTATTATTATTCTAACTTATTAGTGAAAGCAGATCAATGAGAACACATGGACACATCAGGAAGAACAACGCACACTGGACACCTGTTTCATGGCATGGGGGACGGGAAGCAGAGCATCAGGAAGAATAGCTGTGGATGCTGGGCTTAGTACCTGGGTGTTGAGATGATCTGTGCACTAAACAACAGTGGCACACATTTATGTATGTAAGAGACCTGCATATCCTGCACATGGACCCCTAAACTTAAAATAAAAGTTGAAAAAAATATTGATCACATATGGAGCCCTGAACTTAAAATATAAGCTGAAAAAAAAAAATGAGTATCTGGTGGGTTCTCTAAGTTAGACCCAAACTGAGGATCCTGAAGCTCCCGCTGGGGGAATTGGGGCTGGGGGCACCCTGGGGAGCCGCTGCCAAGGCAGTCCACCATCCCTACAGGCCGCCTCCCTTCCCAGCCAGTGATGGAAAGGAGAAGGGGTATGTGAACAGCTGTGGAAGTCAGACTCTCGGGAACTGAATCAGGCCCCACCCCATGCCCCCCAGCCCAGTCCAGCCAGCGTGCCCGCCAGTCTTCCCACCCAGCCAGCCCAGCCCCCAGGATTGTTAGATGGAACAAGGCTCCATCATCACCCAGGCATGGAGGGAAGATGACCTGGTCCTTACCAAGCAATGCCTGGTTTCCAAAGTGCTCTCCAAAGAGGCCTCATGTTTGTTACATCTTAGAAGGCCCTTTTCTGCTGTTCTTGTACCCAGCATGTTGGCCAGTCAAGTTCCCCCGCTGAGCTCTCCACACATAAGGGGGGAGTCAACACCACTGCTAAGTTGGCTGAGCTCCAGGGTCTCTAGAATCAGTTTTATCAGATCCCAGGGACCTGCCTGCTCCCAGAGGTGACAGAGAAAAATCAAGGAACAATCTATATGGTCACTGACATGGATGAAACCCTTGTGCATAGCTCCTTTAAGCCAATCAGCAAAGCTGACTGCCTAGTGACTGTAGAGATTGAGGGGACCATGAGGCCTTATATGGATGAGTTCCTGAGATGACTGGTAGGAACTGTTTAAATGTGTTTTCTTCATTGCTCTCTTCATTCCAGCCTGAACAAGTATGCAGATCCTGTTGAGAGGTGACAGCATGCTGGCAGTCCTCACAACCCTCACTTGCTCTCGGGGCCTCCTCTGCCTGGGCTCCCACTTTGGCGGCACTCGAGGAGCCATTCAGCCTGCCGCTGCAATGTGGGAGCCCCTTTCTGGGCTGGCCAAGGACGGAGCCAGCTCCCTCAGCTTGCCACAAGGTGTGGAGGGAGAGGCGCGTGTGGGAACTGGGGCTGTGCGCAGTGCTTGCAGGACAGCGCGAGTTCCAGGTGGGCATGAGCTCAGCGGACCCCGCACTCGGAGCCACGGGCCAGCCCCACTGGCCCCTGGCAGTGAGGGGCTTAGCACCTCGGCCAGCAGCTGCTGTGCTCAATTTCTCGCTGGGCCTTAGCTGCCTTCTCACAGGGCAGGGCTCAGGTCCTGCAGCCCACCACGCCTGAGCCTCCCCCTACTCCGTGGGCTCCTGTGCACCCAAGCCTCCCAGATGAGTGCCACCCCCTGCTCCATGGCGGCCAGTCCCATCAACCACCCAAGGGATGAGAAGTGCAGGCACATGGCGCCAGACTGGCAGGCAGCTCCACCTGCAGACCCAGTGGGGAATACACTGGGTGAAGCCAGCTGGACTCCTGAGTCTGGTGGGGATGTGGGGGACCTTTGTGTCTAGCTCAGGGGTTGTAAATACACCAATCAACACTCTGTATCTAGCTCAAGGTTTGTAAACACACCAATCAGCACCCTGTGTCTAGCTCAGGGTTTGGGAATGCACCAATTGACACTCTGTATCTAGCTACTCTGGTGGGGACGTGGAGAACCTCTGTGTCTAGCTCAGGGATTGTAAACACACCAATCAGTGCCCTGTCAAAACAGAACACTCGGCTCAACCAATCAGCAGGATGTGGGTGGGGCCAGATAAGAGAATAAAAGCAGGCTGTCCAAGCCAGCCGTGGCAACCCACTCGGGTCACCTTCCACATTGTGGAAGCTTTGTTCTTTTGCTCTTTGCAATAAATCTTGCTGCTGCTCACTCTTTGGGTCCACACTGCCTTTATGAGCTGTAACACTCACTGTGAAGGTCCGCAACTTCACTCCTGAAGCCAGCAAGACCACGAACCCATCGGGAGGAATGAACAACTCCAGACGTGCTGCTTTAAGAGCTGTAACACTCACTGCAAACATCTACAGCTTCACTCCTGAGCCAGCGAGACCACGAACCCACCAGAAGGAAGAAACTCTGAACACATCTGAATGTCAGATGGAAAAAACTTCAGACATGCTGCCTTTAAGAACTGTAACACTCACCGTGAGGGTCCGCAGCTTCATTCTTGAAGTCAGTGAGAACAGGAACCCACCAATTGCAGACACACTGTGACGGGTGTGCTGGACCAGTGTGGGGTGTTCTGGGGTTGCCTAGCCCATGAGTCGTGTTTGTTCCACCAGGGCTTCTATATCAACAACCTCAGATATCTGGGGAGGGACCCGAGGAAAACTCTCATCCTGGACAACTCGCCTGCTTCTTGTATCTTCCACACAGAGAATGCAGTGCCTGTGCAGTCCAGTTTGATAACATTCCAGACAGCAGCTGCTGCACCTGATATCAATCTTTGAGGAGATGAGTGGAGCAGAGGACGTCTACACTAGCATTGGGCAGCAGTGGGCCCTTAGCCTTCCCTGCTTCCCAGCAATGGCCATCACAGTAGGGGACTTTCCCACACTGTGCCTTTATGATCAGTCTGAAAGAGTGTAGGCTGGAACACCTACCCACATGGACCTGGAAAGAGTGAGAAGTGATTGAAAAGAGCTTCAGGAAAGCTTAGATGCCCAGTGGGTTAATGCCAGACCAAGGATACTCAGAGCTACCTGCCATCAAGTCGTTGGGTTCCCGAGACGTGGGTGTGAGAGAAAGAAAGAGAGCATGTGTGTTTTGCCATGAACTGTGGCCCCAATATATAGTGTTTCAGTGGGGGAGAAGCTGAAGGACAAAGACTCTTCCCAAGTTAGCTTGTCTCCTCTCCTGTCACCCTATGAGCCCCTGAGCCCCATAGGGATGAAGACTATTGAAGGCTCCATTGCAAACCTGGTCTTTCCTCAGTGCTGCAAGACCTATGCCAAGGAGAAAGGAAAGGTATGCCTTTGGGTGTTCCAGACACACATCTTTCTGAAATATTTCTCCAGCCAGTTGTTGCAGACAAAAGATGACATTTCTGGGAAGATGGGGACTTATGTACAGACCAGTACCCAAGCCATCAGGTCTTGTGGCCTAAAGGCTATGCTTACTTAAGTCCAGCCAAGTGCCTGGGATGGATCCTTTCTGCATCTCCCCAAGACTCACCACACAGCCATAGCCTCAAACCTGTGGGGAAGGAAGTTGTCTCCCCACCCTGCAAGAGGACAAATAACTGATTTCTGTTCATTTTACTCTGTTTTAAAATTCTCTTAAAAAAAAAAAAAAGCCTATCTGAAACTAAAAAAAAAAAAAAAAAAAACAAGGAAAAAAGATGTCATACTTACATAGGTGAAAAACACACAGATATATCTATAAGCAACAAACACAGCTAATTCACACATATATTAAACATCACATTGAGATAAAATGTATCGAGCTAAAAATTATCATTCAACTCATGATATCAAGTTTTAAAAGCAAAAATACAATTAACTGATCTGAGAAAACTTATCCCCCAAGAAAAGAAACACAATAACACGGAATCGAAAATAAGAAGAGAGATTTTAATGCATAAAATCCTGAATACAACATAGATTTACAATGAAAAATACCTTTTTTTTTTTTTTTTTTTTTTGAGACAGAGTCTTGCCCTGTCGCCCAGGCTGGAGTGCAGTGGCACAATCACGGCTCACTGCAAACTCTGCCCACTGGCTTCATGGCATTCTCCTGCCTCAGACTCTCGAGTAGCTGGGAATACAGGCACCTGCCACTATGCCTGGCTAATTTGTTGTATATTTAGTAGAGACGGGGTTTCACTGTGTTAGTCACGATGGCCTCGATCTCCTGACCTCATGATCCACCCACCTTGGCCTCCCAAAGTGCTGGGAATACAGGCATGAGCCACCACACTCAGCTGAAAAATGACTCTTTAGATATCTACAGCATTCAACTGTGTGCACTCATGAAAAGCAGACATTTTAAGTCATTGGAATTTAATAAATTGCAGTAAAATTATACAGAAAATACATTACAATCATTAATAACAGGCTCTAATGAGAATAATTTAATAAATAATCATTAAAAAGACAGGAGAATTTTATTATGTTCTCAATATGTTGCTGCTCTTCTTACCACAAAATATAATAAAACTATACAACTATAATATAGCTTTCAGGAGCTAAAAAAGCCTTATATTTCCAAATAAAAGAACAACATAAATTTTGCAAAATACGATGAGCATTACTGAAGTATAAAGTCACTATCTGGAATTAAAATATACCATCATTTAGATAAAGACTAAAAAAAGAATATAAATGTTAATGATTCCTTTCTGCCTACACTGAGCTTAAAATTACAACCAAAAATTTTAATAAATATGTAGCACCTACAAGAAATTTTATTAATAGATTACATAATGTGTAAATTTTAGCAATTTATTTTAGAAGTTTTGAATCTAAAAATCACCAGCTTGACATTCATTTGAGAAAGTGAAACATAAAGGAGAGTAACATAAGCAAGATGACAGAATGGGAGGTTCTGCATGCACATCCCCTACCACGTAATGCAGCTGCCACAGCAACATAAGTGGACTCATGAAAGCCTTGGGATCCAGTTCAGAGTTTGTGACATCCAGCTGGAGGCAAAGACCAAGGAAGACATCTTTAGAGGGTAAGCACTTGACCAAGCGACAAGCTTGCCAATCATGGTCCCGGCTTCAAAACAGAATACTGCCACATCTTACTGTAGACTTGGCTATAACTCATTTGACCTTGGTCCTGACAGTGCAACAATCTGCAAAAAACACAAGAGAATTCATACTCACCTGAGACTTAGGTGACAGGCCTGCAGAACTTGGTTCTCTCTATAGTCCCTGAATTAGGCAAAACACACCTTCTTTCCTTCTCCAGCCATGGTATGGAAGAAATATTCACATTGATATGATGAAATGCTAACTAACAATATGAAAAATACTAAAATATAAATGTCACTAAAAATGGTAAATACATACTGAAATTCAGAATACTCTAAATTGTTATCATCTTAAACTAGACTATTAAAATACAAGATGTTTTACATAAGTCTTATGATAACAACTAGGAAAAAAAAAACCATAGTAAAGAAAAAGAGAAAGCAATTAAAGCATACACAAACAACAAAAATTACACATTGGATATGGTGTCTCCTGCTTATAATTCCAACACTTTGGGAGGCCAAGGTAGAAGACTCATAAGCTCCTTGGGTGTTGTGGTACGTGTCTGTAGTCCAAGCTACTTGGGTGGCTAAGGTAGGAGGATTGCTTGAGCCCAGGAGGTTGAGGCTACAGTGAGCTGTGATATGCCACTGTACTTCAGTCTGAGCAAGAAAGCATAACTTTGTCTCAACAAAAATTAACAATACCACAGGAAAGACAGAACCAGAAAAAAAGGAAGCAAACTTAAAATGGACCGAAAACTACAAATTTACAATAGTAACTGCTTACCTGTCACTACCTTACAAATAAAAAGATTAAGTTATCTACTCAACAGATACTGCTGTAGACTGAATGTCATCTCCAAAATTTAGGATAAAATTTAATAGCCAATATGATAGAATTAAGAGGTGGAACCTTTAAAATTTAATTAAGCTATAAGCACTCTGCCCTCATGAATGGATTAATGTTCTTATTATGGGAATGGGCTAATTTTAACAAGAATGGATCAGTTATATATTAAAAAAAATAGCTCTCTCTCCCTCACATCTTTGGCTGTGTTAATATCCAGCAACTAGACCTTCAACAGATGCCAGTATCATGTTGTTTTGCCTTCCCAGCCTCCAGAATCATGAGTCAAATAAAATTCTATTCTTTATTAATTACCAGTCTGTGATATTCTGTTATAGCAGCCAAAAGAGACTAAAGCAGACAGAGTGGATAAATGAATCTTTTAAACCTCGTAATATGCTGCTTACAGGAGACTCAATTATGAATAAAGAGCATAGTCTAAAAGTGAAAGGATAGAAAATGATATTCCATGCAAATAATAACCAAAGGAGTGCAATGGCAGTTATGCTTAAATTAGACAAAATAGACTTTCTAGCAATGTCTCTCACAAGCATGAAATGAGTTTACCATACAATAATAATAGAGGTTAATTTGTCAAGAGATTATAGCTATATTTATGCACCCAAAACAGAGGCTTCTAAATATAAAAAGCAAATATTGCCAGATCTGTAGGGAGAAGTAGAAAGAAATCCAATAATAGAAAACTTTAATGAAATGTATAATAAAGGACAAATAGTTAATAGCATTGTAAATGGGCAAGGGAAAGCTGGTCTCATGTGTTGCATTTGAGAATGCAGCAAAGAAAGTGGGAACTGATAATTTTACTGCAAGCCTGAGTTAGGCTGAAAAACAAGGTGGTCGATTAGAGGTCCCACTTGCCATACGTTAAAAAAACACAGGAGAAAACCAGTCCTCCTCTGGAGTGTTAAAATAATTAAAGAGCAGAATATTAGACTAAAGTGGCTCTAGTGCCCTGTGTTCATAGTTAAAAAAAAAAAAAAAAATCTAAAACCTAACTCAAATACATTTCCTATAAACCATTATCTTAGCCTGAAACAAAATGCGGGTTTAACCAATGACAAACATGCAATTAACCTCTGAATATGTAACCAGGAAATTTCCATCTAGATAGTTCAAATAAGGCAACTACATAACTGTAACCAATTCTTGAATTTGGGTTGCTGTCTCATGCATCTTATGAAAGTGTTTCCTTTATGCCCCTTGGGTGGACCACAAATCATGGCTGGGTGCTTTCCAGTTCACCAATCACTGTTTGTTCAGATAAACTGGTTAACGTTTTAATATAGACTCCCATTAATTTTTAACAAGAGAGACTGGGGACCCTACGGGCCGCAGCTCCTCCCATGCAAAAACCCAGTCGCGGGTTTTCCCTGATGACCCACCTGGCATCCCTGAACAATCTGGGAAATACTCATGGCTGTGGGCGCAGAGCAGGGCACTGCCCAGGGACAGCACCGGATGGGCCAGGCCGGCTGTGGGGGTCCTCGCTGCTGGCCCAGCGGCCATCTTGCAGCCACAGGGGACTGAGGGCCAAGCTGCGGGAGACTCGGAGCTAACCGTGGGGTGGCCGGTCCTGCCAGTTTCACGGCCTGCTCTCCCCTCTCGGGATGCCGAACCCCGCATACTCACCATTTCCCAGCTTCCAGGATGTCCTGATGCCCTAACTATGCGTCCCCAATAACCTACAGATCACAGGGCAACAGGGGCTGTAAGAGAGTAGCCCAGGGCTCCCAAGGTGGAGGAGGAGTAAAAGGAGACGGATCCCAAACTCCTATGCCAGCGCCAGCGAGAGACAAAGACCCCGCCAAACACTGGAAGCCACGCTCTCCTTTCCTCTCGTCTCCAACTGCAGGCCTGATTGGGCGGTTCCCACATCAGTGTCACTGATTGGATAAAACTCCGGGACACACCCACCCCCGCCTGACTCCTGCCCCTACCCCCACTCCCGCTCAGCGTTAGTGCATTTTTGTTAGTTTGTTTTACTTTAAGTTCTGGAATACGTGTGCAGAAAGTGCAGGTTTGTTACATAGTTTTACACGTGCCATGGTGGTTTGCTGCACCTATCAACCTGCCATGTAGGTTTTAAGCCCCACATGCATTAGATATGTGTCCTAATTCTTTCCCTCCCCTTGACCTCAACCCCATAACAGGCCCCAGTGTGTGATGTTTTGTTCCCGGTGTCCCTGTGTTCTCATTGTTCAACTCCCACATATAATTGAGAACATGTGGTGTTTGGTTTCCTGTTCCCGTGTTAGTTTGCTGAAGATAATGGTTTCCAGCGTCATTCATGTCCCTGCAAAGGACATAAACTCATTCCTTTTATGCCTGAATATTATTTCATGGTGTATATATGCCACATTTTCTTTTTCCAGTCTATCAATGCTGGGCATTAGGGTTGGTTCCAAGTCTTTGTTATTGTAAACAGTGTTGCAATAAACATATGAGTGCATGTGTCTTTATGCTAGAATGATTTATATTCCTTTGGGTGTATACCCAGTAATGAGATTGTGGGGTCAAATGGTATTTCTGGTTCTAGATATTTGAGGAATCACCACACTATCTTCCATAACAGTTGAACTAATTTACACTCCCTCCAGCAGTGTAAAAGCGTTTCTATTTCTCCACAGCCTCACCAGCATCTGTTGTTTCCTGACTTTTTAATAATTGCCATTCCAAATGGTGTGAGATGGTGTCCCATTGTGGTTTTGATTTGCATTTCTCTAATCATCAGTGATGATGAGCTTTTTTCTTTTTTCTTCTCGTGTGTTTGTTGACCACATAAATGTCTTCTTCTTCCTCCTCCTCCTCCTCCTCCTCTCTTCTTCTTCTTCTTCTTCTTCTTTCTTCTTCTTCTTCCTTTTCTTTTTATTTACTTTACTTATTATTATTATTTTTAAGACAGAGTCTTGCTCTGTCAGCCAGGCTGGAGTGCAGTGGCAGGATATCTGCTCACTGCAACATCTGCCACCCAGGTTCAAGTAATTCTCCTGCCTTAGCCTCCCAAGAAGCTGGATTTACAGGTCACCCGCCAACACACCCTGCTAATTTTTTGTGTTTTTAGTAGAGACAAGGTTTCACCATGTTGCCCAGGCTAGTCTTGAACACCTGACCTCATGATCCACCTGCCTACAAGGCTGAAAGTGCTGGGATTACAGGCTTGATCAACTATGCCCAGCCAAATGTCTTCTTTGAGAAGAGTCTGTTCATATTCTTTGCTCACTTTTTGATGGTTGTGTGTGTGTGTGTGTGTGTGTGTTTGTGTGTGTGTGTGTGTGAATTTGTTTAAGTTCCTTGTAGATTCTGGATATTAGACCTCTGACACATGGATAGATTGCAAAAATTTTCTCTCATTCTGTAAGTTGCCTGGTCCCTCTGATGATAGCTTCTTTTGCTGTGCAGAAGAAGCTCATTAGTTTAATTAGATTTCATTTGTCAATTTTAGCTTTTGCTGCAATTCCTTTTGGTATTTTATTCATGAAGTCTTTGCTCATGCCTATGTCCTGAATGGTATTGCCTAGGTTTTCTTCTAGGGTTTTTATGGTTTGGTGATTTACATTTAAGGCTTTAATCCATCTTGAGATAATGTTTGTATAAGGTGTAAGGAAGGGGTCCAGTTTCTGTTTTCTGAATGTGGCTAGCCAGTTCTTTCAGCACCATTTGTTAAGTAGGAAATATTTCCCCACTGGGGAAAGATTCCCCAAAATCTTTCCCCATTTTATCAGGTTTGTCAGAGATCAGATGGTTGTAGATGTGCAACATTATTTCTGAGATCTCTGTTCTGTTCCATTGGTCTATATATCTGTTTTGGTATGAGTACTGTGCTGTTTTGGTTACTGTAGCCTTGTAGCATAGTTTGAAGTCTGGTAGCAGGATGCCTCAAGCTTTGTTGTTTTTGCTTAGGATTGTTTTGAGTTGACAGGAAAACAAGCTTGTATAGTTGGGGTCACATGCCCAGAGTATCACAGCTAATTAAGAAGTGAGCTGAGACTTGAAATGCACATACTCTTTCCCTTACCTGGGTCATTGTATAATGCATCTTAGCAGCTATTTAACAGTAGGAATTAGAACATTTGGACATCTTTTTAGCAACCTTTTAACCTGCATTTTGGTAATGCAGTAAAGACCTTCATCCCATCCCTGAGCCCCTCTCTCCCAATGCTGCACCCCACTGCTGACCACACTGTGGTGTGGCCGTTAGGAATCAGGGGGTCAGTGGGCGGCGGAAATAAATAAGCAAGGATTATGTTGCCCAAATTTGCTCATCTTAGAAAGTCTCCTCAACCATTGTGTGTGAAGTGATTATTCCACGGTAATTGTGCCCTGACTGTGCTGCATCTCATTCTGACTTGTCTTTTTGAAAATCACTGGATTACTCTCATGAACGGGGGCATTTCTCTTTCTATTTGAAAATGGTCAACTGTCCTCTGCAGGTGTCCTGACTTGCTAGTTTAGACCCTGAAGGTAGCGGTGAGAAAATATTTGGGCCACATCAGAATACCTATTCTCACCTGGAGGATATATAGAAATTTCTTAACAATATCTAACCATTTTCTCGATAACCATTATATTTAACAGTGATAGCTTGGAGGGAAGGGAAGGACACAGATGACACAGTCTTAAAAGTTTAGTTTGTTTATAAGGTTTTTTTTTTTTTTGTTCTTGTTTAGTTTTGCTTAGTTTTTGGATACGAGGTCTTGCTCTGGTGCCCAGGCTGGAGGGCAGTGGCATAACTCATCATCATAACTCATAATTTGGTTGTAACGGTTCTTTAACATATATTTTTGCTGAGAGTGGTAGCTCACACCGGTAATCTAAACAGTTTTGGTGGTCAAGGTGGGATGATCGCTTGATCCCAGGAGTTCAAGACAAGTCTGGGCAACATAAGTAGGCTCAGTCTCTAGAAAAAAATTTAAAAATTGGCTGGGTGTAGCTTTGCATGCTTGTAGTCCCAGCTACTTGAGAGGCTGATTTGAAAGCATCACTGGAGCCTAAGAGTTTGAAGATGCAGTGATCCATGATTCAGCCACTGCACTGACAGAGTGAGATGTGTTTGTTTGTATGTGTGTGTGTATAAACAATTTGTATGTGAAAAAAATTCAAGCACAGGATAAAAGTGAAAGCCCATGGTGGGGGATGTGGAGAAAGGTGAGTATGGCTCCAGCAACTCAGTGAGACTTGGTTTTCCATCTTGAAGAATTGCCCATCCACACTGAAACCACAGCCTAGCAAATGCCAGTTCTCAAACTACACTTGCTGGGATACCAGTATGTAGCCTTTTGAAAAAAATAAAATCTTTCACCTAAAAGAAGGACAAGAGAAAAAGAGGGTTTCACATCTAAAGCCTTCATTTTCTTTACGAATCAACAGCCACTTGTCATTTGAGTTGTCCAAAGGCGACTGACAGCACTAACACACTTAATGAATCAACCAGGAAAAATGGGCCTCTCAGGTAAGGAGGAGGCACAATGGTCACAAAACCCAATCCATTCTCAGCTTTGCAACGTGCTCGCATCTCAAGAAGTGGTGTTAGCCATGTGAACCGTATTCACTGGACAAGGCCAGAGGAAAGAATATTTAGTACAACACAACTACGAGGCTGCAGATCAAACTGGTAGTGGGAGCATGCATGAGGCTTCAGTGGCCGAGACACTGGTGGCTACCCTTGGGTGTCACTTAAACCTTCCAGGTGAAGGAACTTTTTTTTCCCAATTGGCTCAGAGAAACTAATCAACATTAAAATTGAGATTTGTTTTTCTTTTCAAAATTTCTAAGACATAGAGGACTCTCTAACACTTCAAAAGGCATTGAGCTATACATGCAGCTGACGACCTGCCTGCTCTGTAGAGGGATGGCAGGGCAACAGCCACCAGCTTTAGTAGCTTTAAGCTCCTCCTCTCATAGGGACAGGCCACCCCCACACAACCCCCCTAACTTCATAGGCTCTGGCTGTCAGGTGCACCTGGGGGACTGTCTTTCTCCCATCTCATTAGCTCTCCAAGACAGTCTAGCTAAATCTAAAACCTACCTCAGGATGGTGAGTTGTAGACTCTCCTCCATTCTCCCGGTGCAGTGTGACTACTGGAGAGTGCTCCTCCATCCTCTTACCTCAAATGATGTGAAAAGCACCGGTTCCTGGGCAGTTAGATGTTCACTGACATAACAGGCCCAGCATGTGCAGGGCCTGGCCCCACAGCCTGGCACCTCTCCCCTACCTGGCCTTCACGCCGGACTTTTCCCTTCTGCCACCAATGTCAGGTGATGGTCACCTGTGCCACACTCTCATGAGCTTGGTAAGTAGCAGGGGTGTAAACCCCAACAGATTTCCTGTGACTCTACCCTCTTACCTCCCACTCAAGTGACATTATAAGCATAATTTTACATTTGATCTAATTGACGCATAATTTTTTTAATAACATTTCTGACAGCCCACACAACCAAATGAGTCTGGGTTACAGTACACAGGGGCGAGGCTGGGGTAGCAGGTTTCACTTACTTTATTCCAATGTGAAATGAAGATTGATGATTTAAAAACAAGACAAAGTTGTTTATCGGCTGTGGGGTTGCTATACTTGCTAGCTCATGCTCGCTTCCTTTGAAACAAGGTATCTGCACAGACCATATTCATAAGCAGCTCTTCGCAAAACCCCAGACAGAAGCCCCCGTCAGACACAGCTCCCTCAGGCTCACAGGGCAGCAACCTCCTCCTCCATGTTAGGCTCTGACAGCAGGCAAGGGAAGGAGCACAGGCAGCAGGGGACACGGAGATGTCCAGGACTGTAGGGACCCCCAAATGCCCCAGAGCTATTCTCTGTAGAAGGGCGCACGCACGTCTCACTCTGTCAGTGCAGTGGCTGAATCATGGGTCACTGCAGCCTCAAACTCTTAGGCTTCAGTGATGCTTTTACCTCAGCCTCTCAAGTAGCTGTGTGGCAAAAAGCCTCCTATTTTTTTCCTTAAAACCTGGACTTTAAGCCAGGTTGGGCCTGGGGATAGTGGCAGCAAAAGCAGCAGCCAAATGTATACGCTCCAGATGTCTACACTCATGGGAACAGGCACATTCCACAGTTGCTGGAGCACGAGAGGCCTGAGAGGCACCTGTTTCCCAGCTGCTAACTGATGTCCACACACCCCATTCACGTGTCTTCACTTAGGTCTCTGCATCGTATATTCGCTCAGCCAGTGCAAACACATCTTCTGGGAGGCATCATTAACTGCAGCACCAGCCCCACTTGTTCTGGGAGGGAGTCAGGAGGAATCTGCTCAGCTCCTAATCCCCCAGGACAAAGGTGCTGCCCCCTTTTCAGCACTCACATCCAGCAATGCCATCTCGGGATGGGTTTTTCAAACACAAGCAGCATGAGGTAACAAGCACGGTGTGATAGGCTCATGGCCATGGGCAACCAGCTGCTGGGGAAGCAGCACAGGGCAGGCACATCTGTGGGTGGCATCATGACAAGCCCAGGCAGCCACAGCCCCTACTCCCAACAGCCCCAACCCAGATGGCATTCAAATCTTCCCGGATAGTATTGGGGTACCCGATGCCCATCACTCGCCCGCTCATTAGCATGGCATTTTTGGTTACTCAGGGACTAAGGAGAGGGGGTGGGGGATGTAGATCCAGGGTGGGCACCGCCTCACAGCCAGAGCCCACTTGACTGCAGTCCAGCAAGCAAGCCCAAGCAGCTCAGCTCTAGTCACCTCCGGCTGCACTTTCTGTGTGTACTTTACACAAAGGTAGCAAAAAGAGGTCAACATTAGCTGTTATGACATGAAAGTCTATGCCCCATTAAGACCTTCTTAAAATGCTATTGTCTTAAGCCCTCTTTATTCTAATAAAATTTATACCAATAAACACATACAAGCTGAAACTACTATAAATGAAATATTAGGATTTTTTAAACCCATAAACAGACACGTAAACTGTCATTGTTTGATTGCAGAGAGAGTGAGATTCTACGGCAGGTGACCACAAAACAGCCTCACAAAACCCCAGGCAGGTCAGGCAGTCTGAACACTACAAGGCCACGTGATGGTCACAGAGGATGACAGCTCCCATGACTATTCTAAGGCACTGTGTTAGCTTCTCACTCACAGTCTCAGAATACCCTGTGAGAGGAGGCCCCGCCTCACTAGAGCACAGGAGGTTCCTGAGCTCTTCCCAGAAAATGGTCATCAAAGGGTGGAGCAGGGGGAAGCCGAGACAGAACAAGTGAGTCCCTAGGGTCTCTTTAACCTCCCTCAGCTCCTCCACATGGGTCCCTGAGGGAAAATGACCAGCCTCCTAACCCCCTTGATAGGGTTCCAGTCCTGCAGGTCTGGACTCTCTCATTTTATGCTACCATAGGGGGTGACAATGCAACCCCAGGCCCCTTGTTAGCCATCCCTCAATGCCAGGCCAGGACCAGAGCCCTTTGCTGACACAGCCCAGGGGATGCTCTAGGCCCACCTCAGCGCAGTCATCTGTAGTGTACTGAGAAGAGCAAGGAGGTGCAAGTAGACACATATCCCCATGGGCATGGCCTCAGGCATGTTCCACAGGCTCAGGGCCTCGCTGATGAGCTCACGGCCCTCCTTCAGGAAGCCTGCAGATCACACCCTCAGGGAGCAGTGCTCAGATGAGCAGGCAGGCCCCACATCCCCCACCCTATGATGCTGTGCTCCACTTTGCAGGCTTCTGCATTGGCCAGTCCCCACTGCTTTCTGGTGAGATGTTCAAGTTGAAGTGAATGTTGAAGGCCACAGAGTTGATGGAGCTCGCTGCCTTGCACATGTTGTAAATCACCTCCTGGCTCCAAGGGTCAGCTGTGGAGACACAGCTTGTTGGGAGGTAGCCCCACTCCACCATCAGTGGTGCTGGATTGCCCTGATCTGCACCTTCCAGGTCCTTGCTGAGATGTCTGCATGCTTCTCTAAGGGACTGGGTCACGAGGCACCCCTGGCAAGGACCAGCTGGCAGAACAGGCTGGACACTCTCCCTCAGCCTCCCCAGTAGCCCCGCCTGTGCTGTCATCTGTGCTGATGATCTCCGTGGTAAGATTATGGGAAACTTTTTAAAGCATCTTTTCCCCGTTCACTTCCCTATCTTAATAACAGCACTGATAACTTTTAAGCCCTAGCAAGCTGAAACTGCAAGACACATGATCTTCTGCCTTAGAAGGGCCATGTTTGGGCAGTGTGTGCCCAGGTGAGAGCCCCATGGTTGTTAGTGGAAGCGGGGAGCTGGATGGGCCTGGCCCCATAGCCTAGTGAAAAGTAGGACCCTCTCCTTCCAGAGCATGAAAGTCTTAGAGGCCGGAAAAAGGTGCTTGGGTGGCCTGCCAAGAAACAGAAGGCTAGAAGGCCTGGAAGGAGCCCCAACAGCCTTCAAGCTGCCTGAGAGGGCTGGGCTCATTCCAGCTTTCTTTGCTTTCATCCTGTTAGCAAGAAAACCTGCTCACACATGGCAGGTGGGCCTGAAGCTGCCATTCCCTCACCAGGGACTATAGGCACCTTTAATGTGGCTCTTTCTTGAAGCAGCTGCCCAGGTCGGTTCTTGCAAAGCAGTTCCCTTATTATCCACAGGTCCTTGTTCCAGCCCTGTGTCTGCAGAGGGACTAGGTAGGGAGACAAGGGCTCAGCCTGTGTCCCGCAGTCTGCTCTGTGATATCTCTTTTGTTACTTCCTCACAGACAGCCTCAAACTTCCAAATGAACAGAGCAGCATGGAGCCAGGAAAGTGCACAGAATTCTACCTAGTACCCAGATGGAAAGGGGTTCCCAGTGAGAGCAGGCCCAGGCTGCATGTACCTCTCCAGGAATGTTCTCCTCATGGTCCACCTTCAAGGTGTACATCCTCTGTGTTCATGCAGTCCATGGCAGGCTCTGCCTGGGGAACCGTCCAGCTGCACACCTGCAATGTGGTGGTGACCCTCTTGAATGGGTGGTTGTGGGCCCCATGGCAGGCAGCAGAGAGGGAGATGCTCAGCCCACCAAGCCCAGAGCCCTGCCACAGGCTTCCGTGAGGCCTCCACCTGCTCTGGGTTCTTGCCCTGAGAGGCTGCCCTGAAGTCAAACAGAAGCAGGTGGGCCTCTCTTCCAAGGCTGCTCTCTCCCCCACTGACAGCTCCCTAGAGGGGAACTCAGATGGTGGCAACAGTTTCCTCAGGCAGAAGTACTGGAGTTTCGGCTGACCAGTTCATTTCATACCACCACATGACATGACACAAAGCAGGGGCTGTGGGACAAAGGCATTGCCTTTTCTTCTGGCATGAGGAATGGCTTAGGAAGCAGGGGCTGGTGGGACTGGGGTTGAGCGATAGGTTGTGGGCCACAAGGAGTGGTTGAACACTGAGTAAGTGTCCTGGTTATCTGTCCACAGACCCAGAACAAGTGGCATCCCAGGAGCCTGGGAGGGGCTGGCAGAGACTTACTGGTTCCAGCAAAAGCCCCATGTGGATGTAGTAATGCGGCCTGCTTGTCCTTGGCTGTAATTACAAACAGGTACGTGAGTTCCCCATGCATCTTGCAGCTCTCAGAGTGTGTTCCAGCTGTTCATGGTAGGCATTTTTAGTCACTGAACATGCTTCAGGAATGGCCAAGCTTGATTAAGCCAGGTGTCTTGCTGTGAGACCCTCCACCCAACTGAGGACCCTCTTCCTTGTTCCCCCTGGCAGTTTCACCTTCCAGTTCTGGTTCTGGAGACACAATGGCCCCTCTTGGACCCCTGGAAGAATGTGCTCAGGTGACACACAGTCGACAGGGCCCATTTCCAAGCCATTCTTCCATTTCCCACTGTTTGAGGGGCCTGAGGCTGGTGAGGAGCACAGGGCCAGCTGTCTGCACCTAAATGTCATGCTGGTCTGGATGTCTCAGCTCCAGAACCCTCCAGGTGAGATGGCCTGGTCCTCAGCACCTGGCCTCCATGCTCCTTTTTCCTCTGTTCAATCCTGGCCCCAATGCCTCCCACAACTCTCAGGTCACCATTGGAGAAGATGCTCAGGAAGAGCAAGCAGCTGCAGTCAACCTGCTGAAGGTGGCTTATGGGTCCAGGCTCTTGAGCTGGTCTTGGACATGGTACATGTGGATGCAGGCTTTGGGCAGTGTGTGTAGCTCTTTCCGGAAGGAGGGGAAAAAGGTGTTACCAGGGTCCTACACCCTAGAACGACCCATCTAGCACAGAAAATAGTTTGTAAAGTGCTATCATGTGTGATTTTAATTTACAAGTTTAGGCTTTCATTTTCAAATTCCACAATAAACACGTAAGTCGGGTTCTCATTTCAACACACACATGCACACACATTCTCTCACTCTCCCTCTGTCTTAGAATCTTCCAGTGCATTCACACTGAAAGCCAAAGTCCTCCCAGAATCTTGTGAAAACCTAAATGATCTGAATAGTTTGTCATTGCTTTTCGAGATCTAGGAAAATCTCTGCACATTTCTGGAGACTGCTGTTATGCCATTTTTAATAAATCTGTTGTGCTTCAATTCAGAAGTGTGTGAGGGGAGTTGTGGAGGAATTGGCATTTGGTTTAGAAATTTCAGGAACACCAGAGACAGATGACACCTGTTTTCTGCTTTATAATGTCAAGTCTTATGAAGGCTAAAACCTAATTCTACAAAATAATTAGACTGAAAAACTTTATAGGCAAAAATTATCTTATTAAATAGGAAAATCTAATTACTTTATTTTAAAATTTTCTTTTTCTTAGTAGGATCTAATCATAGAAATTTAAACTCTGTATGGCAACAGCCTCTACTGTAGGATGGTTTATTGTATGTACTCGTTTTACAGACTTCTTACAAAAACTTTTTCCGTAAGGGAAATTAGAATACTGTTCAACATATATTGAATTCCCCATTATTATCTTATTTCTCACATATTACTTTATGATTCTGTCTTCTTTAATATGAAGATTACTATGACTGTGTTTTCGATTTCTGAATTATCATGTGTCACATTTGTCTGTAATTTCAGTTTCAAAAGTTGTAAAATAGCACGCTCCAAAGCATATATTCTGTATAAATTATATAATTAATAATTTATTAAAATATTTGGCTTGTATGTTTAATTGGCTCTAGGCACAATGTTACTATTAGCATTTTCTTCCAGTTTTCCCAAGTTTTATTTGACTAATAGTACAATTTATTTCTAATTTTTATTTTATATATCAATGTTTTATACTGTATTTACAATATTTATATTGTTACCTTATATAAAAATGTAAGACTTTTCTATTAAAGGCTAGATTACAGCCTTACCATTTTGTGTAAGAAAAGCAGCAATGCATCAGGACTATAATTTAAAACTTTCTCCAGTATTACTTAAATGCTTATTCCTTAAAGCTTTCTCATCACAGCTCTTTGTAATAATTATAATGTGTTTTCTCTGAAATGTTGTTGCCCTAACTGTATCCAAATAATTCAAAATTTACACTTTTCAAGGATTCACAGGAAAAGTTGAAAATTGTAGTTACCTAGGATTCTTTTTCAGTTGGACACTATGTTTATTCAGGATTTTATGGATTAAAGTTTCTCTTAATTATGTTTTATAATTTTATGTTTCTGCATTTTTTAGAGTAGGCTGACTCACATCAGTTAATTGTGTTTTTACTTTCTACCACTTTATTATGATTTTGAATTACATTATCCAAATAAGAATTTGGGGGTTAATATTTCTTTTAACTTTGTTTTGCAATTTTACATTTCTGTCTTTCATGGTTTAGGGAATGGCACCTTACATCAGTTTATTGTTTTTAGTTTTAATTTATATAATATAATTTTGTATGACAATATTCAACTCTGTACATCTTAAGACAGTGTGGGGCAAAAGTCAAATATGAACCATCCCTATGTCTTTTGTTAATATAATGATTTAAGTGTTTGTTTTCTTGTATAAATACTGACCCTATTTTGTTTATGATTTGTATATTTTCTTCTTGTTTGATGGCCAATAATTGATTCTGTCTAAGTGAGTAATCATGGAAATTGTCTGAATTTCAACATCTATTGTTTATATTATTTTAGTGTGACAGAAAGATTTATGCGATTTGAAGATAATTTTTCAAAAACTTTGTAACTCTGTCTCTTCGGGTGTCTTTTTTTTTTTTTTTTTTTTTTTTGACAGACTCTCACCCTGTTGCCAAAGTGCAGTGGCACAATCTTGGAACACTGCAACCTCCACCTCCCAGGTTAAAGCTATTCTCCTGCTGCTGCCTCTTGAATAGCTGGCATTAAAGTTGTGCACCACCACGCCTGGCTAATTTTTGTATTTTTCATAGAGCTGGGGTTTCACCATGTTGACCAGGCTGGTCTTGAACTCATGTCCTCAAGTAATCTGCATGCCTCAGCCTCCCAGAATGCTGGGATTACAGGCATGAGCCATCGCTCTTGGCCCTTGGGTGTCACTTTTTAATTTTGATTGTGGTAAAAATACATAACATAAAATTTAGAACCTTTAATATTTTTCTTATACAATTCAGTCACGTTAAGTGTATTCACATTGTTATGCAACATATTTGTGAATTTTTTTTCTTTTGCAAAACTAAAACTCAGTACACATGAAATGACAACTACCCATTTTTCTTACCACCTGGCTCCTAATAAAAATCATTCTATTTTCTGTTTCTAAGTTTCAATACTTTAGATATTACATATAAGTAGAATCATGGAGTATCTTTTTTTGTGACTAATTTTACTTAGCATCATGTTCTCGAGATTTCTCTTTATTGTGGATGGTACAAGATTCTCTGCCTTTAAAAGCTGAGTAATATTCCATTACTTTTATATTACAAATTATATTTATTTATTCATTCTATAGGGGAAGTTTGTGTTGCATTCACCTATTGGCCTTTGTAAATAATGCTGCAATGAATATAGGTGTGTAAATAACTATTTGCTCATATGTGTGAGGTTTACGTCTGTGCTAACTTCTGTTTTAATGGAAAAATTGTGGGTCTTTATGCCAGATACAAACTATTTTCATTACTGTTGCTTTGTAATGTACTTTGAAATAAAAAAAAAGGTGAGGTCACTAATATTGTTTTTTTTTAAACATTTTTGGGCTCTTTATGGTCGCTTGAGATTCCATGTAATTTGTTGGTTCCTTTTTCTATTTCTAAAAAAAAAAAAAAAAATGTTAATTTAAAAGGGACTGCATTGAATCTGTAATTCGCTTTAGGCATCATGATCATTCTTCATAATATTAAGTTTTACAACCCCTAAACATGAGCATGCTCAAAAGTGAGTTGTTTAATTTCCATATATATGTTGCTATTTTTGTTTTCTTCTGTTATTGATTTCTAGTTTTATTCCATTTTGATCAGAAATAATAGTCATTGAAAGGCTAAACCACTCTGGGAAGTGACTTCCATTACAGAACATTACAAAGATACGTGAGGGCACCACTTGTGCCCTGATGGGCTACAGGGATGAGTTCTCTGAGATGACACATTGCAGACAAATGCAGGGAACAATAGAACCCCTTTTTCATGTAAATTCTTCCCTATTTTTGTAGAGTATTAGTGATAGTGGTGGCTTTTAAGTCTTGGAGAAGGTCTGGCAGTACTGTGAAGCTGCCTGCTACAGATGACACCAGGGGTGAATAATTAAAACTATACAAACTGTAGTAACATGAATAAATACAGCTTAGTGTAAAGTAAAAACTACACGAAGGCCTTCTCTGATATTTCTGGAAGAATGTAAAAAGGGACTTTACACTTAACCAAGGTGCCATTGGGACTACTTAAGGTTAGATTTTTGGGGGGCAGATCTTTGGGTCACTCATGGAAACCCCCTAAGAGACAGCCCAGAGAAATTCCATATTTGGGTCTGGATCCTGGGCCCATCCTGGTTTTGTCAGGCCCCTCTCTGTAGAGACCCCTAGGTGCCTGCTCACACTGTAACTCACTATATGCCATGCTTGGGGGTGAGGTGAACCTGCCAGTTGTCCAAGGAGATGAGGGAGTTGAACCCATCAAATATCTGCTCACTGATTTTAATGCAGCTCTATAAAGAGTGTTCCCAGCAGCGAAGCTGAAAAAAAAAAAAAAAAGACAAAAGAGAAAAAAAAAAGTCAATTGTCTGCTTTGTTTTTACCACCAGGCGACACCTCCATTAGAAATTCTGTTTCCTAGATCTGGAACATAGGAGCATCCGCATAGACCCCCAGCCAGTGAGGAAACCAGAGGACAGCTTAAGACCTTGGGATTCACATCTGAGTAGACGCACATGGTCCGCAATGCTCAACTTTTTATTCCACCAACCATGACCTGGGTATGAACATGACAGAACCACCAGGGTTCCAGTGCCTTACAACCTGCCCCTGTGAGGAAGAGGCCCCTCGTTTTCTTTCCTGCTCCCCCTGCAACACATGGTAATGGTAGGCAGGGTCGGGTTGCCCAGATTAGATGACAAGGGTGGCCTGGCATAGACGGACCTGCCCTGGGCTACACTGTGTTACCTGTGTATGCCTGTTGTCGAATGGCCGGTGGTATCAAGGATGTGGGCTGAGCCAATATGTATATTGTCAGGAAAGGCTCTCATTTTGAGCCTTTCTCAGGCAACAGCTTAGGAATATAGCATACAACGAGAACGCAGTGCTCTCTCAAGCATCTCCCATGAAATTAGCTAGATACAGGGCTGTATCTAGAAGGTGGGTGTCTGGTTCCCAAAGTTCTAAATTCTGTTAGGTTTTGTCACGAGAGAAGTCTGTTAACTTCTTCAAGGTTTTATCCCCTGAGCCCTTTTCCTACATAAATCTATGCAAAGGCCCTGCTGGGCTGCTGATTGCTCACCCTCATCTCCCATGTCAACTCTTTACCTGTAAACAGTTATGCAAACACAATTATGTCCCTTACTCCCCAAAAAGATCTAAATGCAGCCAGGGCCCCAGGTTTGAGAGAACAGAGTTGGGTTAAAATCTTCTTTTCCTTTTCATTTCTGTGACCATATAAAAATGACTGTGTGCTTTAGGTCTCCCCAGCCCTGAAGTATGCATAATGGGATTATGCCAGCATCAACTTCCAAAAACAGTCATTGGAGATATATGATATAGAATGAATCAAAATCGGTTGGATGCAGTGGCTCTTGCCTTTAATCTTAGCAGATTGGTAGACCAAGGCGGGTGGGACACTTAAGGCCAGGGGTTTGAAACCAGCCACGGCCAGCATGGCAAAAACCCTTCTCTACTAAAAATGCAAAAATTAGCCAGATATGTTGACGCATGCCTGTAATTCCAGCCACTCAGGAGGCTGAGGTGTAAGAATCACTTAAGCCCAGGAAACAGAGATTACATTGAGCCATGATCGTGCCAATGCACTCCAGCCTGGGTGACAGAGCGAGACTCTGTCTCAAAAATATATATATATATATATAGTTATAGTTATAGTTATATATTATATATAACTATATATAACTATATTTATATATTATATAACTATATATAATATATAAACTTATACATATATATCTTTATATATAAAAGATATGTATTTTATATATATGGCCTTATTTTTCCATTCCATAGCAGAAGAGGTTTTTGCATTCTACAGCAGAAGAGGTTTTTCCATGCTACAGCATTTTTGCATTCTACAGCAGAAGAGGTTGAAATCAAAAGAAAATCAGACACTGTCTTCTGGCATTAAATATTCCAGTGCTATCCATTATATATAGAATGATATCTATATGCCTCATCTCAGCCTATGTGGTGGACGCCTCCAACAAAGTCTCACAACAACACTAAGTTATGAGTGACTCTGCTATTTAAAAATGCAGCTCACCACTCAGTGCCTCAGAAGCCAGTACTATAACACCGGGTTTCCAACAAAGAGATGGGATTCCAGATCGTCTGTTTCCCTGTGCTTACTTAAAGGTAGTAATATTCTCAGAAAGGTTTAAGAGGTGGCTTCCGGTTTAGCAGGGAATTGCTGAAAGGAAAAATGTATGGAAAGTCATTGGGCATGAGCAGCCATCTTTTCTTGCTACACAGAGATCACATGTGCAAATTTGGGGAGACTTAGTATAAAACATGTGATAGAAATTTGGGCTCTGACATCAGTGAGCTTATTTCACACAGACTCCAGTTGACCATATTAGTTCCGACAAATTTTAGCCAGTTTTTAGAAGTCTCATAAGTGGAATACATTTCAGTCTTTCAACAAGTTGTATCTTTTCTTATCTGTTATTCTGCAAACTGAAGAATTTCTGCTAGTCATTGGTTGAACTCTTTGGGGACCTAGTTCTAGTTTCTGTCAAATAGAATACAACAAATGTGATAGGTTTTCACTTCTGACTTAGTTCAGGCTTCTATACCAAAAAACATAGACTAGGCAACTTATAAACAAAAGACTTTAGTTATGAAGGCTAGAAATTTGAGATTGGGCTTCCAGCATGGTTGGAGTCTGCTAAGGACTCTCTTCTGAGTTTCAAACTCCAGACTTCAGGTTGTATTCTCATTTAGCAGAGAGAGGGAGAGACAGCCTACTGCAGTTTCTTTTAAAAAGCCAGTAATCTCTATCATCAGGGCCTCATTTTTAGGACTTAATTACCTCTGATCTGCTAAGGCCATTACACTGGGGATTAAGGTTCTGGAATGTGAATATGGTGGGGAATCACATAGTCTATTGCAACTTCCAAAGTTATATTTCTAAAAAAGCTTATTTTCCCCCTACCTGCTCTGTCCTGTGCTTCCTCTCTCAATCTCTCTTGTCTCCCTTTCTCTCTTTTTCTGTGCATACGTCTGTCTATCTCTTTCATTTTCCATCTCTCTATTGTAATCCTCAAGATGAGGAAGCGATCTCCAGTGTCCTAAGATGCTCTAGGCACAGACTCACATGATAGAGAACTGAGGAGATGCCCAGGCCAATCGACAGGAAGCAACTTGGGCTCTCACTTCACACTAAATTGTGCCAATTTCCATGAGGCAGAGTGGAGGCTGATCTCTCCCCAAATCCAGCTTCGGTTGAAATCACAGCTCCAGCCTCATAAGAGACCTTAAGGCAGAGGCACCCAACTAAGCTATATCGAGATTCTGGTTCACAAAAATTGTGAGATAGTATTTGTCGTCAAAATGTGCTAAAATTCAGGGCTATGTTGTTAGAGCGGGGCAAATGACTAACCTCCTCTTTCAGGCCCCAGGATCCTCCCTCCCCTCTGTTCCTTTCTTTCTCGGGCTGCCTGCAGCCACACTTGTCCCTTTATAACCTCCTCTGTTGAACTCTCTTTTGCCTGTGAGTCTCTTCACAAAGAGTGGCTTTTCTCTGACACACTTTCCACACCTGCACAGGACTGGCTCTCTGTTGTCATTCTGGTCACAACATAATGTCAGCTCAGTGAGGCATTCATGTCCCCTCCAGGCAACCTCTCCCCCACCCTCCCTCCCAACATTCTAATTTATTTCCATTATAAAATGCTCTTTTCTTTCGCATGTACTTGCTTTAGTGTTTTTGTTCAGCAGTCCTCAGACTGTGGGCTCCCCGCGGGGATGCAGGGATAACATAATCATTTTTGGTACCACATGGTGAATCTACCAAGGCAGCTGCCACAGGGTGAGTGCTAGGGGAAGAGTCGCTGAGTAAAATAACATGGGAAATCACGAAGTCCTTCTTCCTGCTTTTGGCCGCCCAATAATATGGAGATCAAGAATGATAACAGGAGGTGAAGGATCTCAGGCTGACTCTCCCCCTGGCTCCAGCGGCTCCTATAAAGCCCAGCGAGCATAAGAAACACGGGGTCTGCCGCCACCTAGAGGCCTCCACTAGCACTGTAGTCGCAGGAAGAAGCATCACAAAACAGGTACCTGTATTGGGGAATTCTCAAGGCAGTGGCTCTTCAGGGACCCCTGGGGAAAAGGAGCAGTATCTGAAGGCTCCAAGGGCCATAAAAGTGACCTCGGAAGCCTCCCTTGATTCCTATTTTCCTCAGCCTCTTTGGGTGTGCTGTGCACTCATTAAACATTTTAGCAGCATTCAGAGACATTATTTTCTTCCACTTCTGAATGAGGACCTCAAGGACAGCCCCCAAAACTAGTATTTTTTCTGGGCCCCACACTCCAGAGTCCAGTGCATTGTCACATTCTGCTTTATTCCAAGTCCTCATCTGCCCAAGTCTCTAGGCCTCTCTCTTCTCTGAAGGACCTCTAGAAACTGAAAAGCCTCTTCCAAGAGTCTCAAAGCACAGTGAGTTACCAATGAAAAGCCAAGGGCAGCAGACACTTATGAGTATCTAGAATCCTTGGTATTATCCCTTTTGAGTACCCCTATTTATGAGGGAGAAAACAAAGCCTTTCTTTCCCGTAGCCTCTCTTTATATCACATGGGGTGGTGCGGGGAGGGCATAGCTCATTTTAGTTCCAGGTGCCCACAGAGGTGGGAGTCACAAACCCAGTCCTGTCTTCGTGAAACAGCTGGGGAGGTCCCCAGGCCTGGCAGAACCCAGGGAACTTGGAGGATCCTTCATCCCATGCTGTCAGCTCCTGGACATGTGGCTGGGGGAGTGGATGCCTCTGCCTCATGGCAAAGCTGCCTCTACTATTTCTTCCCCTTTTGTCACTTCTCTGGTTCCCTCTTCCCTAACCTCACCTCCATGATCTCAACCTTAGAATCGTGTGTGTGTGTGTGTGTGTGTGTGTGGTGTGTTTGTGTGTGCATGCCTGCACACCTATGTGAGAATAAGGAAGAGTAGAAAGCCCAGGTAGAAAGTAGAGCACAGGGTTTTCCAGGACTTAGGGGTGCTCATTTCCAAAGCAAACCTGATGGGTGGGGTGCATGCAAGAGCTAGGAAGCTGGCTCCCTTCCTAATACTCTGTGCTCTTCCCAATTTCTGGGATCTGGACCAGTCTTTGCCTTTTTTGGGGGCCTCAGTCTTCCTGTTGTAAAATGAAGAGTTCGTCACAAAACTGTATAAGCACATGCTCAGTGAAGACAGGGTGTCATGCTCAATACCAGATAGAATATCGGGATGGGGAGAGTTTGGGCAGACTTAGGTGTGCACGGGTGCTCAGGCCTCTGAACAGGGCCAATGCAGGTGAACATAAAGCACAGCACAGCCAGATTTTCTTTCCAGGGCTATGGGATGAAATAATGCACCACAGGCTCTGCTCTTGAGGCTGGTCCAGCAAGATTTTCCCACCTTCAACCAGCAGCTGTTTGATGAATTTCATGTCCTGTGAAGCCCATATCCACCCCCATTACAGTGAGGGGCACAGGGCACTAGACGTGTAAAATAATGTCTTTTGCCTTTTTTTCCTTTTCTTTTCTATTTCCTTTTCATTTTCATTTTTTTTTTTTAACTGAGTGGATGTTTCTTCTTTCTCTTTTTCTGTTTTGTTTGTTTTTTAACTAATTTTTAAGAGGTCTTTACAGGTCAGCTGTGGTGCCTCACATCTGTAATTTCAACACTTTGAGGGGCTGAGGCGGGTGGTTCATCTGAGGTCAGGAGTTCAAAACCAGCCTGGCCAAACTGGTGAAACCCCATCTCTACTAAAATTACAAAAAATTAGCCGGGAATGGTGGCACAAGCCTGTAACCCCAGCTACTCAGGAGGCTGAGACAGAAGAATTGCTGAAACTTGGGAGGCGGAGGTTTCGGTGAGCCGAGATTGCACGACTGCACTCCAGACTGGGTGACAGAGTGAGTCTCTGGGGAAAAAAAAAAAAAAAAAAAAGAGAGAGAGAGAGAGAGGGAGAGAGAGAGTGCTCTTTATGGAAATGCGAGCCCCTTTGTAATTTCATGAGTTGCAAATATTTATTCCAATTTTGGAATTTCTTTTCTTATTGTGGTGTTCTCTTTAAGTTTGTTTTGGATGTTATTAGTGTTTTGTTTTGCTTTGTTTCTATGTAACTTCTCCCTAAATTGATTTATAGATTTCCATTTTCACAATACAATATTTTGGCAGAAATCTGGTGGAAACTGTCTAATCAGTTTTAAAAATTTAAATACATATAAAAAATTGAAGAACTGTAAAAACTGTCCTGAAGAATAACAAAGTTTGTGAGCTTAAAATGACATATATTCAGACTTAGATTAAAGCTATAGTAATAAAAGCTATCTATGGTAGTAATGCAAAAATAGGCACAAAGAAAACTAGAAAAACTTGAAAGTCCAACTCAGACACACACATTTGGACATTTTGTATGTTACAAAAAAGGCACAGAAGAGCAGTGGAGAGAAGACAGTCTTCTCGGTAATAGCCTTGGGTCAACCGGTTATTTATGTGAGAAAGAAATACTCCTATCTTATATTATTAACAAATTCCAATGACAAGTGGATTTTAACTTTTAAGGTCAAAGTTGAAAACAATATTTCTAGTTGATAACATAGATAAATATGTTCATGACTGGCACACACCAAGATTTCTTGGGACATAAAATGCATTAATTATCAAGACAAAAATATGACAAATTGGACTTTATTAGAATTAAAACCTTCTCTTCATTAAAAAAAACCTTCCGGAGAGCTGAAAAGCAAGAACAAAGTGGAAATCAACATTTGTCATATATTTATGTGGCAAAAGCCTTCTATCTAGATTATTTAACTAAATCCCATCAATTAATAAACAAAGATGCAATACATTGAACAAAATTGGCAAACATGTGACTAGGAGTTCCACATAGAGAACCAAAGGGTGAACAAGTAGATTAACATATCCACATCCTTATGCACCAGAGCAATGCATATTAAAACTATAATTTAATACCACTATGAATAATTAACATTTTTGAAAACTGACAAAATTAAGTACTAGTGATGATGTCAAGCAACTGGAACTTTCTTATACCATTCTGTGTGTAAACTGTTATAACCTCATTCAAAACCTCTTGAGTAGTATCTCCTTACATACACGATGTATGTAAGCACACTCTAGGACCCAGCAACTCTGCTACTAGGTATATACACCCAATAGAAATGCCAGCATATTTTCCAATGCAGAAAAGTGCTCGAAGCAGCATTATTTGGTAATTTTCCAAACTGAAAAAAAACTCAAATGTGCATCAGTAATAAAATAAATAAATAAAACAGCTACATATTCCTTTATAAGGGGGACATTATCCAGATATAAAATTAATTGGATACATATTAAAATATACAAAAATCTAACAAACACAATTTAATTAGATTTAAAAGTCCTAGCCAGAGCAATCACCCCATAGAAAACAAAAAGGCCTACAAATAGAAAAAAAAATTGAATTCTCTTTCTCCATTTGCAATATGAGTCACTACATAGAGAATGCTAAAGCCCTTCCAAAACTCCTTTTGGAGAAAACTTGAAAAGCTTCCTGAAATGGATAAGCAAGTAAAGTTTCAGGACACAAAATCAATGTACAAAAATCAGTAGCATTTCTATGCATCAACAACTGTGAATTCCTGAACATCTTCTGGGTTTATTGCATTTTCAGTTTCTTCCCTCAGTTAACTATACATTTTTTTTCTTTTTTCAGCTAAAGTAATTTATTCTTCTGTATAATTTCACCTTGTTAATAAACCCCAGGCAAAAAAAAAAAAGTGAGAATAAAATATTTGTCTGCATCCTGTTTCCTCATTTTGAAAACTAGTCTAGATGAAAGCTATACTCGTTCTAGGGAGTTGGCATAGACAGCATTTATTTCCATTCTCAGCAGGGATGCCAGCCAGAAAGAGGGAGTTCCGCATTTTCACTTTGGTTAGACAGGACTCTGGATGGTTGTATGGGAAAAGATCCAAACTCTAAGAGAGTCAAATCGGACATTGCAAAGATTTATGCATTTACTCCGGGAACAATTATTGTGTTAAATTTTGTGCAAAACACTGCGCAAAGAGCAATTAAAGTGAAAATTATTGAGGCATTACCTTTACCTTGGGAAACTCACACTAGTCAGATTCTCCGAGTCCCAGAACTTAACAACAACCTAGTAAAATCTTGTTCAGAGTGAAGAGAGGGTGGGGGCAGGAAGGTAAGTTTAAAAATTAGGCTGGTTGACAAACACCGCATATTCTCACTCATAGGTGGGAATTGAACAATGAGATCACATGGTCACAGGAAGGGGAATATCACACTCTGGGGACTGTGGTGGGGAGCGGGGAGGGGGGAGGGATAGCACTGGGAGATATACCTAATGCTAGATGACGAGTTAGTGGGTGCCTGCACAACGTGCACATGTACCCTAAAACTTAAAGTATAATTAAAAAAAAAAAAAAATTAGGCTGGTTGAATGAGATAATTACCCCGAGTAAGGCAGTGGAAGTATGGATGGCTTTGGGATGGGTGAAGACAAACGAATCTCAGCAGAGGGTGCAGATAAAAAAGGGCAGAAACCCAGGAGGCTTATGCAGGAAGAGGAATGAGTTTGCTGGACTGGGGAGAGTGACAGTAAAAAGCAGAGGATAATAGGAATCTGTGGTCATCTAGGGACTATAGGGTGGATTAGTTGAGGGTTACAGAATCAGTGAGCTACTTTTGAACAGTAGGATGGATAAAGAAGAGCTATATTTTGGAATAATTATGTAGCAATTGTGGTTAGGAGCAATAGAAACTCAAAGTATTACATAAATATGTTTTTTTCTTATTCTCCCACACAAGCCTTTCGCCTTTCCTCTTAAACTGAGAAAGGAGTGGTTTGCTATGATGTTTTTAAATTCTCACAGGCAAGCATTACTCTTTGCTGCCTTTTAGTAAATGTTAGTTTTAACCAAATTAAGAAGATTGAAAGGATCTTCTGGCTCATAATGGTTCAGTGGAACATCTCATATCTTCTACTAGTTTTCAGTATAACTGAAATAACTGAGTGTCAATACTCCATGGAGGGGTGCTCTGCTTGCTAAGGCTCCCTCCTCTGGGCTAGGCCTTCTACACCATGGGTGTCCTGCTGTGGCTGGAGCTGGAATATGGATTGACCTCTGTGGGTCTTCCTAGCACACAATAGGTGCCCAATTAGCTGGCCAGAATCAAGCTCCTCCCTCTCACCATTTATTTCTCCATTTGTCCCTTGTTGGGAATGGAGAGTCCTGCAACTGAGTTCAGCTCAGAGTTGAAATTCAAATCTCAGCTGATACTTGGTGGATGTTGACTTTTTTGAGAAGAACTTGGGAGAATAAAACATTATAAAGGCCCTGGCCAGGCACGGTGACTCATGCCTGTATTCCTGGCATATCGATTGGCTGAGGAGATAGAATTGCTTGAGACCAGGAATTTGATACCAGCCTCGTCAACATAGTGAGACCCCATTTATAAAAAAAAGTGAAGCATTAAAAAAATTTAGCCAGCTGTGATAGTTCCAAACTGTAGTCTGAGCTATGCTGGAGATTGAGGCAGAGGATCACTTGAGCCAGGAGTTCTAGGCTGCAGTGAGCTATGATCACGCTACTGCACTCCAACCAGGCAACCACGCAAGATGTTTCAAAAATAAAATCTTTTATTATTCTTCACCCCTATAATCTCTCCAGAACTTGTGCACTATGTAGCAGAAAGAATCAAACTCCCCAAGAGTTTGGTTCTTGCTTATGATTTGGTTTTCTGCTGCTTGGCTGCCCCCTCATGTCCCCATTTTGTATAAAATAAGATCCCCCAGGTGAAGTGGAGTTTCTCTCCAGCAGAGGGTCTCACCAAGGCCCCAGGACTGGCACTTTAGGTGGAGGCTTGCCTTTCAACCTCTGAATAATAATTGACATTAAAATTGAGAAGTTTTCCAGACACCAGCTTCCTGAAACGAGCATCCAGTCAGAAGACAAGATGTGGTAAGTGGCGAAGGTGACCCAGGCTGAGTGGTGAAGTCCACCAGCATATCTGAAGACTGAGCTAGGGGAGGGTTTCCCTGATGTTCACTCCTTCTGCCCTCCATAAATTCCTCTACTTTTCCCAAACTTCCCTCTGACATCCTCCAAACTTTCTAACCTCCCAGGGCTTTCTTGCCAGGGAGTCTAATGAAGTAAAAGTTTTAAAATTCCTTTGATTTTAAAAATAATTTTATTGATTCTTAAAATGTACTGACACAAAATTAGAATATCAATTCTTAAAATGTTTAAAAAGTAAATTAAGTGTAAGCTTACATTTAATTAACTTATTTGATTCCTAATTAAAATACAAAAAAAAATTTTGAAACAAGGTCTTGCTCTGTCACACAGACTGGAGTGCAGTGGTGAGATCTTGGGTTATTGCAACCTCCACATCCTAGGTTCAAACAATTCTCATGCGTCAGCCTCCCAAGTAGCTGTGACTACAAGCACACACCACCAGTGGCTAATTTTTGTGTTTTTAGTAGATATGAGGTTTTGCCATGGTGACCATACTGGTTTCAAACTCCTGGTCTCAAGTGATTTACCCGCCTCGGCCTCCCAAAGTGCTGGGATTACAGATTTGAGTCACCACACCTGACCTTAAATTTTTTAAAAATTATAGGTAAATTTAAATTACTCAGAAATAGAATTAAGCGTTGAATACCCTGAATCTTTTTCTCATGCATAAGCCTTTCTAATCTTTCTATTCAAATTTAGGATTTGATTCAGTTCTAGTGTTTTAAAACCTGCTTTTTTCCTTCAAAGAAATGCAGACCATCTCACAGGCCAATGGACATCACGGACTTTCTGATGCTTAGTGGCTGACTGGTTGTTTATCTATGACCTCCCATAATGTACTTAAGTAACAAACACCCTCTTGATGATGGGGTTAAGTTGTTAAAATTACCTTGTCTTTTCTGAAGCACTACGTGGAAAATATTAGATCTCGAAAGAAACACATAGACCCATACCACACACTTCCTTTGAAATTCTCTACTGCTGATTTAAAGAGATGTTTATTCCTGACTAAGGTCCTACGTTACACTCTCTGTAGAACTTCTGGAAACTATAAAAGTACAAGAGAATCAATAAAGCAATTTAATTTCTCACAGGATCCTGATTCCTATAAGAAACACCTCAATTCCTATGATTTGGCATATTTCCTCTCAGTCATTTTTCTACACATTTTAAATTTTGAGCTCTAATGTAAAAGTTTGGTTATACTTTTTAATGTATGACTTTCATTAATATGTTTAATGGTATATCATCTCATTAGCACTTCTCCATGTCATAAAAAAATTATTTGTACATCCCATTTTTAATACATGTGTGTAGCTCCAAAGAAGAGGCATATCTTTTTTACTCTTCTAATCCCCTATTATTGGAAAATTTTGTTTTGCCAATTCTTTGAGATAAGAAACTTGTTAGGGTTAATATTTTGGTCCCCATTTAAATTTTCTAAGAGTTGCCTTTCTATAAGTGGCTACGTGACTGTTACAAGGAGAAGAGCCCTCCTGAAGGGGTGTGCCATGGGGTTGAGGCCTCCCTGCAAAGTGCCTTCCTTGTGGCAGATCCCCATGTGTCTTTCTAAAAGCAGCACCGTCAGTCTGAGCGTGCTTAGAATTCTGCAGCTGTGACCCCTCTCGAATCTTCCTTGAATTCAAGTGCAACTAATCTCCTCCATGGTGGACACCAGGAAGAAGGCTGCAGAGTATTCTGTGACCCTGAAGAATGGCACGATGTTCTTGATGAAGAGGGTGGATATTCCTGAAGGAGAAACAATGTTTTCTCAACAGCAGAAGTAGATAACGAGTCTGTTCAATGACCGGGTCATGGAAAATCCTGTTCTCTACAGGTTGATGCTACATTCCAGGCAAACCCACAACCTCGGCGTATACCAGAGGCTTCAGAAACACAAAGGAGCTCATACGAGATGAACACCAGGTAGCAATGAAGCCTCAAGAACTTCCACTGGAACAAAAGATAATAACTTACTCTGAAGAATTGTTTGCATCTCCCTGCCCACTTCCTAGCTACTGAGTGGAACTATGCAACTCAATTGCATGCAACTATAAATATAGCTACAACTATGAAAAGAGCTGAGATTCTAAACCACAAATACAGACAACTACGAATATAGATGAGTTGAAAAACTGTAAACCTTCTTAAGAGAGTACAACATGTAACAACGGCTCCCATTAGCTCATGTTTAGGTACCACAGAAATAATAGCAGGAATGTTTTATGTTCACATTCCAAACAAAACCTATTATCATTCATCGTCAGTTCATTTAGTCCTATTTTACTCATATTTGCTTTACTCTGTCTTGTAAGCACATATGCTTCTCCGCTAGAATTAGAGAAATAACTTAGTCCACTGATAGTGTCTCAAAGTTATGTAAGTCATTCTATCAGAAGCCTGTTTATAAGAGTACTTGGCACAGTTATTTCTGTGGGTCTCTGAGACATTCTTATTTTGTTGAAGACAAAGCCCTGTGGCCTGGAACTGATTTGCAAGCACTTTTAGAAAAATAGCGGAGTACAACCAAAAGTACATACTAATGAAAAAGTAAGCCATGCTTTCAGGGATGTAGTTAGTTGATACACTGAAATGTTCTTTTATATAATGCAAATAGCACTAACACTTTAAAAAAATAGAATTATATTATGCACAGTGAGGGAACTGGAAATATTTTTTTAAAACTTTAAATAATTTCTGGGTTATTTATGTTAATAACAATTATGTAAAAAGTTTAACCTAGGGGAAGCTAAGCATATGTCTGATTATTTAATATAACAAGATGTAAATGGGCAAATTTCCATTTATGATAGTAGGACATTAAGAGTTTGTTCTGATACAAATACCAAACATAAAATGTAAGTAAGAAATAGAAAAAAAATGACCTGTGTATGTTGATTATTTATATGCGTGTATATTACTATGCAAAATTATATATTTTAGTAACTTAGATTATGTAAATATGTATTGTATTTTAGGCAGCAGCAAATATTAACATTTTTTAATGTGCAGCTTAGATAAGAGTTGATGATTACAATTTATTAATATTAGCTACTTACAACAAACGTTATGCAAAAAGAAATTCTAAAAATAATTTTGTATTAACTTTGAAAATTTAAACTCCTTTCTACAAAAGTTTTTAAATTACAGATAATAAAACAGAATGTTTATAAAAAGGAAAATGCTACTGAGAAATAGTTGGGTTTTGATTCATTATTTTTTCTGAATATTAGTACTTGGAGCTTCACTGTTAATAATTCCAATAGGCTACACAAATTTTCCCTTCAGTAAAATGGCAAAACAGAAGGCATTCAATTTTTAAATATATGATGCAATTTTATTACCATTTTTTCTATATAAATGACACAAAATTTAGACCAATAAAAACAGAATTTCTTCCATGAAATTTCAAGAGCTGAGCTGGGAAGAGCTAAACTGCTTAATATCAGAGTTGGAAATTAAAGCAAGAGGCCCACATCAAAGCAATAGTTAAGCCTTTTTGTCTTCCTTTCTGTGATGGTGTTAAGCAACAGGCAAAATCAGATGAAGCACCGACTCCTCATTGTTCCATTTTTTCCTCATGGAAAAGCACCAGAAAAGGGTCAGATGGATCAGCACAAACATGGGGCACTGTCTCAGTGCCAACGTGGCCCCCTCATAAAAAACAGGCCTGCAATTTTGTGGAAAAGGGGGCAGGAGGGCGTAGAGGAGAATGTATGAGCAAGATTAAAAAGAATTGAGTATTAATAGGAATGTAAAAATATTACTATCAAAGTTCCATTTCTTCTCCACAAACAGGGATCTGAACAAAAATTTCTGAAGCAGGCCTCAACCAGAAGCCCCTCAGGAAGGTGCCCCTGAATCTAGATGCCTGGACTGCGAATGAAAATCTACGTGCGAGCCTCAGTGGCCAAGATGGCCGGTATTGTTTATTTCAACCCCTCAGAGACGGCAAAGCACTGACATTTGTAGGCTTCTCCTGAATGCACATGTCAGCAGCAGTGTGACAACCAATGCTTTCAAAGATATAATGTGGGTATCAGAATTTCTGGCAAAAATTTAAATAATCTTATCTTTTTAACCTCAAATAACCATATATGCTGAGCAACTTCAAAGGCATGCACCTCCACAAGTAATTTTTCAGGAAAGAACTAAAGAAGCACAGCTGTAGGAGAAAAATTAGGCTGGAAGTTGATGCTGCCTTTGGGAATTGCTAATAATGGAAGCACAGGTTGTTAGAATTTAACATGTCTGATTGGTGAATATAATGTCACAGCAGCATAGATGCAGGAGTATTCGGATCTGACCATGCTATGTAAAGCTAGAATCCTTACATTTTCAAAAGTTTAGAAAAATAGGTTAGAGTAGTTAGTGGAGGTGGTATTTCTCCTCTTTGGTTGATTTGGGAATTAACACCAATCCTCATATTAGTTTCTGGTTCATATGTACACCATGTGCTTTAATCAGGACAATTTAAGTAAATACATTGACTTAATCATTTTCAGGTGTCTGTAAAGGGAGCATTATTAATATTACAGATAACTTTTCACTGGAATAAAATACCTCGACCGAGAATCTTCAATGGCCCCATCAGTTGAGGTCAGTCATTTATAATAAAATGAAGTCTACTATTCTTTTTAAAATATACGAAGTAAAAGTCATCAAGATCAAAGTTATTCAGAAACAAAATTATAATAAAAACACGACTGTACCATTAGATCTTAATAAATCCCAAAATTGTATTTAAGGAGTAGAAAAAATATACGTAGTTATGATGTTTAAACACATTAGAGGAAAAGTTTAAAAGTAAGATCAAAATAAGGTATATTATGAAAATAATTAGGTAAAAATTTTAAATGTAAAGGATAGAATACATAGAAAAATTACATAAATGAAAAAAGACATTATTAATTAGAAGATAGAATGAAGTGAATATTTAGAAGTCCCAATAGGGATAAAACAAATAAACAATATGAAGAATTAAAATACATAAAAATCTAGAATAAGTCATGCTGTTTAAGTACAAGTTTAAATAAATAAAATGGAGTGAATGTCAAATAGGGAATTAAAAATATATAATTATTAAAATAATTAATTATAATAGCTTAAAGGCATACTGATCAAAAGAAAAACAATAGTTAAAAGCATAATACCAAAATAGAGAAAATCATGTAAAGCCATCTAAGATAAAATTCAAATTAATTATAAAGCAATGAAAAGAAACGTATTTCTCAATATGTGAATAAGATCAAGAATCCAATAGATTATGGTCTTCAAAGTTCTGAGGGAAAAACATGTAAATTTAAAATTACATATATTTGAAAAGTTATTTTTCAGGTTTGAGGACAAAATGTAACTTAATACACAAAAACAATGTAAACTGAGTATATTTACCTCAGTAAAATGCATTTAAAATTTTCAGAAAATTTAGTTTATGAAGGAAAATACTCTTCCTGAGAACAAACGTTGAGACAAAATAAATGTGCAAACATCTAAATAGATCTAAACTATATTAACACCGTGTCAAATTATACACAATGTGTGATATATCCATGTGAAGCATATTTATGGAAGAATAAAAGAAAATGTTATCCCAAGGGTTATATTAAACAAAAGAGTAAATTTGGTAATAGATGAGTAACTTATTTTATATCAGTATAATGTGTATTTAAGAGATTTCTGTCACTAAATTCTTAAATATTGAATGCAAATCCTATATACTGTTTGAACAATACTGACTATTATTTTCTCAGCAAAGATCAGCACTGAAAGGCTGACTCCTGCATAGCCACTGACCACAGCTTCCGGAACACCAAACGCATTGAATCATTAACCCTGAATGTGGCCAATGAGCATGAGATGAGGAAATCTACCCAGTTCATGACCACAAAGCAACTCACCAGCAGCTGGATGGTCTGGGGAGCTTATTTCCCTGGAGAGACTCTTAGAGAGTGACTCCTGCTATACAGATGCTGAGACTGCATTTTGTGCCTGGAGGAGAGAATTACCATGTGTGATTTGAGAGCATCAGTGTTCCTCCAGAAGAGACATTTCTAAATGCTGCTAGTGTGAAAAACGAGCTTATGTTCACGTAGCCCCTGGGGGAAGAAAAACAGTAATAAACAAGAAAAATAATTCTTGCCCAGGTTACATTTGATTTAGCTTTAGTGGGGTAGAGTCAGTCACTATTAATACAGAAGTTGAGAATCCATGAGAGGAAGACAACACATAGTGTATAACTAAAATGGGTGAGTTTGAAATTCACCAACCAGTAGGTTCTGGGATTAATGGCAATGGCTTATAGTATGCTCAAAGAGCAGGTGGTGCATGCGAAGAAGCTGCTCATTATCATGTTAAGGTAGACAGCAGGCTTCTATTTGAGGCCACTCTAGAGAACATCTTCCCAATCTGTCTGTAGAGAACAAGTTTGCCATGGATGGAGCATCACCATGTAGATGAAGGCCAAGTTACTGATGCCCTCGTCACAGGACCTGGGCCTGCAACCAAAAAGCATGCAAAAATCCAGAAGACAGGAAGGAAGATGACATAGGTTCCAATGCTATGGAATAAAAAGCAATTTTATGGCACTATTATTTGAAGATGTGCTCTTTATCAGTAAAGTAAACGTATATGTGGAAAAACAAACAAGAGAACTAACAAAGTCTCTTCTTAGGAAATCTCTGTAATTATGTCAACCACGACCACTACTCTCCTCAGTGTTGACTATCATGGTTACCTCAATCAAAAAGTCCTGCGTCATCCCTAGCAACCCCATGGGCACCATCTAGCCAGCCTGCTCTTTCCTTCACTTCCCATGAGCATCAAATCTGCAGTGATGCCATTGACACCCCCTCTTTTTGTGATTTTATTATCTTCACACTTCCTGAACAATTTTAAGTGCCATGTGTCCCGGAAGTTGTTAGTTTATTTGTATATCTTCTCTTAAATTCCACAAGATTATGGACAATGACTTGTGAACATTTTATCTGCTTACCTGGTACAGTGTTAGGTTAATGTTTTTCAAAAAGGCGAATGACTGGAGATAAGCAGACAATCCATTGGTCAGTTTTTTTCACTCCACTAATTAATATGAGGTGGAGAGAAGTTTTAATGTGTAATTGAGCAAACTTTCTTCATCAAACATTTTAATAAGAACAGTAATCTATTTATGAGGATAGAGCACCCCTGACCTAAACACATCCCGAAAGACCACACCTCCCAATAGTGTTGCTGTGAGGATTAAGTTTCAACATAAATTTTTAAGGGAAACAAAAACAAGAAAACCATGCCTCATGTCCCCAGTTTATTTTTTTCTTCCACACAAAATACAATTATTCCATCTACTAGCTTCTATAATTCTTAGCTCCTTCCAGAGTCAACGTTAAAATCTAAGTTTAAAGCCTTGTCCAAACCTCATGTGGATGAAGTTCAAGGTATAATTAATTCTAGTGCAAATTTTTCTTTTGCTGTGAATCTATGAAATCTAACATGTTACGTGTTTTTGAAATACAACGGTGGGAAAGGCAAAGGACAGACATTGCTGTTTCAAAGGGAGAAAAAGACAAGAAGAAGTAAATAACAGGTCCGAAGTGTGTTATTAAAAAAACAACAACAAGGCAGGCCATGCTCGGTGTCTCATACCTGTAATCCCTGCACTTTGGGAGGCCAAGGCAGCTGGATTGCTGGAGGTCAAGAGTTCAAGACCAGACTGGCAATATAGGGAAACCCCGTCTCTAGAAAAATAAAAAATAAAAAAAAATAAGCCAAGTATGGTGGCATGCACCTTTGGTCCCAGTTACTTGGGAGGCTGAAGCAGGAAAATCACTGTAGCCTGGGTGGCAGAGGTTGCAATGAGCTGAGATCACACCACTGCACTCTAGCCTGAGCAACAGAGTGAGAATCCATCTCAAAACACGTGAATAAATTTTAAAAATGGACAAAAACTGCTCAAATTTGAAAAAAAGAAATGGACAAAAAAACCCTCAAGAACTTTAATAGACTTTGACCAGTATAAATTTAAAGAAAACCAAACTGAGACACAATATAAAACTGTTAAATATCTCATAGAAAATGTTTCAAGAATTTCAAGAGAAAAAACATTAAACACATTCAGTTTAGTCCCACTAATACTATCAACAGATGTGTTTAAGGATATTTTGCAGTTCAGAGTATGGGATGATATATTCAAGTACAAAAAAAAGAAAAATTACCAACCAAGAACATTATATATGGCAAAACTCTCATTGAAACATCAAGGTGAAATTAAGATTTTTTTTTTCAGATAAGCTAAGGCTAAAGGAGTTTATGACCACTAGGTTTGTTCTTCAAGAAATGCCAGAAAGTCCCTTAAAATTAAAAAATGAGAGTACCAAAAAGAATACAAAACTGTAAAGCTCTGTTGTAAGGTAAATATATAGAGAAATATAGCATCTTGTATTATTGTGATGTTGGTAAGTAATTTTGATTCCTTTATGGAATTTGACAGAAAATACACAAAAAATATTATAAGTGTATGTTAAATACACCATATAAAGAGGCCTAAGTTGTGACATCAAGAGCAAAGTGTGTGTTGGGAAACACAGTTATGTAAAAGACTGGAGTTTTTATATGCCACTGGAGATAATATCACATTAAAAGAGATTGTTATGACTTTGAGACGTTCCATGTAATCTGTATAGTAGCCACAAAGATAGTACATATAGAATATACAGAAAAGAAAAAGAAATAAAAACATATTAGCACAAAAATTAATTAGACAAAAAAGGAAGACAGTAAGAAAGAAAATAAATAAGTAAAAGAACTACAAAAGAAACACAATACAATTAACAAAATGGCAATAGTAACTCCTTAACTACAAATAATAACCTTATATGTAACAATGTTAAATTATCCAGAAACAGACACAAGGTCACTGAAAAACTAAAAATAGAAAATCAAATAAATTCTGTTTATAAGAGGCTCACCTTTTATTTAAGAATAAACATGGACTGAAAGTGCAGGGATGGAAAATTATATTCTATATGGTAACAAAATCAACCAAAATAGCATCCAGAATAGAACAAAGTTGGTCACATTTACATTAGATGATTAGACTTTAAGCAAAAAACTGTCATGAAGACGAACAAGGACATTATATAATAAAAGTAAATCTCCAAGAAGATATCATAATTAAAATATGCACATGTATCAGCAACTATTCCAAACATATAACACAAATAATGACAGAATTAAAAGGAGAAATAGGCTGAGTACAGTGGCTCACGCCTGTTTGTAATCCCTGCATCTTGGCAGGGGCTGAGGCAGGAGGATAACTTGAGCCCAGGAGTTGAGATTAACCTGGGCAAGATAGCAACACTTCGTCTGTATATATATATATATAAAAATTATAAACAAAAATAATGGGAGGACTGCACACAACCACCAAAATGATAGGAGACTTTAAAATAATGGAGAGGACAATCTGGCAGACCAACATGAAGACAGAGGATTGAGCAAGGAGTGATTCAACCAAATCCAACAGACATATAGAAATGATCTTCTCAACAATGGACTGTACATGCTTCTGGTGCACACATGGAACATTCTTGAGACTATATCACAAATCGCACCACAACTCAAGAAAATTAAAATCATACAAAGTATCATTTGCAACTAAAATGGAATGGAACTAGAAATGAATACCAGAAGAAAAATTTTAAAATTTGCAAATACATAAAATTCAAGTAACATGCTCCTAAACATTATGGGTTAAAGAAGAAGTCACAGTGAAAATTTCAACATAACTCTTGACAAAAAGCATAACAAAATTGTTGAATGCATCTAAAGCTTGTATTCAATTGTAGTAGTAAACGTGTACATTTAAAAAAATCTATCTAAATCAACTACTAAATGAAACCAAACGTAAGTAAAGAATAAAAATTTCAGCAGTTATAAATAATAACAATTACAAACCATAGAAAAATCAATTAAAGTTTGGTTTTATTGAAAAGATTAAGAAAATTGACAAACAGATTAAAGGAAAAAAAAGAAGATATATCAGATAATTAAATTCAGAAATAAAAGAGGAGCTATTACTGATGCCACAAAAGTAGGAAAAGAAGAGATTATAAAAGCTTAAGTCCAAGTATATGCCAAAAAATGTGAGAAGCTAAAAGGAATAGACAAGTGTCTAGAAATATAGATTATACTACAAATAAAACATAAAAAATTCTGAATAGGCATATAACTAGTAACAACAACCTCCCCTCAAAAAGCCCAGGCCCGGATCACTTCATTAATTTTTTTTTTTTTTTCAAAATGTTAAAGCAGGGTTAACACCAACCATTCTTAAACTACTTCAAAAAAATGAAAAAGAGAAAACAATTTCCAACTTGTTTTATGAGCCCAGCATTAACATAACACCAAACCCCACAAAGATACTAAGAAAAAAGAATACAACTACAAATCAATTTTCCTGATGACTATTGACATAAAAATTCTCCTCAGAACATTAGAATACCAAATTCAATAACATATTGCAAGGGTTATACACCATGACCAAGAGGGTGTTATCTCTCCAATATAAGTATTGTTCAACACGTGTAAATCAGTCTATTTATTTATTTATTTATTTAATTATACTTTAAGTTCTAGGGTACATGTGGAAAACGTGCAGGTTTGTTACACAGGTATACATGTGCCATGTTGTTTTGCTGCACCCATCAACTCGTCATTTACTTTAGATATTTCTCCTACTGCTATCTATCCTCCAGCCCCTCAGCCCCCGACAGGCCCCGCTGTGTGATGTTCCCCACCCTGTGTCCAAGTATTCTCATTGTTCAATTCCCACCTATGAGTGAGAACATGTAGTATTTTGTTTTCTGTCCTTGAGATAGTTTGCTGAGAATGATGGTTTCCAGCTTCATCTATGTCCCTGCAAAGGACATAAACTCATCCTTTTTTATGGCTGCATAGTATTCCATGGTGTATATGTGCTGCATTTTCTTAATACAGTCTATCACTGATGGATATTTGGGTGGGTTCCAAGTCTTTGCTACTGTGAATACTGCTGCAATAAATGTATGTGTGCATGTGTCTTTATAGTGGCATGATTTATAATCCTTTGGGTATATACCCAGTAATGGGATCGCTGGGTCAAATGGTATTTCTAGTTCTAGATCCTAGAGCAATGTCCACAATGTCTTCCACAATGGTGGAACTAATTTACACTCCCACCAACATTGTAAAAGCCTTCCTATTTTTCCACATCCTCTCCAGCATGTGTTGTTTCCTGACTTTCTAATAGTTGCCATTCTAACTGGAGTGAGATGGCATCTCATTGTGGTTTTGATTTGCATTTCCCTGATGACCAGTGATGATGAGCATTTTTACTTGTGTCCGTTGGCTGCATAAATGTCTTCTTTTTTTTTTTTTTTTTGAGATGGAGTCTTGCTCTGTCCCCAAGCTGGAGCGCAGTGGTGCGATCTCGGCTCAGTGCAAGCTCCGCCTCCCAGGTTCACGCCATTCTCCTGCCTCAGCCTCCTGAGTAGCTGGGACTACAGGTGCCCACCACCAGGCCCAGATAATTTTTTTTTTTTTTTTTTGTATTTTTAGTAGAGACGGTGTCTCACCATGTTAGACAGCATGGTATCCATCTCCTGATCTTGTGACCCACCAGCCTTGGCCTCCCAAAGTTCTGGAATTACAGGCATGAACCACCGCACCCAGCCTAAATGTCTTCTTTTGAGAAATGTCTGTTCATATTCTTTGCCCACTTTTTAATGGGGTTGTTTGTTTTTTTCTTGTAAATTTGTTTAAGTTCTTTGTAGATTCTGGATATTTGCCCTTTGTTAGACGGATAGATTGCAAACAATTTTCTCCCATTCTGTAGGTTGCCTGTTCATGCTGATGGTAGTTTCTTTTGCTGTGCAGAAGCTCTTAATTTAATTGGATCCCATTTGTATATTTTGGCTTTTGCTGCCATTGCTTTTGGTGTTTTAGTCATGAAGTCTTTGCCCATGCCTATGTCCTGAATGGTATTGCCTAGGTTTTCTTCTAGGGTTTTCATGGTTTTAGGTCTAATATTTAAGTCTTTAATCCATTATGAATTAATTTGTGTATGAGATGTGAGGAAGGGATCCAGTTTCAGCTTTCTACATATGGCTAGCCAGTTTTCCAAGCACTATTTATTAAATAGGGACTCCTTTCCCCATTGCTTCTTTTTGTCAGGCTTGTCAAAGATCAGATGGTTGTAGATGTGTGGTGTTATTTCTGAGGGCTCTGTTCTGTTCTATTGGTCTATACATCTGTTTGGATACCAGTACCATGCTGTTTGGTTACTATAGCCTTGAAGTATAGATTGAAGTCAGGTAGCATGATGCCTCCAGCTTTGTTCTTTTTGCTTAGGAGTGCCTTGGCAATATGGGCTCTTTTTTGGTTCCATATGAACTTTAAATTAGTTTTTTCCAATTCTGTGAAGGAAGTCCTTGGTAGCTTCATGGGGATGGCATTGAATCTATAAATTACCTAGGGCAGTATGACCATTTTCACGATATTGATTCTTCCTATCCATGAGCATTGAATGTTCTTCCATTTGTTTGTGTCCTCTTTTATTTCGTTGAGCAGTGGTTTGTTGTTTTCCTTGAAGAGGTCCTTCACATCCCTTGTAAGTTGTATTCCTAGGTATTTTATTCTCTTTGTAGCAATTGTGAATGGGAGTTCACTCATGATTTGGCTCTCTATTTTTCTGTTGTTGGTGTATAGAAATGCTTGCGGTTTTTGCACATTGATTTCGTATCCTGAGACTTTGCTAAAGTTGCTTATCAGCTTAAGGAGATTTTGGGCTGAAACAATGAGGTTTTCTAAATATGCAATCACGTCATCTGCAAGGAAAGACAATTTGACTTCTTCTTTTCCTAATTGAATACCCTTTCTTTCTTTCTCTTGCCTGATTGCCCTGGCCAGAACTTCCAACACTATGTTGAATAGGAGAGGTGAGAGCGGACATTCTTGTGCCGGTTTTCAAAGGGAACACTTTCAGTTTTTACCCATTCAGTATGATATTGGCTGTGGGTTTTTCATAAATAGCTCCTATTATTTTGATATACGTTTCATCAATACCTAGTTTATTGAGAGTTTTTAGCATGAAAGACTTGAATTTTGTCGTAGGTCTTTTCTACATCTATTGAGATAGTCATGTGGTTTTTGTCATTGGTTCTGTTCATGTGATGGATTACTTTTATTGATTTGTGTATGTTGAACTAGCCTTGCATCCCAGGGATGAAGCCTACTTGATAGTGTTGGATACGCTTTTTGATGTGTGGCTGGATTTGCTTTGCCAGTATTTTATTGAGGATTTTCACATCGATGTTCATCAGGGATTCTGGTCTAAAATTCACTTTTTTTTGTTGTGTTTCTCTCAGGCTTTGATATCAGGATGAAGCTGGCCTCACAAAATGAGTTAGGGAGCATTCTCTCTTTTTCTATTGATTGGAATAGTTTCAAAAGGAATGGTACCAGCTCCTCTTTATACCTCTGGTAGAATTCGGCTTTGAATACATCCGCTCCTGGATATTTTTTGGTTGATAGGCTATTAATTATTGCCTCTATTTCAGAGCCTGTTATTGGTCTATTGAGAGATTCAACTTCTTCCTGGTTTAATCTTAGGAGGGTGTATGTACCCAGGAATTTATCCATTTCTTCTAGATTTTCTAGTTTATTTGTGTAGAGGAGTTTATAGTATTCTCTGATGGTAGTTTGTATTTCTGTGGGATGATTGGTGATATAACATTTATCATTTTTTATTGTGTCTATTTGATTCCTGTCTCTTTTCTTCTTTATTAGTCTTACTAGTGGTCTATCAATTTTGTTGATCTTTTCAGAAATCAGCTCCTAAATTCATTGATTTTTTGAAGGTTTCTTTTGTGTCTCTGTCTCCTTTAGTTCTGCTCTGATCTTAGTTATTTCTTGCCTTTTGCTCACTTTTGAATTTGTTTGCTCTTGTTTCTGTAGTTCTTTTAATTGTTATGTTAGGGTGTTGATTTTAGATCTTTCCAGATTTCTGTTGTGGGCATTTAGTGCTATAAATTTCCCTCTATGCACTGTTTTAAATGTGTCCCAGAGATTCTGCTACGTTGTGTCTTTGTTCTCATCTTTATTTTTGCCTTCATTTCATTATTTACCCAGTATTCATTCAGGATCAGGTTATTCAGTTTCCCTGTATTTCTACCATTTTGAGTGAGTTTCTTAATCCTGAGTTCTAATTTGATTGCACTGTGATCTGAGAGACAGTTTGTTGTGATTTCTGTTTTTCACATTTGCTGAGGAGTGCTTTACTTCCAATTCTGTGCTCATTTTTAGAATAAGTGTGATGTGGTGCTGAGAAGAATGTTTGTCTGTTGATTTAGGGTGCAGAGTTCTGTAGATGTCTATTAGGTCCACTTGGGGCAGAGCTGAGTTCAATTCCTGGATATCCTTGTTAACCTTCTGTCCTGTTGATCTGTCTAATATCAACAGTGGGGTGTTAAATTCTCCGATTATTATTGTGTGAGAGTCTAAGTCTCTTTGTAGGTCTCTAAGGATTTACTTTACAAATGTGGGTGTTCCTGTATTGAGTGCATATAAATTTAGGATAGTTAGCTCTTCTTGTTGAATTGATCTCTTTAGATCTTCCTCCATCCCTTTATTTTGAGCCAATGTGTGTCTATGCATGTGAGATGGGTCTCGGGAATACAGCACACTGATGGGTCTTGACTCTTTATTCAATTTTCCAGTCTGTGTCTTTTAATTGAGGCATTTAGCTCATTTACATTTAAGGTCAATAGTGTTATGTGTGAATTTGATACTGCCATTATTATGTTAGCTCGCTGTTTTGCCCATTAATTGATGCAGTTTCTTCGTAGTATCGATGGTCCTTACCATTTGGCATGTTTTTTGCAGTGGCTGGTACTGGTTGTTCTTTCCATGTTTAGTGCTTCCTTCAGAAGCTCTTGTAAGGCAGTCCTTTCCTGGTGGTGAGAAAATCTCTCAGCATTTGCTTATCTGTAGAGGAATTTATTTCTCCTTCACTTATGAGGCTTAGTTTGGCTGAATATGAAATTCTGGGCTGAAAATTCTTTTGTTTAAGAATGTTGAATATTGGCCCCCACTGTATTCTGGCTTGTAGGGTTTCTGCTGAGAGATCTGCTGTTAGTCCGATGGGCTTCCCCTTGTGGGTAACCCGACCTTTCTCTCTGGCTGCCCTTAACATTTTTTCCTACATTTCAACCTTGGTGATTCTGACAATTATGTGTCTTGGGGTTGCTCTTCTGGAGGAGTATCTTTGTGGTGTTCTCTGGATTTCCTGAATTTGAATGTTGTCCTGCCTTGCTATGTGGGGGAAGTTCTCCTGAAGAGTGTTTTCCAACTTGGTTCCATTCTCGCCATCACATTTAGGTATACCAGGCAAACATAGATTTGGTCTTTTCACGAAGTACCATATTTCTTGGAGGCTTTGCTCACTTCTTTTCACTCTTTTTGCTCTAAACTTGTCTTCTCACTTTATTAATTTGATCTTCAATTACTGATATCCTTTCTTCCACTTGATTGAATCAGGTATTGAAGCTACTGCGTGTGTCACAAAGTTATCTTGCCATGGTTTTCGGCTCCATCAGGTTGTTTACGGTATTCTCTACACTGTTTATTCTAGTTAGCCAATCGTCTAACCTTTTTTCAAGGTTTTTAGCTTCCTTGTGATGGCTTGAAACATGCTCCTTTAGCTCGGAGAAGTTTGTTATTACACATCTTCTGAAGCATACTTCTGTCAACTCGTCAAAGTTATTCTCCATCAAGGTTTGTTCCATTGCTGGAGAGGAGCTGCAATCCTTTGGAGGAAAAGAGGTGCTCTGGTTTTTAGAATTTTCAGGTTTTCTACTCTGGTTTCTTTTCATCTTTGTGGTTTTATCTACCTTTGGTCTTTGATATTGGTGACCTATGGATGGGATTTTGGTGTGGATGTCCTTTTTGTTTATCCTGATGCTACTCTCTTCCATTTGTTACTTTTCCCTCTAACACTCAGGTCCCTCAGCTGCAGGTCTGTTGGAGTTTGCTGGAGGTCCACTCCAGACCCTGTTTGCCTGGGTATCACCAGAGGAGGCTGCAGAACAGCCAATATTGTTGCCTGACCCTTCCCCTGGAAGCTTTGTGAAAGAGGCACTCCCACCTGTATGAGGTGTCTGTTGGCCATTACTAGGAGGTGCCTCCCAGTTAGGCTATATGGGGTTCAGGGACCCACTTGAGGAGGCTGTATGTCCATTTTCAGAGCTCAATACCATGTCAGGAGAACCACTGCTCTCTTCAGCGCTGTCAGACACGGATGTTTAAGTCGGTAGAAGTTTCTGCTGCCTTTTATTCAGCTGTGCCCTCCCCACAGAGGTGGAGTTTATAGATGCAAGGGGCCTTGCTGAGCTGTGGGTGGCTACACCCAGATCAAGCTTCCTGGCTCCTTTTTTACCTACTCAAACCTCAACAATGGCAGATGTACCTCCCTATGCCCAGTGGCACCCTGGCAGGTTGGTCTCAGACTGCTTCACTAGCAATGCTAAGACTGTGGGGAAAGTGCAGTATTTGGGTGAGAGTGTCCTGTTTTCCCAGGTACAGTCTGTCAGGCCTTCCCTTGGTTAGGAAAGGAAAATCCCTTGATCCCTTGCATTTGCTGGGTGAGGTGACACCCCACCCTGCTTCAGCTCAGGGTCCATGGAATGCACCCACTCTCCAACCAGTCCCAATGAGATGAATCAGGTAACTCAGTTGGAAATGCAGAAATCAACCATCTTCTGCATTGATTGCACTGGGAGCTACAGACCAGAGCTCTTCCTATTTGGCCATCTTGGAATGGGAGTTTAAATCAATCGATTTAATATATTACATTAACAGACTAACAGATACAAAACACACAATATCTCAAATAATGCAGAAAAGTCAATTGACAAAATTAAGCATCTTTTCAAGATTAAACACTCAATAAACTAGAAATAAAAGGAAACTACTTTAATATAATAAAAGACATGTAAAAAACTCATCACCAACTGGGTGCAGCAGCTGGTGCCCATAGTCACAGCATTTTGGGAGGCTGAGGTGGGTGGATGATTTTAGGTCAGGGGTTCCAGACCAGCCCAACCAACATGTTGAAATCATGTCTCAACTAAAAATATGAAAAATAGCTGGACGTTGTGGTGTATGCCTGTATTCCCAGCAACCATGGAGGCTGAGGTATCAGAATATCTTGAACTCAGGAAGTGGAGGTTGCAGTGAGCCCAGATCATGCCACTGCACTCCAGTCTGGGTGACAGAGCAAGACCCTATCTCAAAAGACAGGAACAAAAAAAAAAAAAAAAAAACACTCATCACTAACATTATACTGAAATCTGAAGTGCGGAAAGTTTATCCTCTAACTTTAATAAGGAAGCAAGATATTCACTGTTGATGCATCTATTCAAAAACAGCAGTGAAAGTCCTGGAAAAAGCAACTATGCAACGAAAAAAAGAAAACATCCATATTCTAAAGGAAGAAGTAAAATTACCTGTATCTTATGATATGATGTTATATACACAAAATCCTGAATGCTGAACACAACACCTGTTAGAACTAACACTTGCATTTAGCAAAATTGCAGAACACAAAATTAAGTGTATTTCTCTTCACTACAATGCACAATCCAAGTTTTTAAAATTCCATTTAAAATAATATTAAAAAGAATATACTTTGGAATAAACAAGCAAAGAGATGTAAGACTAGTATACTAGAAATTAAAAGATGTTGCTGAAGGAAATCACAAACAATTGGGAAGATACTCTATATTTATAGATTAGACAACTGATATCCCATATTCATATATTAGAAGACAATGTTCTTAAGTCTATGCTAATGAAATTAATAACAGATTAAGTGCAATAGCTATATAAATCACAATAATATTCATTTGCAGAAATAAAAAATCTTAAAACATATGGAATCTCAAGCCTGAAAATAGGCAATTAAACTTGCAACAGAATGTCAAGTGGGGAGCCCTCACAATTTTTAAATCCAAAACTAGTTGCAGTGCTGTTGAACTCTTTTTAAATGTGGTGGTATTTTGAGGCCAGGTTCTATGGCTTACAGATGTAACCTCAACACTTTGTGAGGTTGAGGTGGAAGGACTGCTTGAGCCCAGGAGTTCAAAACACACTGGGCATCATAGTGAGAACCTCCATCTCTACAAAAAAAATAAAAATAAAAATAAAAATTAGCCAGGCATGGTGGCATGCACCTGTAGTCTCAGCTATTCCAGAGGCTGAGGTGAGAGGATTGTTTAAGCCTGGGAGATCAAAGCTGCAGTGAGCCATGGTCGCACCAGTGCACCCCAGCCTGGATGACAGAGAACCTGTCTGAAAGAATAAAGAGGAGAAAATCAGAAAGGAAATTTATTAAATCAAGACATGTTGATATAGTAAATAATAGAGACCCCCCCTTTCCACAAAAGCCTTGTATATGTGGTCAAAATGATCTTCAAAATGGGTACAAAGGCCAAACTATGGAGAAGGAACAGCCTCCTTTAACAAACAATGGTGGGAAAGCCTTGCTATCAACATGTAAAATACAGAGGTCAGAATTGTAGTTTATACTACACTTTTAAAAAAACTCAAAATGGATTAAAGACCTAAATATAAGGCTGAAAGCTGTAAAATTCCTACACAAAAATATAGAGGAAAAAATCCAACATTATGCCATCGAATTTGGCAATGGGTTCTTGACTGCCAGCAGCCCCACATCCCTGGAGCATCCATCCGCTCACCGCTGCCTGGTGCTGGGTCCTCCCACACCTGTGGCGCTGCTTTGTGCTGGGCTCTGAGGGGCAGCAGCCAGGACACCACGCCAAGCACAGGGCACAGGCCGGGCGTTCTCGGGCTACTTGTGGACAGGCTGGCCCCATGCCCGCCTCAGGCGCCGGCGAGAGGACGGCCTGATCCGAGTCTGCGGAAGGAGGAAGAAGCTTGTTTCCTGAGCCAGCAGGAACGCAGAGGTGGATGCGGGACACAGGCACACAGGTGTGGATGCCATAAAAATATATGGCATATATTTTTAAACATGGCCACAATTTGAATACTTAGAATATTTAAAACTCCAAAGATTGTTATGTTGACCCTGCACCAAAATTTATCATTCCGATGACTACAGGGAATTTTAGTAGTAGTTAATTTATAATAAAATTAAACTTTAATGAAAGAACTGACTTTCAAACTTCAGCAAGAGGACAAATATTCAGCCAGAGATGTAAGTTCCCGGTTTCTGCTCCGGGACTTCGCTGGTCTCCCACCGCGCCTCCGGCATCACCCAGGGCTAAGGGGCCACCTGGCCTGGCCTGTGTCCCCTCGTCCCTCCGCTTCCCCACCCAGCTCCTGCAGCGCCCTCCTGGGGCAGCGGCGGCGAGCCGTCCAGAGCCGGAGGTTCCCTCGCCCAGGGCAGCACCGCTCCGCCCCTCTCCACACCTGCCCAGTCCCTGACAAAGGACGCGCCTGGGCCTGGCCCGCTGCCCGCCCCCCAGCGCCTGCCCTGTCCCTGCAGCGGAGATGCTGCCAGCAAGAGGTGCCAGAGGCCGCGGCACAACCCGCCCAGAGAGCAAGTTTCCCACTCACCTGGGAGCGAGGATACGCCCTTCCTGGTAGGAGGTAGGGTTAAGATTGTTTCCTTATTTATTTTACTTAAAACTCGTAGAAGGTTACGATTATATGATGTACCCATGTTTCTCTTAGTAAATTTGAGCATACATTTATTGGTTTTTGTCAGTTTAACTAGTTCTTTTGTTTCTATTATTAACGTGAAATTTAACTTCTATCTGAAATCAGTAAGATAGAGAGATTTTAATGACAAGTGAATATTTTTTCCCCCCCTCAGGGGGAATGGAATTGTTAATTGAATAAATGAATTGTGAATTGAATGAATGAATTCATTACCAGGTTAGAGAGTACACTAACCAATCAGTAGTTTTTATCAATCTGTATTCACTCCCTCCTCGCTCTTTGTGTTCTTTGTTTTGTTTGTTTGTTTGTCTGTTTGTTTTTGAGACAGAATTTTGCTGTGTCGCCCTGGCTGGAGTGATGTGGCGCGATCTTGGCTCACTACAACCTCCGCCCCCCAGGTTCAAGTGATTCTCCTACCTCAGGCTCACGAGTAGCTGGGATTACAGGGGCCAGACACCATGCCCAGCTAATTTTTGTGTTTTCAGTAAACGCGGGGATTCACCACGTTGGCAAGGCTGGTCTCAAGCTCCTGACCTCGGGTGATCTGCCCACCTTGGCCTCCCAAAGTGCTGGGATTACAGGCGTGAGCCACTGCGCCCGGCCTCTCCTCCCTGTCTGTATTATGACCATGCGTACCCATCATTCATTCCCACTTATTAGTGAGAACATGCGGTATTTTGGTTTTTTGTTTTTTTTTTTTGTTTTTTTGTTTTTTTGTTTTTGTTTTTTTTTTTGCTTTTGCATTAGTTTGCTGGAAACAATGCATCCATGTTGCTTAAAATGGCATAATTTTGATTTCTTTTATGGCTGTATGGTATTCCATGAGTCTTTATCGAGACCACCACTGATGGACGCCTGGGTTGTCTATGTCTTTGTTATTGTGAATACTGCTGCGATAAAAATAGGGCTACGTGTGTCTTTTTGGTAGGATATTTATTTTCTTTCGGATATATACCCAGTAATGGGGTTACTGGGTCGAATGGTAGTTCAACTCTCAGTCCTTTAAGAAATCCCCAACCTGCTTTCCACAGTGTCTTAACTAATTTACATTCCCTCAGAAAGTGTATACGTGTTCTCTATTCTTTACAGCCTCACCAGTATGTGTTTTCTTTTGACTTTTCAACAAAAGCCATACTGACTGGTGTGAAATGATACTTCATTTCAGTTTTGATTTGCATTTCTCTAATAAATAATGGTGATGGGCACTTTTACATATGTTTGTTGGGTGCTTGTGTGTATGTCTTCTTTTGAGAAGTGTCTGTTCATGTCCTTTTGCTCACTTTTTAATGGAGTTACTTGCTGCTTGCTTGTTGATTTAAGTTCCTCATAGATTCTGAATAATAGACGTCTGTCAGATGCCTGGTTTGTGAATAATGTATTTCATTCTGTGGGTTATCTGTTTACTCCCTTGATAGTTTCTCTTGTTGTGCAAAAGTTTTTTGGTTTAATTACATCCCACTTGTCAATTTTTGTTTTAGAAGCAATTGCTTTTGAGGACTTAGCCATAAATTATTTGCCAAGGCCATTATCGGGAAAAGTATTTCCTAGGTTTTTTCTAGACCTTTTATAGCTTGAGATTTTACATTTAGCTCTTTAACCAATCTTAGGTTAATTTTTGTATTTTGTGAAATATGTGGGTCTAGTTTTATTCTTCAGCGTATGACTAGCCTGTTATCCCAGCATTATTTATTAAATGAAATGTCTTTTTCCCATTGCTTACTTTTGTCCACTTTGTTAAAGATGGGATGGTTGCAGACATGTGGCCTTAGTTTCTAGTACTCTAGTCTGTTCCATTGGTCTATGTGTCCATTTTTCTACTAGTACCATGTTACTTTGCTTACTATAGTCTTCCAGTACAGTTTGAAGTCATGCAGTATGATGTCTCTTGCTTTAGTATTCCTTTGGCTTGGCTATTCAGACTCCTTTTAGGTTGCATATAAATTTTAGATGTTTTTTACTTTGTGAAAAACGACATTAGTAGTTTGATAATAAAAACATTAAATCTGTAAATTTCTTTGAGCAGCATACTCATCTGCACACAGATGATACAGCAATGTATGCTCTTCTGTGGTTGATGAGTGCAGTGTACTGTAATTCCAATTGGTCAGCCATTGAATTTAAATGGAGAGTTTCTTTATTAGTTTTCTGCCTCAATGATCCGTCTAACACTGTCATTGGGGTGTTGAAGTCCTTTATTATTATTTTATGGCTGTTTAAAACTCCTCATCGGTCTAAACATAGTTCTTTTAAGAATATATTTGCTCCAATTTTGGGTGCATATACATTTAGAATAGATACATATTGCATATATATTTAGAATATATTTAAAATATATTTTACTTACTGTTACTTCACTCACTTTTATTAGCTGGATGCCATCATGGGGGCAGTTTGCCTGCATTCTCCTTCCCTGGATCTGGTGTGTCCTTCATGATTTTGGTGGATTCCCATTCTTCTTCTTAAATTAAAGCTCAAAGAGTTGACATTTATGCACTATTGTGTTATGTCCATGTGGCTGAGGCATGCTAAAAGTCTCTAATACATCATTTTGGAAAAAAAAAATTTATCCAAATTTGAGTTTATAAAAGGAAAATTGTATATTTTGTTAAATGATTGTTATTCTTGAGCTAAAAGATTAATCTCATAAATACACATATTTATCTTCAGTGTCAGAAACAAATAATTGATGGCTGCCACCAACACATATCAGCACAGTCATACTGTTTGTGTTTTACTGTGATTTTGGACACAGGAATAGTAAGAAAAAAATTGACTTTAAGGCACAATGGTATCCACCTTATAAGAATTGTAGTAGTTGGCTCAAAAACTGGTGTCTTTCTCCAAAGGGTCTCTGGAGGTAGTTGGAACTAAGCTTGGACAGAAGAGCAACAAAGTTCCCATGGATTGGAGTTGAGAGATAACAAAAGACAGAGTTAAATTTGAACTTCAGATAAATAATAGATAATTTAGCATATTTACATTTAAAGTATTGTGTATACATATTGCATGCAAATACGCAGATATAATATAAATTTATTAGTCTTTTTCAGAATCTTGAACTTAAGTATATTCTATATGACTATATGCTGAATCTTGTAGATCCACCATGAAAATAATCATGTGTCTTGGAAAATATGGTATGTACCTGGAGAAGTGATATAGAATTAAAATTTATAGAAGTCATATAGTATGGTCAGAGTGTAAAAGAGTGTAATCAGGTCCTAATAAATACATCCAAAATGTAAAAATCTGAATACAAACCTCAGCACTCACTATAAGAAGTGACAATTAAACTAGGGTGAATCCCCTGACCACTCTTGGAAGACACATAATGCATTCAACACCAGCCTGTCCAACATGGAAAAACCACGTCTCTACTGAAAACACAAAAATTAGCCAGGCATGGTGGTGTGCACCTGCAATCTCAGCTACTTGAGAGGCTGAGGCAGGAGAATCACTTGATGAACCCCGGAGGCAGAGGTTGCAGTGAGCTGAGATGGAAATTTTGCACTCCAGCCTGGGCAACAAGAGCAAGACTTTGTAAAAAAATAAAAATAAAAAAAAAAGAAGAAGAAGACAGATAATGCATATCAATGTGATCATTATTATGACTTCACTTTACGCTACTCTCCATAGAATAAGTCCCAAATTATGTGATCATCATGGGTAATGGTGGAGAAGATGACATAAATAATGAATCTTTATGTTATAGATTATCTATTAGGTATTAAATCTATGCTGGATAAGGAACTTCTTAAGTGAGATTGCTATTATTTTGAAGATAATATCAAATTATTTTATGCAAGTTACATTTGGTCACTGTGAGACAACTTACTGATGCGTGGAAAAATGCCAACTACCATGATTTACCTATAATTTACATTACATAATTTTAGAAGAAAAACCATATTCTTTAAGGTATTTCAAAGAGGTTTATTTTGAGCTTATATGAATGACTGCGGCCTAGTGAATCACAGGTTTAAGGAGTCCTGAGAAACTGAATGCAAGGCTGTTGAATTACAGTTGATTTTACATTTTAGAGAGGGAGAAAATTATAGGGGAATATATAAATCAATACATAGAAGGTATACATTGGTTTCACCCAAAATAGTGGAATATCTTGAAGCAATGGCTTACAGGTTATAGGTAGATTCAGAGGTTCTTGAATTTGCAATTGTGTTGTAAAAGAAAATAGAATTTTGGGACCACCAGACTCAGTATGTCAAAGGGAAAGTTAAGCTTTGGAACTGAGTAACATAGTACTGTTTTTCATTTTTTTCTAAACAGATAGCTGTAATTTTACAACCTTGTGTCATAGCCTCATTCATAATTCAGGCTCCTACAATGACAGAAGGATACTTATCACTCCAGATAATCTCTCTCATAAATTACTCACAAGAAGATTCTTTCTGAGCCCCTAAATCTTTCAGGATACATATCCCCTCAATAAACTAGCCCTAATATCAAGTCCTGTTGAATCTCACCTGAGAATGTCAATTACCAGCTTATCTTCACAGGACAAAGACAAGACAAGGAACCATCTCTCCATCTGCCTCTGAGATGATTGCACAAATGCCTTTTTTTCTCTACTCTCTCTTTTTGCATGTGAAACGTAGATTTAGTGAGGCTAATCAGAGCATCACAAAATGTAACCATTTGTCTCACTGCCTACCATCTCCTCATCTTTTTTCTGCCTCCTTTCTCATTTCACTTTAAATATTGAAGCTCCCAAAACCCTCTTTGATAAAAGCACAGATCTTTTGTTCAACTTGTATATTTTCCTAGGCATGTAATCAGCCTGGACAAATGGATCTCTATCAATTAAGGTCTCCCTCAGTCACTTCTTGGTTAACAGTTAAAGGAGTAATGCTCTATCTAAAACTTTGAGTCAGCAGAAGTAAAAGTTTTAACCCTTAAGTGGACATAGGGATGTTGTGTGGTGAGATTGCTGACCTGCAGGCATAGCTTAACACTTGCCTTGCACTGCCTTAAATCTTGCCAATAATTTGATATTATATTGCCACAGAGTCAGTTTTGTCAGTCTTATCATCTCCATTTTAACATTAGTGCTGATGATTTGTTGTGCTTAAACAGCAAACAGAGGTTTAACAGCAAACAGGGGTATAACAAGGCCTGTCTGTCTTCTTGTTCTGTGTGGGAGATGCGTGAGGGGAGAAGAAAAGACACACACAATACCTTTAAGGGTAAACAAACTTTTATCCCACATAAATAGCAATGCAGATATATGTATGTGTGTATATATACTCACTAGACTATAGAGGATTCATCACTAGTCTGGGAAGCAGCAGCCTGGGCTCCAGAGTTGGCCCCTACACCCACTAGACTCTGGAGGATTCACTTTTTGGCTGCAAGAACAGGGCTGGAAGCTCAAGGAATTCCCACATCTGGGGATGGGAACTCCTCCAGTTCTCCCTCTTGGCAACTGAATGGTCCAGGGGAACTGACCTTAGTGAAAATTGGGTATCTAAATTACTGGAATTTGAACCTTTGACTGTGCCTGAAGTGCTGCAGGGGATTTCAGTCAGCAAAGGAGATGCCAAAGGGATCTCCCAGCATAGATGGTGCTAGCTTATTGCTTATAAATTAATGTGTCAAGACAGAAATCAGTTGCTACAAAAGAAATGTAAGCTGGAAAAAGAAAATGCTAATCTGACTCCCAGACTGGCCCTGGCTCAATGCCAGGCCTATGTCTTGACTGATCAGGCTCAAAGCTAACAGATTATTACTGTAAAAAACAGCTGTCCAAGTGGTGTGGCCAGAATAAAACTGAAGAACTAGTCAGCCGGGTCTTGGAGTGGGTAAAAACCCAGCTCCTATCTCAAGGATGGGAAATTAACCCTAATAAAATTCAAGAACCTGCACAAACTGTAAAATTGCATTGCATCCTATGGAATGCAAGAAAAACGTCCATTTTACCAAAGGCTATGGTTAAAATACTAGAATTTGCAATCCCTACCACTAAAAAGGAAGCCCAGAAATTTATTGGCTTGTTTGGATTCTGGAGACATCATCTTCCAGATTTGGGTAACACCTTACAACCTCTGTAGGCAGTCACTAGAAAATATGACTTTCACTGGAGGTAGAAAGAGAACACAGCCTTTGAGCAAGCTAAGCAAGCAGTGCAGCTGGCCCTGGATGGCCCATACGGGATGGACCACTAGAATTGCAAACAACTGTACTGGATTAACATGCTAATTGGCTCCTTTGGCAGAAACAAGATGGGAAGAGGGGACCCTTGGGGTTTTGAACCCAGAAGCTGCAAGAGGCTGGCAAAGCTTATAATCCTTTCAGGAAGAAACTGTTAGCTCACTATTGGGCTTTGCTGCAAATGGAGCCCCTCTGCTTCAACCATGATGTCTTCATAAGGCCTGAAATTCCTATTATGACTTAGGTCATGCGGTTTCCCAAAACCCATCGAATAAGGCATGCTCAAGAAAGTAGCATCACATAATGGAATGGTGTATACAAGATAGGGCTAAACCAGGACCAAAGGGGTACCGTTTTTACAAAATTGGCCAACTCAGGATGCCGCCAAGCAAGTCCTGCAGATAGGGAAAGAAACGTGCCCTGTCCAAAGAATCAGAAACAGACCTAGTTTACTGATGGATCCACCAAATACATTGGTGGGACCCGATGCTGGGAGGCCATGGCTTATAATCCTGTTAAAAACATAAGCATTTCTGATGAAGGAAGGGGTGGCAGCAGCCAGCTGGCTGAACTAGCAGCCATCTTCCCAGCTATTCAGGAGGAGGCCAGAGGTATTTGTCACTTGTATACCAACTCTTGGTCAGTAGCAAATGGTCTTACTACCTAGATGCCTCAATGGCAATGAGACAAATGGTTAATTGGGAATAAGAGGTTTGGGGAAACAATACTGGGAAGATATCTGAATCCCTGGGCACCCTACCATTAACACTGTTATGTTGATGCTCATGCATGTCTGCTTTCTCTTGACAGACTATTTAATCAGCAGGCAGGCCAACAGGCCAAAATTCCCACCATAACTGCAAACTCAAATGTGGATGAATGGATTACAACACGTCCAAGCGTTGGAATGAGACGCATCATAGTGTATGGTGGTGTAATTGATAGTGATTACCAGGGAGAGTTGAAAATCATTTAACATGATACCACCCAAGACCCTTTTGCCATAAAGTTGCAGATGCAAATTGCTCAGCTACTGAAAGTACCCTTTCAGCAGTTAACCCCTGAGGAAATTTCTGCCCCAATAGAAACAACATATAGAACTGGAGGATTTGAGTCCACCTATGTGGGCAGTGTAAATCCTGGGGCCAAAATATGGGTGCAGAAAATGAAGGGGATAGTAAAAATTTCAAAACATTGTTATGTTCCCCTCTGTTTTTCTTATTACAGGGAATAGCCTATCGACTGATGGTCAGCACCTGCGTCTTTGTGTCTGAAGCCAAGAATGAATTTATCAACTGGGTAGCCACCGCTGCAAAAGAAGTCAACTGCAGTCAGTGCTGCCTATTCGTCGAATTTCCACAGGCTGCAGGGAATGGGCTCCCTTAAAAATTGTGTCTGCCAACATTTCCAAGTGGTTACATCGCTACCAAGGGGGTCAGGAGAATAGCACCTGTAATCCCACCTGGACTTCTTTTAACAAAACCAAACAGTCCATTTTTGCCCAAGTCTGATAAAAGGAGAAATCCACTTTTGCAATGCGTCAAAGGCCTTTGTATCCTACCCAATATGCCCAGAAAGACTGGGAACCTACCATACTGGTAGCTGAATTCCATATAGCCTCCCATTTGTCTGGAGGCCTTAAGTGGCTCTTTTAATGTTACTCTGGGGTTTCTCCCACCAGATAATTGTCAACAAATACTCCAAATCAACAACACTGCCCCCAATGAAACACAATCTCTTTCCTAAACCTAGATGCTTCCAAACATCACTGGTTATGAATGCGCCAGAATCCCTGGTGGTGCTGCCCTATCACAGTATTCTCCCCTGCCGCTGGTACAATTCTGCTTCAGCAACAAATTAAAATATTAAGCTTACATGTAGAAAAAGCTCTTAATGATAGTAGCACTGGATTTATGTTGTTATCAGATGAATTTGCTCAGCTGCGTACTCTTGTGCTGCAAAATTGAATGGTATTAGGTATGCTTACCGCAGCCCAAGGAGGATTTGAGCCTTGCTTCATACTGAATGTTGTATGTGTATCCCTGACAATTCTCACAATGTTACTCTCCTCGCCCAAGACACACTAGGACAACAAAACTGTTTGAATCTAACTGTCAGGACTCAATCGTTAATTGTCTGTCCAACTGGAATTGGCATTGGCCTTGGTGGGTGTGGTTTTATTAATTGTGCTTTTAATTCTCCTCTGCTTACCCTGCTTCTGTAACCTCTACCAGTTACGTATTCCCCGTATATCTGTAAGGGTATTTTCTCCAACTGAGTATCAAAATGGGGCCGAATAGAGAGGAAAAGTTAAATAATATATTTGAACTCAATTGAACGTCGATATAAATAATGGTCACCACGTCCTGGACCAGGCTGTGTGAGCCCCTTGAGGCATTCATCCAGCACTGTTTCAGAGAAGTCTATATTTCAATCTATTCCTATATATTAGTTATTGAAAAACAACTAACAATCACAAAAACAAATTGACATTTTTGTGTTCCTTGAGCTCAGTTGCAAAGGGCCCTCATGATTGGGCCTCATGCCAAACAACTAATTACAAAAGGAGCTGGAATCCCAAACCATGCTGAAGGTTCATGAGACCTCTGCTTATTTTTGTGTGGACAAGTGGCTGAATCTGGAGCCCAGGCTGTTGTTTCTCGGTCTGGTGATGAATCCTCCATAGTCTATCCTCCATTACATATATATGTGTGTGTGTATATATATATGTATATATATATTCATCTCCCCTGCCCACTGCAATTTGCTTATTATATCAATTTGCTTATTCTATGCATTGCCATTTATGTGGGATAAAGTTTGTTTACCTTTAAAGGTATTCTGTGTGCGCCTTTTCTTTTCCTCTGGAGCATCTCCCACACAGAATGCCTCTCTTTCTGTCGTAGCCAGGAATTCAGTTTTTAGTTATTTTCTGGGGTCCCCTTGGTCAAGAGGAAGCATGTTCAGTTGACAGGGGGCTTAGAATTTTACTTTTAGTTTTAATTATATTCTAAAACCCCCAGGAGAATGAAGTTTTAACAAACACAGATTTTAATTTCTGAACATTCTTCTAATAATATTTGTACAGGTAGTGGAATAACTAAAAAAACTGTTTTTTGCCTTAATGATGTGCTTCATTAAAATTTGACCTCTAAAGGATGTCTTATCCAGCTCTCCAGGCTGCTACAGTTAAGCTAAATTTACTGCTTCTTCCCATAATAAAGAATGGCATTTTAAAATAACATAACTTCTATGGCATATATTTTTAAAGCATGACCACTATTAGAATACTTAGAATAATTGAAAATTCCAAAGATTGTTATAATGACACTGCACCAAAATTTATCATTCCAATGACTACAGGGAATTTTTAGTAGTGTTATTTTTATAATAAAATTAAACTTTAATAATGTAACTGACTTTCAAACTTCAGCAAGAGAACATATATACAGCGAGAAAAAAATACTAGGAAATACTTTTCCCGATAACGGCCTTGGCAAATAATTTATGGCTAAGTCCTCAAAAGCAATTGCTTCTAAAACAAAAATTGACAAGTGGGATGTAATTAAACCAAAAAACTTTTGCACAACAAGAGAAACTATCAAGGGAGTAAACAGATAACCCACAGAATGAAATACATTATTCACAAACCAGGCATCTGACAGACGTCTATTATTCAGAATCTATGAGGAACTTAAATCAACAAGCAAGCAGCAAGTAACTCCATTAAAAAGTGAGCAAAAGGACATGAACAGACACTTCTCAAAAGAAGACATACACACAAGCACCCAACAAACATATGTAAAAGTGCCCATCACCATTATTTATTAGAGAAATGCAAATCAAAACTGAAATGAAGTATCATTTCACACCAGTCAGTATGGCTTTTGTTGAAAAGTCAAAAGAAAACACATACTGGTGAGGCTGTAGAGAATAGAGAACACGTATACACTTTCTGAGGGAATGTAAATTAGTTAAGACACTGTGGAAAGCAGGTTGGGGATTTCTTAAAGGACTGAGAGTTGAACTACCATTCGACCCAGTAACCCCATTACTGGGTATATATCCGAAAGAAAATAAATATCCTACCAAAAAGACACACGTAGCCCTATTTTTATCGCAGCAGTATTCACAATAACAAAGACATAGACAACCCAGGCGTCCATCAGTGGTGGTCTCGATAAAGACTCATGGAATACCATACAGCCATAAAAGAAATCAAAATTATGCCATTTTAAGCAACATGGATGCATTGTTTCCAGCAAACTAATGCAAAAGCAAAAAAAAAACAAAAACAAAAAAACAAAAAAACAAAAAAAAAAAACAAAAAACCAAAATACCGCATGTTCTCACTAATAAGTGGGAATGAATGATGGGTACGCATGGTCATAATACAGACAGGGAGGAGAGGCCGGGCGCAGTGGCTCACGCCTGTAATCCCAGCACTTTGGGAGGCCAAGGTGGGCAGATCACCCGAGGTCAGGAGCTTGAGACCAGCCTTGCCAACGTGGTGAATCCCCGCGTTTACTGAAAACACAAAAATTAGCTGGGCATGGTGTCTGGCCCCTGTAATCCCAGCTACTCGTGAGCCTGAGGTAGGAGAATCACTTGAACCTGGGGGGCGGAGGTTGTAGTGAGCCAAGATCGCGCCACATCACTCCAGCCAGGGCGACACAGCAAAATTCTGTCTCAAAAACAAACAGACAAACAAACAAACAAAACAAAGAACACAAAGAGCGAGGAGGGAGTGAATACAGATTGATAAAAACTACTGATTGGTTAGTGTACTCTCTAACCTGGTAATGAATTCATTCATTCAATTCACAATTCATTTATTCAATTAACAATTCCATTCCCCCTGAGGGGGGGAAAAAATATTCACTTGTCATTAAAATCTCTCTATCTTACTGATTTCAGATAGAAGTTAAATTTCACGTTAATAATAGAAACAAAAGAACTAGTTAAACTGACAAAAACCAATAAATGTATGCTCAAATTTACTAAGAGAAACATGGGTACATCATATAATCGTAACCTTCTACGAGTTTTAAGTAAAATAAATAAGGAAACAATCTTAACCCTACCTCCTACCAGGAAGGGCGTATCCTCGCTCCCAGGTGAGTGGGAAACTTGCTCTCTGGGCGGGTTGTGCCGCGGCCTCTGGCACCTCTTGCTGGCAGCATCTCCGCTGCAGGGACAGGGCAGGCGCTGGGGGGCGGGCAGCGGGCCAGGCCCAGGCGCGTCCTTTGTCAGGGACTGGGCAGGTGTGGAGAGGGGCGGAGCGGTGCTGCCCTGGGCGAGGGAACCTCCGGCTCTGGACGGCTCGCCGCCGCTGCCCCAGGAGGGCGCTGCAGGAGCTGGGTGGGGAAGCGGAGGGACGAGGGGACACAGGCCAGGCCAGGTGGCCCCTTAGCCCTGGGTGATGCCGGAGGCGCGGTGGGAGACCAGCGAAGTCCCGGAGCAGAAACCGGGAACTTACATCTCTGGCTGAATATTTGTCCTCTTGCTGAAGTTTGAAAGTCAGTTCTTTCATTAAAGTTTAATTTTATTATAAATTAACTACTACTAAAATTCCCTGTAGTCATCGGAATGATAAATTTTGGTGCAGGGTCAACATAACAATCTTTGGAGTTTTAAATATTCTAAGTATTCAAATTGTGGCCATGTTTAAAAATATATGCCATATATTTTTATGGCATCCACACCTGTGTGCCTGTGTCCCGCATCCACCTCTGCGTTCCTGCTGGCTCAGGAAACAAGCTTCTTCCTCCTTCCGCAGACTCGGATCAGGCCGTCCTCTCGCCGGCGCCTGAGGCGGGCATGGGGCCAGCCTGTCCACAAGTAGCCCGAGAACGCCCGGCCTGTGCCCTGTGCTTGGCGTGGTGTCCTGGCTGCTGCCCCTCAGAGCCCAGCACAAAGCAGCGCCACAGGTGTGGGAGGACCCAGCACCAGGCAGCGGTGAGCGGATGGATGCTCCAGGGATGTGGGGCTGCTGGCAGTCAAGAACCCATTGCCAAATTCGATGGCATAATGTTGGATTTTTTCCTCTATATTTTTGTGTAGGAATTTTACAGCTTTCAGCCTTATATTTAGGTCTTTAATCCATTTTGAGTTTTTTTAAAAGTGTAGTATAAACTACAATTCTGACCTCTGTATTTTACATGTTGATAGCAAGGCTTTCCCACCATTGTTTGTTAAAGGAGGCTGTTCCTTCTCCATAGTTTGGCCTTTGTACCCATTTTGAAGATCATTTTGACCACATATACAAGGCTTTTGTGGAAAGGGGGGGTCTCTATTATTTACTATATCAACATGTCTTGATTTAATAAATTTCCTTTCTGATTTTCTCCTCTTTATTCTTTCAGACAGGTTCTCTGTCATCCAGGCTGGGGTGCACTGGTGCGACCATGGCTCACTGCAGCTTTGATCTCCCAGGCTTAAACAATCCTCTCACCTCAGCCTCTGGAATAGCTGAGACTACAGGTGCATGCCACCATGCCTGGCTAATTTTTATTTTTATTTTTATTTTTTTTGTAGAGATGGAGGTTCTCACTATGATGCCCAGTGTGTTTTGAACTCCTGGGCTCAAGCAGTCCTTCCACCTCAACCTCACAAAGTGTTGAGGTTACATCTGTAAGCCATAGAACCTGGCCTCAAAATACCACCACATTTAAAAAGAGTTCAACAGCACTGCAACTAGTTTTGGATTTAAAAATTGTGAGGGCTCCCCACTTGACATTCTGTTGCAAGTTTAATTGCCTATTTTCAGGCTTGAGATTCCATATGTTTTAAGATTTTTTATTTCTGCAAATGAATATTATTGTGATTTATATAGCTATTGCACTTAATCTGTTATTAATTTCATTAGCATAGACTTAAGAACATTGTCTTCTAATATATGAATATGGGATATCAGTTGTCTAATCTATAAATATAGAGTATCTTCCCAATTGTTTGTGATTTCCTTCAGCAACATCTTTTAATTTCTAGTATACTAGTCTTACATCTCTTTGCTTGTTTATTCCAAAGTATATTCTTTTTAATATTATTTTAAATGGAATTTTAAAAACTTGGATTGTGCATTGTAGTGAAGAGAAATACACTTAATTTTGTGTTCTGCAATTTTGCTAAATGCAAGTGTTAGTTCTAACAGGTGTTGTGTTCAGCATTCAGGATTTTGTGTATATAACATCATATCATAAGATACAGGTAATTTTACTTCTTCCTTTAGAATATGGATGTTTTCTTTTTTTCGTTGCATAGTTGCTTTTTCCAGGACTTTCACTGCTGTTTTTGAATAGATGCATCAACAGTGAATATCTTGCTTCCTTATTAAAGTTAGAGGATAAACTTTCCGCACTTCAGATTTCAGTATAATGTTAGTGATGAGTGTTTTTTTTTTTTGTTGTTGTTCCTGTCTTTTGAGATAGGGTCTTGCTCTGTCACCCAGACTGGAGTGCAGTGGCATGATCTGGGCTCACTGCAACCTCCACTTCCTGAGTTCAAGATATTCTGATACCTCAGCCTCCATGGTTGCTGGGAATACAGGCATACACCACAACGTCCAGCTATTTTTCATATTTTTAGTTGAGACATGATTTCAACATGTTGGTTGGGCTGGTCTGGAACCCCTGACCTAAAATCATCCACCCACCTCAGCCTCCCAAAATGCTGTGACTATGGGCACCAGCTGCTGCACCCAGTTGGTGATGAGTTTTTTACATGTCTTTTATTATATTAAAGTAGTTTCCTTTTATTTCTAGTTTATTGAGTGTTTAATCTTGAAAAGATGCTTAATTTTGTCAATTGACTTTTCTGCATTATTTGAGATATTGTGTGTTTTGTATCTGTTAGTCTGTTAATGTAATATATTAAATCGATTGATTTAAACTCCCATTCCAAGATGGCCAAATAGGAAGAGCTCTGGTCTGTAGCTCCCAGTGCAATCAATGCAGAAGATGGTTGATTTCTGCATTTCCAACTGAGTTACCTGATTCATCTCATTGGGACTGGTTGGAGAGTGGGTGCATTCCATGGGCCCTGAGCTGAAGCAGGGTGGGGTGTCACCTCACCCAGCAAATGCAAGGGATCAAGGGATTTTCCTTTCCTAACCAAGGGAAGGCCTGACAGACTGTACCTGGGAAAACAGGACACTCTCACCCAAATACTGCACTTTCCCCACAGTCTTAGCATTGCTAGTGAAGCAGTCTGAGACCAACCTGCCAGGGTGCCACTGGGCATAGGGAGGTACATCTGCCATTGTTGAGGTTTGAGTAGGTAAAAAAGGAGCCAGGAAGCTTGATCTGGGTGTAGCCACCCACAGCTCAGCAAGGCCCCTTGCATCTATAAACTCCACCTCTGTGGGGAGGGCACAGCTGAATAAAAGGCAGCAGAAACTTCTACCGACTTAAACATCCATGTCTGACAGCGCTGAAGAGAGCAGTGGTTCTCCTGACATGGTATTGAGCTCTGAAAATGGACATACAGCCTCCTCAAGTGGGTCCCTGAACCCCATATAGCCTAACTGGGAGGCACCTCCTAGTAATGGCCAACAGACACCTCATACAGGTGGGAGTGCCTCTTTCACAAAGCTTCCAGGGGAAGGGTCAGGCAACAATATTGGCTGTTCTGCAGCCTCCTCTGGTGATACCCAGGCAAACAGGGTCTGGAGTGGACCTCCAGCAAACTCCAACAGACCTGCAGCTGAGGGACCTGAGTGTTAGAGGGAAAAGTAACAAATGGAAGAGAGTAGCATCAGGATAAACAAAAAGGACATCCACACCAAAATCCCATCCATAGGTCACCAATATCAAAGACCAAAGGTAGATAAAACCACAAAGATGAAAAGAAACCAGAGTAGAAAACCTGAAAATTCTAAAAACCAGAGCACCTCTTTTCCTCCAAAGGATTGCAGCTCCTCTCCAGCAATGGAACAAACCTTGATGGAGAATAACTTTGACGAGTTGACAGAAGTATGCTTCAGAAGATGTGTAATAACAAACTTCTCCGAGCTAAAGGAGCATGTTTCAAGCCATCACAAGGAAGCTAAAAACCTTGAAAAAAGGTTAGACGATTGGCTAACTAGAATAAACAGTGTAGAGAATACCGTAAACAACCTGATGGAGCCGAAAACCATGGCAAGATAACTTTGTGACACACGCAGTAGCTTCAATACCTGATTCAATCAAGTGGAAGAAAGGATATCAGTAATTGAAGATCAAATTAATAAAGTGAGAAGACAAGTTTAGAGCAAAAAGAGTGAAAAGAAGTGAGCAAAGCCTCCAAGAAATATGGTACTTCGTGAAAAGACCAAATCTATGTTTGCCTGGTATACCTAAATGTGATGGCGAGAATGGAACCAAGTTGGAAAACACTCTTCAGGAGAACTTCCCCCACATAGCAAGGCAGGACAACATTCAAATTCAGGAAATCCAGAGAACACCACAAAGATACTCCTCCAGAAGAGCAACCCCAAGACACATAATTGTCAGAATCACCAAGGTTGAAATGTAGGAAAAAATGTTAAGGGCAGCCAGAGAGAAAGGTCGGGTTACCCACAAGGGGAAGCCCATCGGACTAACAGCAGATCTCTCAGCAGAAACCCTACAAGCCAGAATACAGTGGGGGCCAATATTCAACATTCTTAAACAAAAGAATTTTCAGCCCAGAATTTCATATTCAGCCAAACTAAGCCTCATAAGTGAAGGAGAAATAAATTCCTCTACAGATAAGCAAATGCTGAGAGATTTTCTCACCACCAGGAAAGGACTGCCTTACAAGAGCTTCTGAAGGAAGCACTAAACATGGAAAGAACAACCAGTACCAGCCACTGCAAAAAACATGCCAAATGGTAAGGACCATCGATACTACGAAGAAACTGCATCAATTAATGGGCAAAACAGCGAGCTAACATAATAATGGCAGTATCAAATTCACACATAACACTATTGACCTTAAATGTAAATGAGCTAAATGCCTCAATTAAAAGACACAGACTGGAAAATTGAATAAAGAGTCAAGACCCATCAGTGTGCTGTATTCCCGAGACCCATCTCACATGCATAGACACACATTGGCTCAAAATAAAGGGATGGAGGAAGATCTAAAGAGATCAATTCAACAAGAAGAGCTAACTATCCTAAATTTATATGCACTCAATACAGGAACACCCACATTTGTAAAGTAAATCCTTAGAGACCTACAAAGAGACTTAGACTCTCACACAATAATAATCGGAGAATTTAACACCCCACTGTTGATATTAGACAGATCAACAGGACAGAAGGTTAACAAGGATATCCAGGAATTGAACTCAGCTCTGCCCCAAGTGGACCTAATAGACATCTACAGAACTCTGCACCCTAAATCAACAGACAAACATTCTTCTCAGCACCACATCACACTTATTCTAAAAATGAGCACAGAATTGGAAGTAAAGCACTCCTCAGCAAATGTGAAAAACAGAAATCACAACAAACTGTCTCTCAGATCACAGTGCAATCAAATTAGAACTCAGGATTAAGAAACTCACTCAAAATGGTAGAAATACAGGGAAACTGAATAACCTGATCCTGAATGAATACTGGGTAAATAATGAAATGAAGGCAAAAATAAAGATGAGAACAAAGACACAACGTAGCAGAATCTCTGGGACACATTTAAAACAGTGCATAGAGGGAAATTTATAGCACTAAATGCCCACAACAGAAATCTGGAAAGATCTAAAATCAACACCCTAACATAACAATTAAAAGAACTACAGAAACAAGAGCAAACAAATTCAAAAGTGAGCAAAAGGCAAGAAATAACTAAGATCAGAGCAGAACTAAAGGAGACAGAGACACAAAAGAAACCTTCAAAAAATCAATGAATTTAGGAGCTGATTTCTGAAAAGATCAACAAAATTGATAGACCACTAGTAAGACTAATAAAGAAGAAAAGAGACAGGAATCAAATAGACACAATAAAAAATGATAAATGTTATATCACCAATCATCCCACAGAAATACAAACTACCATCAGAGAATACTATAAACTCCTCTACACAAATAAACTAGAAAATCTAGAAGAAATGGATAAATTCCTGGGTACATACACCCTCCTAAGATTAAACCAGGAAGAAGTTGAATCTCTCAATAGACCAATAACAGGCTCTGAAATAGAGGCAATAATTAATAGCCTATCAACCAAAAAATATCCAGGAGCGGATGTATTCAAAGCCGAATTCTACCAGAGGTATAAAGAGGAGCTGGTACCATTCCTTTTGAAACTATTCCAATCAATAGAAAAAGAGAGAATGCTCCCTAACTCATTTTGTGAGGCCAGCTTCATCCTGATATCAAAGCCTGAGAGAAACACAACAAAAAAAAGTGAATTTTAGACCAGAATCCCTGATGAACATCGATGTGAAAATCCTCAATAAAATACTGGCAAAGCAAATCCAGCCACACATCAAAAAGCGTATCCAACACTATCAAGTAGGCTTCATCCCTGGGATGCAAGGCTAGTTCAACATACACAAATCAATAAAAGTAATCCATCACATGAACAGAACCAATGACAAAAACCACATGACTATCTCAATAGATGTAGAAAAGACCTACGACAAAATTCAAGTCTTTCATGCTAAAAACTCTCAATAAACTAGGTATTGATGAAACGTATATCAAAATAATAGGAGCTATTTATGAAAAACCCACAGCCAATATCATACTGAATGGGTAAAAACTGAAAGTGTTCCCTTTGAAAACCGGCACAAGAATGTCCGCTCTCACCTCTCCTATTCAACATAGTGTTGGAAGTTCTGGCCAGGGCAATCAGGCAAGAGAAAGAAAGAAAGGGTATTCAATTAGGAAAAGAAGAAGTCAAATTGTCTTTCCTTGCAGATGACGTGATTGCATATTTAGAAAACCTCATTGTTTCAGCCCAAAATCTCCTTAAGCTGATAAGCAACTTTAGCAAAGTCTCAGGATACGAAATCAATGTGCAAAAACCGCAAGCATTTCTATACACCAACAACAGAAAAATAGAGAGCCAAATCATGAGTGAACTCCCATTCACAATTGCTACAAAGAGAATAAAATACCTAGGAATACAACTTACAAGGGATGTGAAGGACCTCTTCAAGGAAAACAACAAACCACTGCTCAACGAAATAAAAGAGGACACAAACAAATGGAAGAACATTCAATGCTCATGGATAGGAAGAATCAATATCGTGAAAATGGTCATACTGCCCTAGGTAATTTATAGATTCAATGCCATCCCCATGAAGCTACCAAGGACTTCCTTCACAGAATTGGAAAAAACTAATTTAAAGTTCATATGGAACCAAAAAAGAGCCCATATTGCCAAGGCACTCCTAAGCAAAAAGAACAAAGCTGGAGGCATCATGCTACCTGACTTCAATCTATACTTCAAGGCTATAGTAACCAAACAGCATGGTACTGGTATCCAAACAGATGTATAGACCAATAGAACAGAACAGAGCCCTCAGAAATAACACCACACATCTACAACCATCTGATCTTTGACAAGCCTGACAAAAAGAAGCAATGGGGAAAGGAGTCCCTATTTAATAAATAGTGCTTGGAAAACTGGCTAGCCATATGTAGAAAGCTGAAACTGGATCCCTTCCTCACATCTCATACACAAATTAATTCATAATGGATTAAAGACTTAAATATTAGACCTAAAACCATGAAAACCCTAGAAGAAAACCTAGGCAATACCATTCAGGACATAGGCATGGGCAAAGACTTCATGACTAAAACACCAAAAGCAATGGCAGCAAAAGCCAAAATATACAAATGGGATCCAATTAAATTAAGAGCTTCTGCACAGCAAAAGAAACTACCATCAGCATGAACAGGCAACCTACAGAATGGGAGAAAATTGTTTGCAATCTATCCGTCTAACAAAGGGCAAATATCCAGAATCTACAAAGAACTTAAACAAATTTACAAGAAAAAAACAAACAACCCCATTAAAAAGTGGGCAAAGAATATGAACAGACATTTCTCAAAAGAAGACATTTAGGCTGGGTGCGGTGGTTCATGCCTGTAATTCCAGAACTTTGGGAGGCCAAGGCTGGTGGGTCACAAGATCAGGAGATGGATACCATGCTGTCTAACATGGTGAGACACCGTCTCTACTAAAAATACAAAAAAAAAAAAAAAAAATTATCTGGGCCTGGTGGTGGGCACCTGTAGTCCCAGCTACTCAGGAGGCTGAGGCAGGAGAATGGCGTGAACCTGGGAGGCGGAGCTTGCACTGAGCCGAGATCGCACCACTGCGCTCCAGCTTGGGGACAGAGCAAGACTCCATCTCAAAAAAAAAAAAAAAAAGAAGACATTTATGCAGCCAACGGACACAAGTAAAAATGCTCATCATCACTGGTCATCAGGGAAATGCAAATCAAAACCACAATGAGATGCCATCTCACTCCAGTTAGAATGGCAACTATTAGAAAGTCAGGAAACAACACATGCTGGAGAGGATGTGGAAAAATAGGAAGGCTTTTACAATGTTGGTGGGAGTGTAAATTAGTTCCACCATTGTGGAAGACATTGTGGACATTGCTCTAGGATCTAGAACTAGAAATACCATTTGACCCAGCGATCCCATTACTGGGTATATACCCAAAGGATTATAAATCATGCCACTATAAAGACACATGCACACATACATTTATTGCAGCAGTATTCACAGTAGCAAAGACTTGGAACCCACCCAAATATCCATCAGTGATAGACTGTATTAAGAAAATGCAGCACATATACACCATGGAATACTATGCAGCCATAAAAAAGGATGAGTTTATGTCCTTTGCAGGGACATAGATGAAGCTGGAAACCATCATTCTCAGCAAACTATCTCAAGGACAGAAAACAAAATACTACATGTTCTCACTCATAGGTGGGAATTGAACAATGAGAATACTTGGACACAGGGTGGGGAACATCACACAGCGGGGCCTGTCGGGGGCTGAGGGGCTGGAGGATAGATAGCAGTAGGAGAAATATCTAAAGTAAATGACGAGTTGATGGGTGCAGCAAAACAACATGGCACATGTATACCTGTGTAACAAACCTGCACGTTTTCCACATGTACCCTAGAACTTAAAGTATAATTAAATAAATAAATAAATAAATAGACTGATTTACACGTGTTGAACAATACTTATATTGGAGAGATAACACCCTCTTGGTCATGGTGTATAACCCTTGCAATATGTTATTGAATTTGGTATTCTAATGTTCTGAGGAGAATTTTTATGTCAATAGTCATCAGGAAAATTGATTTGTAGTTGTATTCTTTTTTCTTAGTATCTTTGTGGGGTTTGGTGTTATGTTAATGCTGGGCTCATAAAACAAGTTGGAAATTGTTTTCTCTTTTTCATTTTTTTGAAGTAGTTTAAGAATGGTTGGTGTTAACCCTGCTTTAACATTTTGAAAAAAAAAAAAAATTAATGAAGTGATCCGGGCCTGGGCTTTTTGAGGGGAGGTTGTTGTTACTAGTTATATGCCTATTCAGAATTTTTTATGTTTTATTTGTAGTATAATCTATATTTCTAGACACTTGTCTATTCCTTTTAGCTTCTCACATTTTTTGGCATATACTTGGACTTAAGCTTTTATAATCTCTTCTTTTCCTACTTTTGTGGCATCAGTAATAGCTCCTCTTTTATTTCTGAATTTAATTATCTGATATATCTTCTTTTTTTTCCTTTAATCTGTTTGTCAATTTTCTTAATCTTTTCAATAAAACCAAACTTTAATTGATTTTTCTATGGTTTGTAATTGTTATTATTTATAACTGCTGAAATTTTTATTCTTTACTTACGTTTGGTTTCATTTAGTAGTTGATTTAGATAGATTTTTTTAAATGTACACGTTTACTACTACAATTGAATACAAGCTTTAGATGCATTCAACAATTTTGTTATGCTTTTTGTCAAGAGTTATGTTGAAATTTTCACTGTGACTTCTTCTTTAACCCATAATGTTTAGGAGCATGTTACTTGAATTTTATGTATTTGCAAATTTTAAAATTTTTCTTCTGGTATTCATTTCTAGTTCCATTCCATTTTAGTTGCAAATGATACTTTGTATGATTTTAATTTTCTTGAGTTGTGGTGCGATTTGTGATATAGTCTCAAGAATGTTCCATGTGTGCACCAGAAGCATGTACAGTCCATTGTTGAGAAGATCATTTCTATATGTCTGTTGGATTTGGTTGAATCACTCCTTGCTCAATCCTCTGTCTTCATGTTGGTCTGCCAGATTGTCCTCTCCATTATTTTAAAGTCTCCTGTCATTTTGGTGGTTGTGTGCAGTCCTCCCATTATTTTTGTTTATAATTTTTATATATATATATATACAGACGAAGTGTTGCTATCTTGCCCAGGTTAATCTCAACTCCTGGGCTCAAGTTATCCTCCTGCCTCAGCCCCTGCCAAGATGCAGGGATTACAAACAGGCATGAGCCACTGTACTCAGCCTATTTCTCCTTTTAATTCTGTCATTATTTGTGTTATATGTTTGGAATAGTTGCTGATACATGTGCATATTTTAATTATGATATCTTCTTGGAGATTTACTTTTATTATATAATGTCCTTGTTCGTCTTCATGACAGTTTTTTGCTTAAAGTCTAATCATCTAATGTAAATGTGACCAACTTTGTTCTATTCTGGATGCTATTTTGGTTGATTTTGTTACCATATAGAATATAATTTTCCATCCCTGCACTTTCAGTCCATGTTTATTCTTAAATAAAAGGTGAGCCTCTTATAAACAGAATTTATTTGATTTTCTATTTTTAGTTTTTCAGTGACCTTGTGTCTGTTTCTGGATAATTTAACATTGTTACATATAAGGTTATTATTTGTAGTTAAGGAGTTACTATTGCCATTTTGTTAATTGTATTGTGTTTCTTTTGTAGTTCTTTTACTTATTTATTTTCTTTCTTACTGTCTTCCTTTTTTGTCTAATTAATTTTTGTGCTAATATGTTTTTATTTCTTTTTCTTTTCTGTATATTCTATATGTACTATCTTTGTGGCTACTATACAGATTACATGGAACGTCTCAAAGTCATAACAATCTCTTTTAATGTGATATTATCTCCAGTGGCATATAAAAACTCCAGTCTTTTACATAACTGTGTTTCCCAACACACACTTTGCTCTTGATGTCACAACTTAGGCCTCTTTATATGGTGTATTTAACATACACTTATAATATTTTTTGTGTATTTTCTGTCAAATTCCATAAAGGAATCAAAATTACTTACCAACATCACAATAATACAAGATGCTATATTTCTCTATATATTTACCTTACAACAGAGCTTTACAGTTTTGTATTCTTTTTGGTACTCTCATTTTTTAATTTTAAGGGACTTTCTGGCATTTCTTGAAGAACAAACCTAGTGGTCATAAACTCCTTTAGCCTTAGCTTATCTGAAAAAAAAAAATCTTAATTTCACCTTGATGTTTCAATGAGAGTTTTGCCATATATAATGTTCTTGGTTGGTAATTTTTCTTTTTTTTGTACTTGAATATATCATCCCATACTCTGAACTGCAAAATATCCTTAAACACATCTGTTGATAGTATTAGTGGGACTAAACTGAATGTGTTTAATGTTTTTTCTCTTGAAATTCTTGAAACATTTTCTATGAGATATTTAACAGTTTTATATTGTGTCTCAGTTTGGTTTTCTTTAAATTTATACTGGTCAAAGTCTATTAAAGTTCTTGAGGGTTTTTTTGTCCATTTCTTTTTTTCAAATTTGAGCAGTTTTTGTCCATTTTTAAAATTTATTCACGTGTTTTGAGATGGATTCTCACTCTGTTGCTCAGGCTAGAGTGCAGTGGTGTGATCTCAGCTCATTGCAACCTCTGCCACCCAGGCTACAGTGATTTTCCTGCTTCAGCCTCCCAAGTAACTGGGACCAAAGGTGCATGCCACCATACTTGGCTTATTTTTTTTTATTTTTTATTTTTCTAGAGACGGGGTTTCCCTATATTGCCAGTCTGGTCTTGAACTCTTGACCTCCAGCAATCCAGCTGCCTTGGCCTCCCAAAGTGCAGGGATTACAGGTATGAGACACCGAGCATGGCCTGCCTTGTTGTTGTTTTTTTAATAACACACTTCGGACCTGTTATTTACTTCTTCTTGTCTTTTTCTCCCTTTGAAACAGCAATGTCTGTCCTTTGCCTTTCCCACCGTTGTATTTCAAAAACACGTAACATGTTAGATTTCATAGATTCACAGCAAAAGAAAAATTTGCACTAGAATTAATTATACCTTGAACTTCATCCACATGAGGTTTGGACAAGGCTTTAAACTTAGATTTTAACGTTGACTCTGGAAGGAGCTAAGAATTATAGAAGCTAGTAGATGGAATAATTGTATTTTGTGTGGAAGAAAAAAATAAACTGGGGACATGAGGCATGGTTTTCTTGTTTTTGTTTCCCTTAAAAATTTATGTTGAAACTTAATCCTCACAGCAACACTATTGGGAGGTGTGGTCTTTCGGGATGTGTTTAGGTCAGGGGTGCTCTATCCTCATAAATAGATTACTGTTCTTATTAAAATGTTTGATGAAGAAAGTTTGCTCAATTACACATTAAAACTTCTCTCCACCTCATATTAATTAGTGGAGTGAAAAAAACTGACCAATGGATTGTCTGCTTATCTCCAGTCATTCGCCTTTTTGAAAAACATTAACCTAACACTGTACCAGGTAAGCAGATAAAATGTTCACAAGTCATTGTCCATAATCTTGTGGAATTTAAGAGAAGATATACAAATAAACTAACAACTTCCGGGACACATGGCACTTAAAATTGTTCAGGAAGTGTGAAGATAATAAAATCACAAAAAGAGGGGGTGTCAATGGCATCACTGCAGATTTGATGCTCATGGGAAGTGAAGGAAAGAGCAGGCTGGCTAGATGGTGCCCATGGGGTTGCTAGGGATGACGCAGGACTTTTTGATTGAGGTAACCATGATAGTCAACACTGAGGAGAGTAGTGGTCGTGGTTGACATAATTACAGAGATTTCCTAAGAAGAGACTTTGTTAGTTCTCTTGTTTGTTTTTCCACATATACGTTTACTTTACTGATAAAGAGCACATCTTCAAATAATAGTGCCATAAAATTGCTTTTTATTCCATAGCATTGGAACCTATGTCATCTTCCTTCCTGTCTTCTGGATTTTTGCATGCTTTTTGGTTGCAGGCCCAGGTCCTGTGACGAGGGCATCAGTAACTTGGCCTTCATCTACATGGTGATGCTCCATCCATGGCAAACTTGTTCTCTACAGACAGATTGGGAAGATGTTCTCTAGAGTGGCCTCAAATAGAAGCCTGCTGTCTACCTTAACATGATAATGAGCAGCTTCTTCGCATGCACCACCTGCTCTTTGAGCATACTATAAGCCATTGCCATTAATCCCAGAACCTACTGGTTGGTGAATTTCAAACTCACCCATTTTAGTTATACACTATGTGTTGTCTTCCTCTCATGGATTCTCAACTTCTGTATTAATAGTGACTGACTCTACCCCACTAAAGCTAAATCAAATGTAACCTGGGCAAGAATTATTTTTCTTGTTTATTACTGTTTTTCTTCCCCCAGGGGCTACGTGAACATAAGCTCGTTTTTCACACTAGCAGCATTTAGAAATGTCTCTTCTGGAGGAACACTGATGCTCTCAAATCACACATGGTAATTCTCTCCTCCAGGCACAAAATGCAGTCTCAGCATCTGTATAGCAGGAGTCACTCTCTAAGAGTCTCTCCAGGGAAATAAGCTCCCCAGACCATCCAGCTGCTGGTGAGTTGCTTTGTGGTCATGAACTGGGTAGATTTCCTCATCTCATGCTCATTGGCCACATTCAGGGTTAATGATTCAATGCGTTTGGTGTTCCGGAAGCTGTGGTCAGTGGCTATGCAGGAGTCAGCCTTTCAGTGCTGATCTTTGCTGAGAAAATAATAGTCAGTATTGTTCAAACAGTATATAGGATTTGCATTCAATATTTAAGAATTTAGTGACAGAAATCTCTTAAATACACATTATACTGATATAAAATAAGTTACTCATCTATTACCAAATTTACTCTTTTGTTTAATATAACCCTTGGGATAACATTTTCTTTTATTCTTCCATAAATATGCTTCACATGGATATATCACACATTGTGTATAATTTGACACGGTGTTAATATAGTTTAGATCTATTTAGATGTTTGCACATTTATTTTGTCTCAACGTTTGTTCTCAGGAAGAGTATTTTCCTTCATAAACTAAATTTTCTGAAAATTTTAAATGCATTTTACTGAGGTAAATATACTCAGTTTACATTGTTTTTGTGTATTAAGTTACATTTTGTCCTCAAACCTGAAAAATAACTTTTCAAATATATGTAATTTTAAATTTACATGTTTTTCCCTCAGAACTTTGAAGACCATAATCTATTGGATTCTTGATCTTATTCACATATTGAGAAATACGTTTCTTTTCATTGCTTTATAATTAATTTGAATTTTATCTTAGATGGCTTTACATGATTTTCTCTATTTTGGTATTATGCTTTTAACTATTGTTTTTCTTTTGATCAGTATGCCTTTAAGCTATTATAATTAATTATTTTAATAATTATATATTTTTAATTCCCTATTTGACATTCACTCCATTTTATTTATTTAAACTTGTACTTAAACAGCATGACTTATTCTAGATTTTTATGTATTTTAATTCTTCATATTGTTTATTTGTTTTATCCCTATTGGGACTTCTAAATATTCACTTCATTCTATCTTCTAATTAATAATGTCTTTTTTCATTTATGTAATTTTTCTATGTATTCTATCCTTTACATTTAAAATTTTTACCTAATTATTTTCATAATATACCTTATTTTGATCTTACTTTTAAACTTTTCCTCTAATGTGTTTAAACATCATAACTACGTATATTTTTTCTACTCCTTAAATACAATTTTGGGATTTATTAAGATCTAATGGTACAGTCGTGTTTTTATTATAATTTTGTTTCTGAATAACTTTGATCTTGATGACTTTTACTTCGTATATTTTAAAAAGAATAGTAGACTTCATTTTATTATAAATGACTGACCTCAACTGATGGGGCCATTGAAGATTCTCGGTCGAGGTATTTTATTCCAGTGAAAAGTTATCTGTAATATTAATAATGCTCCCTTTACAGACACCTGAAAATGATTAAGTCAATGTATTTACTTAAATTGTCCTGATTAAAGCACATGGTGTACATATGAACCAGAAACTAATATGAGGATTGGTGTTAATTCCCAAATCAACCAAAGAGGAGAAATACCACCTCCACTAACTACTCTAACCTATTTTTCTAAACTTTTGAAAATGTAAGGATTCTAGCTTTACATAGCATGGTCAGATCCGAATACTCCTGCATCTATGCTGCTGTGACATTATATTCACCAATCAGACATGTTAAATTCTAACAACCTGTGCTTCCATTATTAGCAATTCCCAAAGGCAGCATCAACTTCCAGCCTAATTTTTCTCCTACAGCTGTGCTTCTTTAGTTCTTTCCTGAAAAATTACTTGTGGAGGTGCATGCCTTTGAAGTTGCTCAGCATATATGGTTATTTGAGGTTAAAAAGATAAGATTATTTAAATTTTTGCCAGAAATTCTGATACCCACATTATATCTTTGAAAGCATTGGTTGTCACACTGCTGCTGACATGTGCATTCAGGAGAAGCCTACAAATGTCAGTGCTTTGCCGTCTCTGAGGGGTTGAAATAAACAATACCGGCCATCTTGGCCACTGAGGCTCGCACGTAGATTTTCATTCGCAGTCCAGGCATCTAGATTCAGGGGCACCTTCCTGAGGGGCTTCTGGTTGAGGCCTGCTTCAGAAATTTTTGTTCAGATCCCTGTTTGTGGAGAAGAAATGGAACTTTGATAGTAATATTTTTACATTCCTATTAATACTCAATTCTTTTTAATCTTGCTCATACATTCTCCTCTACGCCCTCCTGCCCCCTTTTCCACAAAATTGCAGGCCTGTTTTTTATGAGGGGGCCACGTTGGCACTGAGACAGTGCCCCATGTTTGTGCTGATCCATCTGACCCTTTTCTGGTGCTTTTCCATGAGGAAAAAATGGAACAATGAGGAGTCGGTGCTTCATCTGATTTTGCCTGTTGCTTAACACCATCACAGAAAGGAAGACAAAAAGGCTTAACTATTGCTTTGATGTGGGCCTCTTGCTTTAATTTCCAACTCTGATATTAAGCAGTTTAGCTCTTCCCAGCTCAGCTCTTGAAATTTCATGGAAGAAATTCTGTTTTTATTGGTCTAAATTTTGTGTCATTTATATAGAAAAAATGGTAATAAAATTGCATCATATATTTAAAAATTGAATGCCTTCTGTTTTGCCATTTTACTGAAGGGAAAATTTGTGTAGCCTATTGGAATTATTAACAGTGAAGCTCCAAGTACTAATATTCAGAAAAAATAATGAATCAAAACCCAACTATTTCTCAGTAGCATTTTCCTTTTTATAAACATTCTGTTTTATTATCTGTAATTTAAAAACTTTTGTAGAAAGGAGTTTAAATTTTCAAAGTTAATACAAAATTATTTTTAGAATTTCTTTTTGCATAACGTTTGTTGTAAGTAGCTAATATTAATAAATTGTAATCATCAACTCTTATCTAAGCTGCACATTAAAAAATGTTAATATTTGCTGCTGCCTAAAATACAATACATATTTACATAATCTAAGTTACTAAAATATATAATTTTGCATAGTAATATACACGCATATAAATAATCAACATACACAGGTCATTTTTTTTCTATTTCTTACTTACATTTTATGTTTGGTATTTGTATCAGAACAAACTCTTAATGTCCTACTATCATAAATGGAAATTTGCCCATTTACATCTTGTTATATTAAATAATCAGACATATGCTTAGCTTCCCCTAGGTTAAACTTTTTACATAATTGTTATTAACATAAATAACCCAGAAATTATTTAAAGTTTTAAAAAAATATTTCCAGTTCCCTCACTGTGCATAATATAATTCTATTTTTTTAAAGTGTTAGTGCTATTTGCATTATATAAAAGAACATTTCAGTGTATCAACTAACTACATCCCTGAAAGCATGGCTTACTTTTTCATTAGTATGTACTTTTGGTTGTACTCCGCTATTTTTCTAAAAGTGCTTGCAAATCAGTTCCAGGCCACAGGGCTTTGTCTTCAACAAAATAAGAATGTCTCAGAGACCCACAGAAATAACTGTGCCAAGTACTCTTATAAACAGGCTTCTGATAGAATGACTTACATAACTTTGAGACACTATCAGTGGACTAAGTTATTTCTCTAATTCTAGCGGAGAAGCATATGTGCTTACAAGACAGAGTAAAGCAAATATGAGTAAAATAGGACTAAATGAACTGACGATGAATGATAATAGGTTTTGTTTGGAATGTGAACATAAAACATTCCTGCTATTATTTCTGTGGTACCTAAACATGAGCTAATGGGAGCCGTTGTTACATGTTGTACTCTCTTAAGAAGGTTTACAGTTTTTCAACTCATCTATATTCGTAGTTGTCTGTATTTGTGGTTTAGAATCTCAGCTCTTTTCATAGTTGTAGCTATATTTATAGTTGCATGCAATTGAGTTGCATAGTTCCACTCAGTAGCTAGGAAGTGGGCAGGGAGATGCAAACAATTCTTCAGAGTAAGTTATTATCTTTTGTTCCAGTGGAAGTTCTTGAGGCTTCATTGCTACCTGGTGTTCATCTCGTATGAGCTCCTTTGTGTTTCTGAAGCCTCTGGTATACGCCGAGGTTGTGGGTTTGCCTGGAATGTAGCATCAACCTGTAGAGAACAGGATTTTCCATGACCCGGTCATTGAACAGACTCGTTATCTACTTCTGCTGTTGAGAAAACATTGTTTCTCCTTCAGGAATATCCACCCTCTTCATCAAGAACATCGTGCCATTCTTCAGGGTCACAGAATACTCTGCAGCCTTCTTCCTGGTGTCCACCATGGAGGAGATTAGTTGCACTTGAATTCAAGGAAGATTCGAGAGGGGTCACAGCTGCAGAATTCTAAGCACGCTCAGACTGACGGTGCTGCTTTTAGAAAGACACATGGGGATCTGCCACAAGGAAGGCACTTTGCAGGGAGGCCTCAACCCCATGGCACACCCCTTCAGGAGGGCTCTTCTCCTTGTAACAGTCACGTAGCCACTTATAGAAAGGCAACTCTTAGAAAATTTAAATGGGGACCAAAATATTAACCCTAACAAGTTTCTTATCTCAAAGAATTGGCAAAACAAAATTTTCCAATAATAGGGGATTAGAAGAGTAAAAAAGATATGCCTCTTCTTTGGAGCTACACACATGTATTAAAAATGGGATGTACAAATAATTTTTTTATGACATGGAGAAGTGCTAATGAGATGATATACCATTAAACATATTAATGAAAGTCATACATTAAAAAGTATAACCAAACTTTTACATTAGAGCTCAAAATTTAAAATGTGTAGAAAAATGACTGAGAGGAAATATGCCAAATCATAGGAATTGAGGTGTTTCTTATAGGAATCAGGATCCTGTGAGAAATTAAATTGCTTTATTGATTCTCTTGTACTTTTATAGTTTCCAGAAGTTCTACAGAGAGTGTAACGTAGGACCTTAGTCAGGAATAAACATCTCTTTAAATCAGCAGTAGAGAATTTCAAAGGAAGTGTGTGGTATGGGTCTATGTGTTTCTTTCGAGATCTAATATTTTCCACGTAGTGCTTCAGAAAAGACAAGGTAATTTTAACAACTTAACCCCATCATCAAGAGGGTGTTTGTTACTTAAGTACATTATGGGAGGTCATAGATAAACAACCAGTCAGCCACTAAGCATCAGAAAGTCCGTGATGTCCATTGGCCTGTGAGATGGTCTGCATTTCTTTGAAGGAAAAAAGCAGGTTTTAAAACACTAGAACTGAATCAAATCCTAAATTTGAATAGAAAGATTAGAAAGGCTTATGCATGAGAAAAAGATTCAGGGTATTCAACGCTTAATTCTATTTCTGAGTAATTTAAATTTACCTATAATTTTTAAAAAATTTAAGGTCAGGTGTGGTGACTCAAATCTGTAATCCCAGCACTTTGGGAGGCCGAGGCGGGTAAATCACTTGAGACCAGGAGTTTGAAACCAGTATGGTCACCATGGCAAAACCTCATATCTACTAAAAACACAAAAATTAGCCACTGGTGGTGTGTGCTTGTAGTCACAGCTACTTGGGAGGCTGACGCATGAGAATTGTTTGAACCTAGGATGTGGAGGTTGCAATAACCCAAGATCTCACCACTGCACTCCAGTCTGTGTGACAGAGCAAGACCTTGTTTCAAAATTTTTTTTTGTATTTTAATTAGGAATCAAATAAGTTAATTAAATGTAAGCTTACACTTAATTTACTTTTTAAACATTTTAAGAATTGATATTCTAATTTTGTGTCAGTACATTTTAAGAATCAATAAAATTATTTTTAAAATCAAAGGAATTTTAAAACTTTTACTTCATTAGACTCCCTGGCAAGAAAGCCCTGGGAGGTTAGAAAGTTTGGAGGATGTCAGAGGGAAGTTTGGGAAAAGTAGAGGAATTTATGGAGGGCAGAAGGAGTGAACATCAGGGAAACCCTCCCCTAGCTCAGTCTTCAGATATGCTGGTGGACTTCACCACTCAGCCTGGGTCACCTTCGCCACTTACCACATCTTGTCTTCTGACTGGATGCTCGTTTCAGGAAGCTGGTGTCTGGAAAACTTCTCAATTTTAATGTCAATTATTATTCAGAGGTTGAAAGGCAAGCCTCCACCTAAAGTGCCAGTCCTGGGGCCTTGGTGAGACCCTCTGCTGGAGAGAAACTCCACTTCACCTGGGGGATCTTATTTTATACAAAATGGGGACATGAGGGGGCAGCCAAGCAGCAGAAAACCAAATCATAAGCAAGAACCAAACTCTTGGGGAGTTTGATTCTTTCTGCTACATAGTGCACAAGTTCTGGAGAGATTATAGGGGTGAAGAATAATAAAAGATTTTATTTTTGAAACATCTTGCGTGGTTGCCTGGTTGGAGTGCAGTAGCGTGATCATAGCTCACTGCAGCCTAGAACTCCTGGCTCAAGTGATCCTCTGCCTCAATCTCCAGCATAGCTCAGACTACAGTTTGGAACTATCACAGCTGGCTAAATTTTTTTAATGCTTCACTTTTTTTTATAAATGGGGTCTCACTATGTTGACGAGGCTGGTATCAAATTCCTGGTCTCAAGCAATTCTATCTCCTCAGCCAATCGATATGCCAGGAATACAGGCATGAGTCACCGTGCCTGGCCAGGGCCTTTATAATGTTTTATTCTCCCAAGTTCTTCTCAAAAAAGTCAACATCCACCAAGTATCAGCTGAGATTTGAATTTCAACTCTGAGCTGAACTCAGTTGCAGGACTCTCCATTCCCAACAAGGGACAAATGGAGAAATAAATGGTGAGAGGGAGGAGCTTGATTCTGGCCAGCTAATTGGGCACCTATTGTGTGCTAGGAAGACCCACAGAGGTCAATCCATATTCCAGCTCCAGCCACAGCAGGACACCCATGGTGTAGAAGGCCTAGCCCAGAGGAGGGAGCCTTAGCAAGCAGAGCACCCCTCCATGGAGTATTGACACTCAGTTATTTCAGTTATACTGAAAACTAGTAGAAGATATGAGATGTTCCACTGAACCATTATGAGCCAGAAGATCCTTTCAATCTTCTTAATTTGGTTAAAACTAACATTTACTAAAAGGCAGCAAAGAGTAATGCTTGCCTGTGAGAATTTAAAAACATCATAGCAAACCACTCCTTTCTCAGTTTAAGAGGAAAGGCGAAAGGCTTGTGTGGGAGAATAAGAAAAAAACATATTTATGTAATACTTTGAGTTTCTATTGCTCCTAACCACAATTGCTACATAATTATTCCAAAATATAGCTCTTCTTTATCCATCCTACTGTTCAAAAGTAGCTCACTGATTCTGTAACCCTCAACTAATCCACCCTATAGTCCCTAGATGACCACAGATTCCTATTATCCTCTGCTTTTTACTGTCACTCTCCCCAGTCCAGCAAACTCATTCCTCTTCCTGCATAAGCCTCCTGGGTTTCTGCCCTTTTTTATCTGCACCCTCTGCTGAGATTCGTTTGTCTTCACCCATCCCAAAGCCATCCATACTTCCACTGCCTTACTCGGGGTAATTATCTCATTCAACCAGCCTAATTTTTTTTTTTTTAATTATACTTTAAGTTTTAGGGTACATGTGCACGTTGTGCAGGCACCCACTAACTCGTCATCTAGCATTAGGTATATCTCCCAGTGCTATCCCTCCCCCCTCCCCGCTCCCCACCACAGTCCCCAGAGTGTGATATTCCCCTTCCTGTGACCATGTGATCTCATTGTTCAATTCCCACCTATGAGTGAGAATATGCGGTGTTTGTCAACCAGCCTAATTTTTAAACTTACCTTCCTGCCCCCACCCTCTCTTCACTCTGAACAAGATTTTACTAGGTTGTTGTTAAGTTCTGGGACTCGGAGAATCTGACTAGTGTGAGTTTCCCAAGGTAAAGGTAATGCCTCAATAATTTTCACTTTAATTGCTCTTTGCGCAGTGTTTTGCACAAAATTTAACACAATAATTGTTCCCGGAGTAAATGCATAAATCTTTGCAATGTCCGATTTGACTCTCTTAGAGTTTGGATCTTTTCCCATACAACCATCCAGAGTCCTGTCTAACCAAAGTGAAAATGCGGAACTCCCTCTTTCTGGCTGGCATCCCTGCTGAGAATGGAAATAAATGCTGTCTATGCCAACTCCCTAGAACGAGTATAGCTTTCATCTAGACTAGTTTTCAAAATGAGGAAACAGGATGCAGACAAATATTTTATTCTCACTTTTTTTTTTTGCCTGGGGTTTATTAACAAGGTGAAATTATACAGAAGAATAAATTACTTTAGCTGAAAAAAGAAAAAAAATGTATAGTTAACTGAGGGAAGAAACTGAAAATGCAATAAACCCAGAAGATGTTCAGGAATTCACAGTTGTTGATGCATAGAAATGCTACTGATTTTTGTACATTGATTTTGTGTCCTGAAACTTTACTTGCTTATCCATTTCAGGAAGCTTTTCAAGTTTTCTCCAAAAGGAGTTTTGGAAGGGCTTTAGCATTCTCTATGTAGTGACTCATATTGCAAATGGAGAAAGAGAATTCAATTTTTTTTTCTATTTGTAGGCCTTTTTGTTTTCTATGGGGTGATTGCTCTGGCTAGGACTTTTAAATCTAATTAAATTGTGTTTGTTAGATTTTTGTATATTTTAATATGTATCCAATTAATTTTATATCTGGATAATGTCCCCCTTATAAAGGAATATGTAGCTGTTTTATTTATTTATTTTATTACTGATGCACATTTGAGTTTTTTTTCAGTTTGGAAAATTACCAAATAATGCTGCTTCGAGCACTTTTCTGCATTGGAAAATATGCTGGCATTTCTATTGGGTGTATATACCTAGTAGCAGAGTTGCTGGGTCCTAGAGTGTGCTTACATACATCGTGTATGTAAGGAGATACTACTCAAGAGGTTTTGAATGAGGTTATAACAGTTTACACACAGAATGGTATAAGAAAGTTCCAGTTGCTTGACATCATCACTAGTACTTAATTTTGTCAGTTTTCAAAAATGTTAATTATTCATAGTGGTATTAAATTATAGTTTTAATATGCATTGCTCTGGTGCATAAGGATGTGGATATGTTAATCTACTTGTTCACCCTTTGGTTCTCTATGTGGAACTCCTAGTCACATGTTTGCCAATTTTGTTCAATGTATTGCATCTTTGTTTATTAATTGATGGGATTTAGTTAAATAATCTAGATAGAAGGCTTTTGCCACATAAATATATGACAAATGTTGATTTCCACTTTGTTCTTGCTTTTCAGCTCTCCGGAAGGTTTTTTTTAATGAAGAGAAGGTTTTAATTCTAATAAAGTCCAATTTGTCATATTTTTGTCTTGATAATTAATGCATTTTATGTCCCAAGAAATCTTGGTGTGTGCCAGTCATGAACATATTTATCTATGTTATCAACTAGAAATATTGTTTTCAACTTTGACCTTAAAAGTTAAAATCCACTTGTCATTGGAATTTGTTAATAATATAAGATAGGAGTATTTCTTTCTCACATAAATAACCGGTTGACCCAAGGCTATTACCGAGAAGACTGTCTTCTCTCCACTGCTCTTCTGTGCCTTTTTTGTAACATACAAAATGTCCAAATGTGTGTGTCTGAGTTGGACTTTCAAGTTTTTCTAGTTTTCTTTGTGCCTATTTTTGCATTACTACCATAGATAGCTTTTATTACTATAGCTTTAATCTAAGTCTGAATATATGTCATTTTAAGCTCACAAACTTTGTTATTCTTCAGGACAGTTTTTACAGTTCTTCAATTTTTTATATGTATTTAAATTTTTAAAACTGATTAGACAGTTTCCACCAGATTTCTGCCAAAATATTGTATTGTGAAAATGGAAATCTATAAATCAATTTAGGGAGAAGTTACATAGAAACAAAGCAAAACAAAACACTAATAACATCCAAAACAAACTTAAAGAGAACACCACAATAAGAAAAGAAATTCCAAAATTGGAATAAATATTTGCAACTCATGAAATTACAAAGGGGCTCGCATTTCCATAAAGAGCACTCTCTCTCTCCCTCTCTCTCTCTCTTTTTTTTTTTTTTTTTTTTTCCCCAGAGACTCACTCTGTCACCCAGTCTGGAGTGCAGTCGTGCAATCTCGGCTCACCGAAACCTCCGCCTCCCAAGTTTCAGCAATTCTTCTGTCTCAGCCTCCTGAGTAGCTGGGGTTACAGGCTTGTGCCACCATTCCCGGCTAATTTTTTGTAATTTTAGTAGAGATGGGGTTTCACCAGTTTGGCCAGGCTGGTTTTGAACTCCTGACCTCAGATGAACCACCCGCCTCAGCCCCTCAAAGTGTTGAAATTACAGATGTGAGGCACCACAGCTGACCTGTAAAGACCTCTTAAAAATTAGTTAAAAAACAAACAAAACAGAAAAAGAGAAAGAAGAAACATCCACTCAGTTAAAAAAAAAAAATGAAAATGAAAAGGAAATAGAAAAGAAAAGGAAAAAAAGGCAAAAGACATTATTTTACACGTCTAGTGCCCTGTGCCCCTCACTGTAATGGGGGTGGATATGGGCTTCACAGGACATGAAATTCATCAAACAGCTGCTGGTTGAAGGTGGGAAAATCTTGCTGGACCAGCCTCAAGAGCAGAGCCTGTGGTGCATTATTTCATCCCATAGCCCTGGAAAGAAAATCTGGCTGTGCTGTGCTTTATGTTCACCTGCATTGGCCCTGTTCAGAGGCCTGAGCACCCGTGCACACCTAAGTCTGCCCAAACTCTCCCCATCCCGATATTCTATCTGGTATTGAGCATGACACCCTGTCTTCACTGAGCATGTGCTTATACAGTTTTGTGACGAACTCTTCATTTTACAACAGGAAGACTGAGGCCCCCAAAAAAGGCAAAGACTGGTCCAGATCCCAGAAATTGGGAAGAGCACAGAGTATTAGGAAGGGAGCCAGCTTCCTAGCTCTTGCATGCACCCCACCCATCAGGTTTGCTTTGGAAATGAGCACCCCTAAGTCCTGGAAAACCCTGTGCTCTACTTTCTACCTGGGCTTTCTACTCTTCCTTATTCTCACATAGGTGTGCAGGCATGCACACACAAACACACCACACACACACACACACACACACACACGATTCTAAGGTTGAGATCATGGAGGTGAGGTTAGGGAAGAGGGAACCAGAGAAGTGACAAAAGGGGAAGAAATAGTAGAGGCAGCTTTGCCATGAGGCAGAGGCATCCACTCCCCCAGCCACATGTCCAGGAGCTGACAGCATGGGATGAAGGATCCTCCAAGTTCCCTGGGTTCTGCCAGGCCTGGGGACCTCCCCAGCTGTTTCACGAAGACAGGACTGGGTTTGTGACTCCCACCTCTGTGGGCACCTGGAACTAAAATGAGCTATGCCCTCCCCGCACCACCCCATGTGATATAAAGAGAGGCTACGGGAAAGAAAGGCTTTGTTTTCTCCCTCATAAATAGGGGTACTCAAAAGGGATAATACCAAGGATTCTAGATACTCATAAGTGTCTGCTGCCCTTGGCTTTTCATTGGTAACTCACTGTGCTTTGAGACTCTTGGAAGAGGCTTTTCAGTTTCTAGAGGTCCTTCAGAGAAGAGAGAGGCCTAGAGACTTGGGCAGATGAGGACTTGGAATAAAGCAGAATGTGACAATGCACTGGACTCTGGAGTGTGGGGCCCAGAAAAAATACTAGTTTTGGGGGCTGTCCTTGAGGTCCTCATTCAGAAGTGGAAGAAAATAATGTCTCTGAATGCTGCTAAAATGTTTAATGAGTGCACAGCACACCCAAAGAGGCTGAGGAAAATAGGAATCAAGGGAGGCTTCCGAGGTCACTTTTATGGCCCTTGGAGCCTTCAGATACTGCTCCTTTTCCCCAGGGGTCCCTGAAGAGCCACTGCCTTGAGAATTCCCCAATACAGGTACCTGTTTTGTGATGCTTCTTCCTGCGACTACAGTGCTAGTGGAGGCCTCTAGGTGGCGGCAGACCCCGTGTTTCTTATGCTCGCTGGGCTTTATAGGAGCCGCTGGAGCCAGGGGGAGAGTCAGCCTGAGATCCTTCACCTCCTGTTATCATTCTTGATCTCCATATTATTGGGCGGCCAAAAGCAGGAAGAAGGACTTCGTGATTTCCCATGTTATTTTACTCAGCGACTCTTCCCCTAGCACTCACCCTGTGGCAGCTGCCTTGGTAGATTCACCATGTGGTACCAAAAATGATTATGTTATCCCTGCATCCCCGCGGGGAGCCCACAGTCTGAGGACTGCTGAACAAAAACACTAAAGCAAGTACATGCGAAAGAAAAGAGCATTTTATAATGGAAATAAATTAGAATGTTGGGAGGGAGGGTGGGGGAGAGGTTGCCTGGAGGGGACATGAATGCCTCACTGAGCTGACATTATGTTGTGACCAGAATGACAACAGAGAGCCAGTCCTGTGCAGGTGTGGAAAGTGTGTCAGAGAAAAGCCACTCTTTGTGAAGAGACTCACAGGCAAAAGAGAGTTCAACAGAGGAGGTTATAAAGGGACAAGTGTGGCTGCAGGCAGCCCGAGAAAGAAAGGAACAGAGGGGAGGGAGGATCCTGGGGCCTGAAAGAGGAGGTTAGTCATTTGCCCCGCTCTAACAACATAGCCCTGAATTTTAGCACATTTTGACGACAAATACTATCTCACAATTTTTGTGAACCAGAATCTCGATATAGCTTAGTTGGGTGCCTCTGCCTTAAGGTCTCTTATGAGGCTGGAGCTGTGATTTCAACCGAAGCTGGATTTGGGGAGAGATCAGCCTCCACTCTGCCTCATGGAAATTGGCACAATTTAGTGTGAAGTGAGAGCCCAAGTTGCTTCCTGTCGATTGGCCTGGGCATCTCCTCAGTTCTCTATCATGTGAGTCTGTGCCTAGAGCATCTTAGGACACTGGAGATCGCTTCCTCATCTTGAGGATTACAATAGAGAGATGGAAAATGAAAGAGATAGACAGACGTATGCACAGAAAAAGAGAGAAAGGGAGACAAGAGAGATTGAGAGAGGAAGCACAGGACAGAGCAGGTAGGGGGAAAATAAGCTTTTTTAGAAATATAACTTTGGAAGTTGCAATAGACTATGTGATTCCCCACCATATTCACATTCCAGAACCTTAATCCCCAGTGTAATGGCCTTAGCAGATCAGAGGTAATTAAGTCCTAAAAATGAGGCCCTGATGATAGAGATTACTGGCTTTTTAAAAGAAACTGCAGTAGGCTGTCTCTCCCTCTCTCTGCTAAATGAGAATACAACCTGAAGTCTGGAGTTTGAAACTCAGAAGAGAGTCCTTAGCAGACTCCAACCATGCTGGAAGCCCAATCTCAAATTTCTAGCCTTCATAACTAAAGTCTTTTGTTTATAAGTTGCCTAGTCTATGTTTTTTGGTATAGAAGCCTGAACTAAGTCAGAAGTGAAAACCTATCACATTTGTTGTATTCTATTTGACAGAAACTAGAACTAGGTCCCCAAAGAGTTCAACCAATGACTAGCAGAAATTCTTCAGTTTGCAGAATAACAGATAAGAAAAGATACAACTTGTTGAAAGACTGAAATGTATTCCACTTATGAGACTTCTAAAAACTGGCTAAAATTTGTCGGAACTAATATGGTCAACTGGAGTCTGTGTGAAATAAGCTCACTGATGTCAGAGCCCAAATTTCTATCACATGTTTTATACTAAGTCTCCCCAAATTTGCACATGTGATCTCTGTGTAGCAAGAAAAGATGGCTGCTCATGCCCAATGACTTTCCATACATTTTTCCTTTCAGCAATTCCCTGCTAAACCGGAAGCCACCTCTTAAACCTTTCTGAGAATATTACTACCTTTAAGTAAGCACAGGGAAACAGACGATCTGGAATCCCATCTCTTTGTTGGAAACCCGGTGTTATAGTACTGGCTTCTGAGGCACTGAGTGGTGAGCTGCATTTTTAAATAGCAGAGTCACTCATAACTTAGTGTTGTTGTGAGACTTTGTTGGAGGCGTCCACCACATAGGCTGAGATGAGACATATAGATATCATTCTATATATAATGGATAGCACTGGAATATTTAATGCCAGAAGACAGTGTCTGATTTTCTTTTGATTTCAACCTCTTCTGCTGTAGAATGCAAAAATGCTGTAGCATGGAAAAACCTCTTCTGCTGTAGAATGCAAAAACCTCTTCTGCTATGGAATGGAAAAATAAGGCCATATATATAAAATACATATCTTTTATATATAAAGATATATATGTATAAGTTTATATATTATATATAGTTATATAATATATAAATATAGTTATATATAGTTATATATAATATATAACTATAACTATAACTATATATATATATATATATATTTTTGAGACAGAGTCTCGCTCTGTCACCCAGGCTGGAGTGCATTGGCACGATCATGGCTCAATGTAATCTCTGTTTCCTGGGCTTAAGTGATTCTTACACCTCAGCCTCCTGAGTGGCTGGAATTACAGGCATGCGTCAACATATCTGGCTAATTTTTGCATTTTTAGTAGAGAAGGGTTTTTGCCATGCTGGCCGTGGCTGGTTTCAAACCCCTGGCCTTAAGTGTCCCACCCGCCTTGGTCTACCAATCTGCTAAGATTAAAGGCAAGAGCCACTGCATCCAACCGATTTTGATTCATTCTATATCATATATCTCCAATGACTGTTTTTGGAAGTTGATGCTGGCATAATCCCATTATGCATACTTCAGGGCTGGGGAGACCTAAAGCACACAGTCATTTTTATATGGTCACAGAAATGAAAAGGAAAAGAAGATTTTAACCCAACTCTGTTCTCTCAAACCTGGGGCCCTGGCTGCATTTAGATCTTTTTGGGGAGTAAGGGACATAATTGTGTTTGCATAACTGTTTACAGGTAAAGAGTTGACATGGGAGATGAGGGTGAGCAATCAGCAGCCCAGCAGGGCCTTTGCATAGATTTATGTAGGAAAAGGGCTCAGGGGATAAAACCTTGAAGAAGTTAACAGACTTCTCTCGTGACAAAACCTAACAGAATTTAGAACTTTGGGAACCAGACACCCACCTTCTAGATACAGCCCTGTATCTAGCTAATTTCATGGGAGATGCTTGAGAGAGCACTGCGTTCTCGTTGTATGCTATATTCCTAAGCTGTTGCCTGAGAAAGGCTCAAAATGAGAGCCTTTCCTGACAATATACATATTGGCTCAGCCCACATCCTTGATACCACCGGCCATTCGACAACAGGCATACACAGGTAACACAGTGTAGCCCAGGGCAGGTCCGTCTATGCCAGGCCACCCTTGTCATCTAATCTGGGCAACCCGACCCTGCCTACCATTACCATGTGTTGCAGGGGGAGCAGGAAAGAAAACGAGGGGCCTCTTCCTCACAGGGGCAGGTTGTAAGGCACTGGAACCCTGGTGGTTCTGTCATGTTCATACCCAGGTCATGGTTGGTGGAATAAAAAGTTGAGCATTGCGGACCATGTGCGTCTACTCAGATGTGAATCCCAAGGTCTTAAGCTGTCCTCTGGTTTCCTCACTGGCTGGGGGTCTATGCGGATGCTCCTATGTTCCAGATCTAGGAAACAGAATTTCTAATGGAGGTGTCGCCTGGTGGTAAAAACAAAGCAGACAATTGACTTTTTTTTTTCTCTTTTGTCTTTTTTTTTTTTTTTCAGCTTCGCTGCTGGGAACACTCTTTATAGAGCTGCATTAAAATCAGTGAGCAGATATTTGATGGGTTCAACTCCCTCATCTCCTTGGACAACTGGCAGGTTCACCTCACCCCCAAGCATGGCATATAGTGAGTTACAGTGTGAGCAGGCACCTAGGGGTCTCTACAGAGAGGGGCCTGACAAAACCAGGATGGGCCCAGGATCCAGACCCAAATATGGAATTTCTCTGGGCTCTCTCTTAGGGGGTTTCCATGAGTGACCCAAAGATCTGCCCCCCAAAAATCTAACCTTAAGTAGTCCCAATGGCACCTTGGTTAAGTGTAAAGTCCCTTTTTACATTCTTCCAGAAATATCAGAGAAGGCCTTCGTGTAGTTTTTACTTTACACTAAGCTGTATTTATTCATGTTACTACAGTTTGTATAGTTTTAATTATTCACCCCTGGTGTCATCTGTAGCAGGCAGCTTCACAGTACTGCCAGACCTTCTCCAAGACTTAAAAGCCACCACTATCACTAATACTCTACAAAAATAGGGAAGAATTTACATGAAAAAGGGGTTCTATTGTTCCCTGCATTTGTCTGCAATGTGTCATCTCAGAGAACTCATCCCTGTAGCCCATCAGGGCACAAGTGGTGCCCTCACGTATCTTTGTAATGTTCTGTAATGGAAGTCACTTCCCAGAGTGGTTTAGCCTTTCAATGACTATTATTTCTGATCAAAATGGAATAAAACTAGAAATCAATAACAGAAGAAAACAAAAATAGCAACATATATATGGAAATTAAACAACTCACTTTTGAGCATGCTCATGTTTAGGGGTTGTAAAACTTAATATTATGAAGAATGATCATGATGCCTAAAGCGAATTACAGATTCAATGCAGTCCCTTTTAAATTAACATTTTTTTTTTTTTTTTTAGAAATAGAAAAAGGAACCAACAAATTACATGGAATCTCAAGCGACCATAAAGAGCCCAAAAATGTTTAAAAAAAAACAATATTAGTGACCTCACCTTTTTTTTTATTTCAAAGTACATTACAAAGCAACAGTAATGAAAATAGTTTGTATCTGGCATAAAGACCCACAATTTTTCCATTAAAACAGAAGTTAGCACAGACGTAAACCTCACACATATGAGCAAATAGTTATTTACACACCTATATTCATTGCAGCATTATTTACAAAGGCCAATAGGTGAATGCAACACAAACTTCCCCTATAGAATGAATAAATAAATATAATTTGTAATATAAAAGTAATGGAATATTACTCAGCTTTTAAAGGCAGAGAATCTTGTACCATCCACAATAAAGAGAAATCTCGAGAACATGATGCTAAGTAAAATTAGTCACAAAAAAAGATACTCCATGATTCTACTTATATGTAATATCTAAAGTATTGAAACTTAGAAACAGAAAATAGAATGATTTTTATTAGGAGCCAGGTGGTAAGAAAAATGGGTAGTTGTCATTTCATGTGTACTGAGTTTTAGTTTTGCAAAAGAAAAAAAATTCACAAATATGTTGCATAACAATGTGAATACACTTAACGTGACTGAATTGTATAAGAAAAATATTAAAGGTTCTAAATTTTATGTTATGTATTTTTACCACAATCAAAATTAAAAAGTGACACCCAAGGGCCAAGAGCGATGGCTTATGCCTGTAATCCCAGCATTCTGGGAGGCTGAGGCATGCAGATTACTTGAGGACATGAGTTCAAGACCAGCCTGGTCAACATGGTGAAACCCCAGCTCTATGAAAAATACAAAAATTAGCCAGGCGTGGTGGTGCACAACTTTAATGCCAGCTATTCAAGAGGCAGCAGCAGGAGAATAGCTTTAACCTGGGAGGTGGAGGTTGCAGTGTTCCAAGATTGTGCCACTGCACTTTGGCAACAGGGTGAGAGTCTGTCAAAAAAAAAAAAAAAAAAAAAAAAGACACCCGAAGAGACAGAGTTACAAAGTTTTTGAAAAATTATCTTCAAATCGCATAAATCTTTCTGTCACACTAAAATAATATAAACAATAGATGTTGAAATTCAGACAATTTCCATGATTACTCACTTAGACAGAATCAATTATTGGCCATCAAACAAGAAGAAAATATACAAATCATAAACAAAATAGGGTCAGTATTTATACAAGAAAACAAACACTTAAATCATTATATTAACAAAAGACATAGGGATGGTTCATATTTGACTTTTGCCCCACACTGTCTTAAGATGTACAGAGTTGAATATTGTCATACAAAATTATATTATATAAATTAAAACTAAAAACAATAAACTGATGTAAGGTGCCATTCCCTAAACCATGAAAGACAGAAATGTAAAATTGCAAAACAAAGTTAAAAGAAATATTAACCCCCAAATTCTTATTTGGATAATGTAATTCAAAATCATAATAAAGTGGTAGAAAGTAAAAACACAATTAACTGATGTGAGTCAGCCTACTCTAAAAAATGCAGAAACATAAAATTATAAAACATAATTAAGAGAAACTTTAATCCATAAAATCCTGAATAAACATAGTGTCCAACTGAAAAAGAATCCTAGGTAACTACAATTTTCAACTTTTCCTGTGAATCCTTGAAAAGTGTAAATTTTGAATTATTTGGATACAGTTAGGGCAACAACATTTCAGAGAAAACACATTATAATTATTACAAAGAGCTGTGATGAGAAAGCTTTAAGGAATAAGCATTTAAGTAATACTGGAGAAAGTTTTAAATTATAGTCCTGATGCATTGCTGCTTTTCTTACACAAAATGGTAAGGCTGTAATCTAGCCTTTAATAGAAAAGTCTTACATTTTTATATAAGGTAACAATATAAATATTGTAAATACAGTATAAAACATTGATATATAAAATAAAAATTAGAAATAAATTGTACTATTAGTCAAATAAAACTTGGGAAAACTGGAAGAAAATGCTAATAGTAACATTGTGCCTAGAGCCAATTAAACATACAAGCCAAATATTTTAATAAATTATTAATTATATAATTTATACAGAATATATGCTTTGGAGCGTGCTATTTTACAACTTTTGAAACTGAAATTACAGACAAATGTGACACATGATAATTCAGAAATCGAAAACACAGTCATAGTAATCTTCATATTAAAGAAGACAGAATCATAAAGTAATATGTGAGAAATAAGATAATAATGGGGAATTCAATATATGTTGAACAGTATTCTAATTTCCCTTACGGAAAAAGTTTTTGTAAGAAGTCTGTAAAACGAGTACATACAATAAACCATCCTACAGTAGAGGCTGTTGCCATACAGAGTTTAAATTTCTATGATTAGATCCTACTAAGAAAAAGAAAATTTTAAAATAAAGTAATTAGATTTTCCTATTTAATAAGATAATTTTTGCCTATAAAGTTTTTCAGTCTAATTATTTTGTAGAATTAGGTTTTAGCCTTCATAAGACTTGACATTATAAAGCAGAAAACAGGTGTCATCTGTCTCTGGTGTTCCTGAAATTTCTAAACCAAATGCCAATTCCTCCACAACTCCCCTCACACACTTCTGAATTGAAGCACAACAGATTTATTAAAAATGGCATAACAGCAGTCTCCAGAAATGTGCAGAGATTTTCCTAGATCTCGAAAAGCAATGACAAACTATTCAGATCATTTAGGTTTTCACAAGATTCTGGGAGGACTTTGGCTTTCAGTGTGAATGCACTGGAAGATTCTAAGACAGAGGGAGAGTGAGAGAATGTGTGTGCATGTGTGTGTTGAAATGAGAACCCGACTTACGTGTTTATTGTGGAATTTGAAAATGAAAGCCTAAACTTGTAAATTAAAATCACACATGATAGCACTTTACAAACTATTTTCTGTGCTAGATGGGTCGTTCTAGGGTGTAGGACCCTGGTAACACCTTTTTCCCCTCCTTCCGGAAAGAGCTACACACACTGCCCAAAGCCTGCATCCACATGTACCATGTCCAAGACCAGCTCAAGAGCCTGGACCCATAAGCCACCTTCAGCAGGTTGACTGCAGCTGCTTGCTCTTCCTGAGCATCTTCTCCAATGGTGACCTGAGAGTTGTGGGAGGCATTGGGGCCAGGATTGAACAGAGGAAAAAGGAGCATGGAGGCCAGGTGCTGAGGACCAGGCCATCTCACCTGGAGGGTTCTGGAGCTGAGACATCCAGACCAGCATGACATTTAGGTGCAGACAGCTGGCCCTGTGCTCCTCACCAGCCTCAGGCCCCTCAAACAGTGGGAAATGGAAGAATGGCTTGGAAATGGGCCCTGTCGACTGTGTGTCACCTGAGCACATTCTTCCAGGGGTCCAAGAGGGGCCATTGTGTCTCCAGAACCAGAACTGGAAGGTGAAACTGCCAGGGGGAACAAGGAAGAGGGTCCTCAGTTGGGTGGAGGGTCTCACAGCAAGACACCTGGCTTAATCAAGCTTGGCCATTCCTGAAGCATGTTCAGTGACTAAAAATGCCTACCATGAACAGCTGGAACACACTCTGAGAGCTGCAAGATGCATGGGGAACTCACGTACCTGTTTGTAATTACAGCCAAGGACAAGCAGGCCGCATTACTACATCCACATGGGGCTTTTGCTGGAACCAGTAAGTCTCTGCCAGCCCCTCCCAGGCTCCTGGGATGCCACTTGTTCTGGGTCTGTGGACAGATAACCAGGACACTTACTCAGTGTTCAACCACTCCTTGTGGCCCACAACCTATCGCTCAACCCCAGTCCCACCAGCCCCTGCTTCCTAAGCCATTCCTCATGCCAGAAGAAAAGGCAATGCCTTTGTCCCACAGCCCCTGCTTTGTGTCATGTCATGTGGTGGTATGAAATGAACTGGTCAGCCGAAACTCCAGTACTTCTGCCTGAGGAAACTGTTGCCACCATCTGAGTTCCCCTCTAGGGAGCTGTCAGTGGGGGAGAGAGCAGCCTTGGAAGAGAGGCCCACCTGCTTCTGTTTGACTTCAGGGCAGCCTCTCAGGGCAAGAACCCAGAGCAGGTGGAGGCCTCACGGAAGCCTGTGGCAGGGCTCTGGGCTTGGTGGGCTGAGCATCTCCCTCTCTGCTGCCTGCCATGGGGCCCACAACCACCCATTCAAGAGGGTCACCACCACATTGCAGGTGTGCAGCTGGACGGTTCCCCAGGCAGAGCCTGCCATGGACTGCATGAACACAGAGGATGTACACCTTGAAGGTGGACCATGAGGAGAACATTCCTGGAGAGGTACATGCAGCCTGGGCCTGCTCTCACTGGGAACCCCTTTCCATCTGGGTACTAGGTAGAATTCTGTGCACTTTCCTGGCTCCATGCTGCTCTGTTCATTTGGAAGTTTGAGGCTGTCTGTGAGGAAGTAACAAAAGAGATATCACAGAGCAGACTGCGGGACACAGGCTGAGCCCTTGTCTCCCTACCTAGTCCCTCTGCAGACACAGGGCTGGAACAAGGACCTGTGGATAATAAGGGAACTGCTTTGCAAGAACCGACCTGGGCAGCTGCTTCAAGAAAGAGCCACATTAAAGGTGCCTATAGTCCCTGGTGAGGGAATGGCAGCTTCAGGCCCACCTGCCATGTGTGAGCAGGTTTTCTTGCTAACAGGATGAAAGCAAAGAAAGCTGGAATGAGCCCAGCCCTCTCAGGCAGCTTGAAGGCTGTTGGGGCTCCTTCCAGGCCTTCTAGCCTTCTGTTTCTTGGCAGGCCACCCAAGCACCTTTTTCCGGCCTCTAAGACTTTCATGCTCTGGAAGGAGAGGGTCCTACTTTTCACTAGGCTATGGGGCCAGGCCCATCCAGCTCCCCGCTTCCACTAACAACCATGGGGCTCTCACCTGGGCACACACTGCCCAAACATGGCCCTTCTAAGGCAGAAGATCATGTGTCTTGCAGTTTCAGCTTGCTAGGGCTTAAAAGTTATCAGTGCTGTTATTAAGATAGGGAAGTGAACGGGGAAAAGATGCTTTAAAAAGTTTCCCATAATCTTACCACGGAGATCATCAGCACAGATGACAGCACAGGCGGGGCTACTGGGGAGGCTGAGGGAGAGTGTCCAGCCTGTTCTGCCAGCTGGTCCTTGCCAGGGGTGCCTCGTGACCCAGTCCCTTAGAGAAGCATGCAGACATCTCAGCAAGGACCTGGAAGGTGCAGATCAGGGCAATCCAGCACCACTGATGGTGGAGTGGGGCTACCTCCCAACAAGCTGTGTCTCCACAGCTGACCCTTGGAGCCAGGAGGTGATTTACAACATGTGCAAGGCAGCGAGCTCCATCAACTCTGTGGCCTTCAACATTCACTTCAACTTGAACATCTCACCAGAAAGCAGTGGGGACTGGCCAATGCAGAAGCCTGCAAAGTGGAGCACAGCATCATAGGGTGGGGGATGTGGGGCCTGCCTGCTCATCTGAGCACTGCTCCCTGAGGGTGTGATCTGCAGGCTTCCTGAAGGAGGGCCGTGAGCTCATCAGCGAGGCCCTGAGCCTGTGGAACATGCCTGAGGCCATGCCCATGGGGATATGTGTCTACTTGCACCTCCTTGCTCTTCTCAGTACACTACAGATGACTGCGCTGAGGTGGGCCTAGAGCATCCCCTGGGCTGTGTCAGCAAAGGGCTCTGGTCCTGGCCTGGCATTGAGGGATGGCTAACAAGGGGCCTGGGGTTGCATTGTCACCCCCTATGGTAGCATAAAATGAGAGAGTCCAGACCTGCAGGACTGGAACCCTATCAAGGGGGTTAGGAGGCTGGTCATTTTCCCTCAGGGACCCATGTGGAGGAGCTGAGGGAGGTTAAAGAGACCCTAGGGACTCACTTGTTCTGTCTCGGCTTCCCCCTGCTCCACCCTTTGATGACCATTTTCTGGGAAGAGCTCAGGAACCTCCTGTGCTCTAGTGAGGCGGGGCCTCCTCTCACAGGGTATTCTGAGACTGTGAGTGAGAAGCTAACACAGTGCCTTAGAATAGTCATGGGAGCTGTCATCCTCTGTGACCATCACGTGGCCTTGTAGTGTTCAGACTGCCTGACCTGCCTGGGGTTTTGTGAGGCTGTTTTGTGGTCACCTGCCGTAGAATCTCACTCTCTCTGCAATCAAACAATGACAGTTTACGTGTCTGTTTATGGGTTTAAAAAATCCTAATATTTCATTTATAGTAGTTTCAGCTTGTATGTGTTTATTGGTATAAATTTTATTAGAATAAAGAGGGCTTAAGACAATAGCATTTTAAGAAGGTCTTAATGGGGCATAGACTTTCATGTCATAACAGCTAATGTTGACCTCTTTTTGCTACCTTTGTGTAAAGTACACACAGAAAGTGCAGCCGGAGGTGACTAGAGCTGAGCTGCTTGGGCTTGCTTGCTGGACTGCAGTCAAGTGGGCTCTGGCTGTGAGGCGGTGCCCACCCTGGATCTACATCCCCCACCCCCTCTCCTTAGTCCCTGAGTAACCAAAAATGCCATGCTAATGAGCGGGCGAGTGATGGGCATCGGGTACCCCAATACTATCCGGGAAGATTTGAATGCCATCTGGGTTGGGGCTGTTGGGAGTAGGGGCTGTGGCTGCCTGGGCTTGTCATGATGCCACCCACAGATGTGCCTGCCCTGTGCTGCTTCCCCAGCAGCTGGTTGCCCATGGCCATGAGCCTATCACACCGTGCTTGTTACCTCATGCTGCTTGTGTTTGAAAAACCCATCCCGAGATGGCATTGCTGGATGTGAGTGCTGAAAAGGGGGCAGCACCTTTGTCCTGGGGGATTAGGAGCTGAGCAGATTCCTCCTGACTCCCTCCCAGAACAAGTGGGGCTGGTGCTGCAGTTAATGATGCCTCCCAGAAGATGTGTTTGCACTGGCTGAGCGAATATACGATGCAGAGACCTAAGTGAAGACACGTGAATGGGGTTTGTGGACATCAGTTAGCAGCTGGGAAACAGGTGCCTCTCAGGCCTCTCGTGCTCCAGCAACTGTGGAATGTGCCTGTTCCCATGAGTGTAGACATCTGGAGCGTATACATTTGGCTGCTGCTTTTGCTGCCACTATCCCCAGGCCCAACCTGGCTTAAAGTCCAGGTTTTAAGGAAAAAAATAGGAGGCTTTTTGCCACACAGCTACTTGAGAGGCTGAGGTAAAAGCATCACTGAAGCCTAAGAGTTTGAGGCTGCAGTGACCCATGATTCAGCCACTGCACTGACAGAGTGAGACGTGCGTGCGCCCTTCTACAGAGAATAGCTCTGGGGCATTTGGGGGTCCCTACAGTCCTGGACATCTCCGTGTCCCCTGCTGCCTGTGCTCCTTCCCTTGCCTGCTGTCAGAGCCTAACATGGAGGAGGAGGTTGCTGCCCTGTGAGCCTGAGGGAGCTGTGTCTGACGGGGGCTTCTGTCTGGGGTTTTGCGAAGAGCTGCTTATGAATATGGTCTGTGCAGATACCTTGTTTCAAAGGAAGCGAGCATGAGCTAGCAAGTATAGCAACCCCACAGCCGATAAACAACTTTGTCTTGTTTTTAAATCATCAATCTTCATTTCACATTGGAATAAAGTAAGTGAAACCTGCTACCCCAGCCTCGCCCCTGTGTACTGTAACCCAGACTCATTTGGTTGTGTGGGCTGTCAGAAATGTTATTAAAAAAATTATGCGTCAATTAGATCAAATGTAAAATTATGCTTATAATGTCACTTGAGTGGGAGGTAAGAGGGTAGAGTCACAGGAAATCTGTTGGGGTTTACACCCCTGCTACTTACCAAGCTCATGAGAGTGTGGCACAGGTGACCATCACCTGACATTGGTGGCAGAAGGGAAAAGTCCGGCGTGAAGGCCAGGTAGGGGAGAGGTGCCAGGCTGTGGGGCCAGGCCCTGCACATGCTGGGCCTGTTATGTCAGTGAACATCTAACTGCCCAGGAACCGGTGCTTTTCACATCATTTGAGGTAAGAGGATGGAGGAGCACTCTCCAGTAGTCACACTGCACCGGGAGAATGGAGGAGAGTCTACAACTCACCATCCTGAGGTAGGTTTTAGATTTAGCTAGACTGTCTTGGAGAGCTAATGAGATGGGAGAAAGACAGTCCCCCAGGTGCACCTGACAGCCAGAGCCTATGAAGTTAGGGGGGTTGTGTGGGGGTGGCCTGTCCCTATGAGAGGAGGAGCTTAAAGCTACTAAAGCTGGTGGCTGCTGCCCTGCCATCCCTCTACAGAGCAGGCAGGTCGTCAGCTGCATGTATAGCTCAATGCCTTTTGAAGTGTTAGAGAGTCCTCTATGTCTTAGAAATTTTGAAAAGAAAAACAAATCTCAATTTTAATGTTGATTAGTTTCTCTGAGCCAATTGGGAAAAAAAAGTTCCTTCACCTGGAAGGTTTAAGTGACACCCAAGGGTAGCCACCAGTGTCTCGGCCACTGAAGCCTCATGCATGCTCCCACTACCAGTTTGATCTGCAGCCTCGTAGTTGTGTTGTACTAAATATTCTTTCCTCTGGCCTTGTCCAGTGAATACGGTTCACATGGCTAACACCACTTCTTGAGATGCGAGCACGTTGCAAAGCTGAGAATGGATTGGGTTTTGTGACCATTGTGCCTCCTCCTTACCTGAGAGGCCCATTTTTCCTGGTTGATTCATTAAGTGTGTTAGTGCTGTCAGTCGCCTTTGGACAACTCAAATGACAAGTGGCTGTTGATTCGTAAAGAAAATGAAGGCTTTAGATGTGAAACCCTCTTTTTCTCTTGTCCTTCTTTTAGGTGAAAGATTTTATTTTTTTCAAAAGGCTACATACTGGTATCCCAGCAAGTGTAGTTTGAGAACTGGCATTTGCTAGGCTGTGGTTTCAGTGTGGATGGGCAATTCTTCAAGATGGAAAACCAAGTCTCACTGAGTTGCTGGAGCCATACTCACCTTTCTCCACATCCCCCACCATGGGCTTTCACTTTTATCCTGTGCTTGAATTTTTTTCACATACAAATTGTTTATACACACACACATACAAACAAACACATCTCACTCTGTCAGTGCAGTGGCTGAATCATGGATCACTGCATCTTCAAACTCTTAGGCTCCAGTGATGCTTTCAAATCAGCCTCTCAAGTAGCTGGGACTACAAGCATGCAAAGCTACACCCAGCCAATTTTTAAATTTTTTTCTAGAGACTGAGCCTACTTATGTTGCCCAGACTTGTCTTGAACTCCTGGGATCAAGCGATCATCCCACCTTGACCACCAAAACTGTTTAGATTACCGGTGTGAGCTACCACTCTCAGCAAAAATATATGTTAAAGAACCGTTACAACCAAATTATGAGTTATGATGATGAGTTATGCCACTGCCCTCCAGCCTGGGCACCAGAGCAAGACCTCGTATCCAAAAACTAAGCAAAACTAAACAAGAACAAAAAAAAAAAACCTTATAAACAAACTAAACTTTTAAGACTGTGTCATCTGTGTCCTTCCCTTCCCTCCAAGCTATCACTGTTAAATATAATGGTTATCGAGAAAATGGTTAGATATTGTTAAGAAATTTCTATATATCCTCCAGGTGAGAATAGGTATTCTGATGTGGCCCAAATATTTTCTCACCGCTACCTTCAGGGTCTAAACTAGCAAGTCAGGACACCTGCAGAGGACAGTTGACCATTTTCAAATAGAAAGAGAAATGCCCCCGTTCATGAGAGTAATCCAGTGATTTTCAAAAAGACAAGTCAGAATGAGATGCAGCACAGTCAGGGCACAATTACCGTGGAATAATCACTTCACACACAATGGTTGAGGAGACTTTCTAAGATGAGCAAATTTGGGCAACATAATCCTTGCTTATTTATTTCCGCCGCCCACTGACCCCCTGATTCCTAACGGCCACACCACAGTGTGGTCAGCAGTGGGGTGCAGCATTGGGAGAGAGGGGCTCAGGGATGGGATGAAGGTCTTTACTGCATTACCAAAATGCAGGTTAAAAGGTTGCTAAAAAGATGTCCAAATGTTCTAATTCCTACTGTTAAATAGCTGCTAAGATGCATTATACAATGACCCAGGTAAGGGAAAGAGTATGTGCATTTCAAGTCTCAGCTCACTTCTTAATTAGCTGTGATACTCTGGGCATGTGACCCCAACTATACAAGCTTGTTTTCCTGTCAACTCAAAACAATCCTAAGCAAAAACAACAAAGCTTGAGGCATCCTGCTACCAGACTTCAAACTATGCTACAAGGCTACAGTAACCAAAACAGCACAGTACTCATACCAAAACAGATATATAGACCAATGGAACAGAACAGAGATCTCAGAAATAATGTTGCACATCTACAACCATCTGATCTCTGACAAACCTGATAAAATGGGGAAAGATTTTGGGGAATCTTTCCCCAGTGGGGAAATATTTCCTACTTAACAAATGGTGCTGAAAGAACTGGCTAGCCACATTCAGAAAACAGAAACTGGACCCCTTCCTTACACCTTATACAAACATTATCTCAAGATGGATTAAAGCCTTAAATGTAAATCACCAAACCATAAAAACCCTAGAAGAAAACCTAGGCAATACCATTCAGGACATAGGCATGAGCAAAGACTTCATGAATAAAATACCAAAAGGAATTGCAGCAAAAGCTAAAATTGACAAATGAAATCTAATTAAACTAATGAGCTTCTTCTGCACAGCAAAAGAAGCTATCATCAGAGGGACCAGGCAACTTACAGAATGAGAGAAAATTTTTGCAATCTATCCATGTGTCAGAGGTCTAATATCCAGAATCTACAAGGAACTTAAACAAATTCACACACACACACACACAAACACACACACACACACACACACACAACCATCAAAAAGTGAGCAAAGAATATGAACAGACTCTTCTCAAAGAAGACATTTGGCTGGGCATAGTTGATCAAGCCTGTAATCCCAGCACTTTCAGCCTTGTAGGCAGGTGGATCATGAGGTCAGGTGTTCAAGACTAGCCTGGGCAACATGGTGAAACCTTGTCTCTACTAAAAACACAAAAAATTAGCAGGGTGTGTTGGCGGGTGACCTGTAAATCCAGCTTCTTGGGAGGCTAAGGCAGGAGAATTACTTGAACCTGGGTGGCAGATGTTGCAGTGAGCAGATATCCTGCCACTGCACTCCAGCCTGGCTGACAGAGCAAGACTCTGTCTTAAAAATAATAATAATAAGTAAAGTAAATAAAAAGAAAAGGAAGAAGAAGAAGAAAGAAGAAGAAGAAGAAGAAGAGAGGAGGAGGAGGAGGAGGAGGAAGAAGAAGACATTTATGTGGTCAACAAACACACGAGAAGAAAAAAGAAAAAAGCTCATCATCACTGATGATTAGAGAAATGCAAATCAAAACCACAATGGGACACCATCTCACACCATTTGGAATGGCAATTATTAAAAAGTCAGGAAACAACAGATGCTGGTGAGGCTGTGGAGAAATAGAAACGCTTTTACACTGCTGGAGGGAGTGTAAATTAGTTCAACTGTTATGGAAGATAGTGTGGTGATTCCTCAAATATCTAGAACCAGAAATACCATTTGACCCCACAATCTCATTACTGGGTATACACCCAAAGGAATATAAATCATTCTAGCATAAAGACACATGCACTCATATGTTTATTGCAACACTGTTTACAATAACAAAGACTTGGAACCAACCCTAATGCCCAGCATTGATAGACTGGAAAAAGAAAATGTGGCATATATACACCATGAAATAATATTCAGGCATAAAAGGAATGAGTTTATGTCCTTTGCAGGGACATGAATGACGCTGGAAACCATTATCTTCAGCAAACTAACACGGGAACAGGAAACCAAACACCACATGTTCTCAATTATATGTGGGAGTTGAACAATGAGAACACAGGGACACCGGGAACAAAACATCACACACTGGGGCCTGTTATGGGGTTGAGGTCAAGGGGAGGGAAAGAATTAGGACACATATCTAATGCATGTGGGGCTTAAAACCTACATGGCAGGTTGATAGGTGCAGCAAACCACCATGGCACGTGTAAAACTATGTAACAAACCTGCACTTTCTGCACACGTATTCCAGAACTTAAAGTAAAACAAACTAACAAAAATGCACTAACGCTGAGCGGGAGTGGGGGTAGGGGCAGGAGTCAGGCGGGGGTGGGTGTGTCCCGGAGTTTTATCCAATCAGTGACACTGATGTGGGAACCGCCCAATCAGGCCTGCAGTTGGAGACGAGAGGAAAGGAGAGCGTGGCTTCCAGTGTTTGGCGGGGTCTTTGTCTCTCGCTGGCGCTGGCATAGGAGGTTGGGATCCGTCTCCTTTTACTCCTCCTCCACCTTGGGAGCCCTGGGCTACTCTCTTACAGCCCCTGTTGCCCTGTGATCTGTAGGTTATTGGGGACGCATAGTTAGGGCATCAGGACATCCTGGAAGCTGGGAAATGGTGAGTATGCGGGGTTCGGCATCCCGAGAGGGGAGAGCAGGCCGTGAAACTGGCAGGACCGGCCACCCCACGGTTAGCTCCGAGTCTCCCGCAGCTTGGCCCTCAGTCCCCTGTGGCTGCAAGATGGCCGCTGGGCCAGCAGCGAGGACCCCCACAGCCGGCCTGGCCCATCCGGTGCTGTCCCTGGGCAGTGCCCTGCTCTGCGCCCACAGCCATGAGTATTTCCCAGATTGTTCAGGGATGCCAGGTGGGTCATCAGGGAAAACCCGCGACTGGGTTTTTGCATGGGAGGAGCTGCGGCCCGTAGGGTCCCCAGTCTCTCTTGTTAAAAATTAATGGGAGTCTATATTAAAACGTTAACCAGTTTATCTGAACAAACAGTGATTGGTGAACTGGAAAGCACCCAGCCATGATTTGTGGTCCACCCAAGGGGCATAAAGGAAACACTTTCATAAGATGCATGAGACAGCAACCCAAATTCAAGAATTGGTTACAGTTATGTAGTTGCCTTATTTGAACTATCTAGATGGAAATTTCCTGGTTACATATTCAGAGGTTAATTGCATGTTTGTCATTGGTTAAACCCGCATTTTGTTTCAGGCTAAGATAATGGTTTATAGGAAATGTATTTGAGTTAGGTTTTAGATTTTTTTTTTTTTTTAACTATGAACACAGGGCACTAGAGCCACTTTAGTCTAATATTCTGCTCTTTAATTATTTTAACACTCCAGAGGAGGACTGGTTTTCTCCTGTGTTTTTTTAATGTATGGCAAGTGGGACCTCTAATCGACCACCTTGTTTTTCAGCCTAACTCAGGCTTGCAGTAAAATTATCAGTTCCCACTTTCTTTGCTGCATTCTCAAATGCAACACATGAGACCAGCTTTCCCTTGCCCATTTACAATGCTATTAACTATTTGTCCTTTATTATACATTTCATTAAAGTTTTCTATTATTGGATTTCTTTCTACTTCTCCCTACAGATCTGGCAATATTTGCTTTTTATATTTAGAAGCCTCTGTTTTGGGTGCATAAATATAGCTATAATCTCTTGACAAATTAACCTCTATTATTATTGTATGGTAAACTCATTTCATGCTTGTGAGAGACATTGCTAGAAAGTCTATTTTGTCTAATTTAAGCATAACTGCCATTGCACTCCTTTGGTTATTATTTGCATGGAATATCATTTTCTATCCTTTCACTTTTAGACTATGCTCTTTATTCATAATTGAGTCTCCTGTAAGCAGCATATTACGAGGTTTAAAAGATTCATTTATCCACTCTGTCTGCTTTAGTCTCTTTTGGCTGCTATAACAGAATATCACAGACTGGTAATTAATAAAGAATAGAATTTTATTTGACTCATGATTCTGGAGGCTGGGAAGGCAAAACAACATGATACTGGCATCTGTTGAAGGTCTAGTTGCTGGATATTAACACAGCCAAAGATGTGAGGGAGAGAGAGCTATTTTTTTTAATATATAACTGATCCATTCTTGTTAAAATTAGCCCATTCCCATAATAAGAACATTAATCCATTCATGAGGGCAGAGTGCTTATAGCTTAATTAAATTTTAAAGGTTCCACCTCTTAATTCTATCATATTGGCTATTAAATTTTATCCTAAATTTTGGAGATGACATTCAGTCTACAGCAGTATCTGTTGAGTAGATAACTTAATCTTTTTATTTGTAAGGTAGTGACAGGTAAGCAGTTACTATTGTAAATTTGTAGTTTTCGGTCCATTTTAAGTTTGCTTCCTTTTTTTCTGGTTCTGTCTTTCCTGTGGTATTGTTAATTTTTGTTGAGACAAAGTTATGCTTTCTTGCTCAGACTGAAGTACAGTGGCATATCACAGCTCACTGTAGCCTCAACCTCCTGGGCTCAAGCAATCCTCCTACCTTAGCCACCCAAGTAGCTTGGACTACAGACACGTACCACAACACCCAAGGAGCTTATGAGTCTTCTACCTTGGCCTCCCAAAGTGTTGGAATTATAAGCAGGAGACACCATATCCAATGTGTAATTTTTGTTGTTTGTGTATGCTTTAATTGCTTTCTCTTTTTCTTTACTATGGTTTTTTTTTTCCTAGTTGTTATCATAAGACTTATGTAAAACATCTTGTATTTTAATAGTCTAGTTTAAGATGATAACAATTTAGAGTATTCTGAATTTCAGTATGTATTTACCATTTTTAGTGACATTTATATTTTAGTATTTTTCATATTGTTAGTTAGCATTTCATCATATCAATGTGAATATTTCTTCCATACCATGGCTGGAGAAGGAAAGAAGGTGTGTTTTGCCTAATTCAGGGACTATAGAGAGAACCAAGTTCTGCAGGCCTGTCACCTAAGTCTCAGGTGAGTATGAATTCTCTTGTGTTTTTTGCAGATTGTTGCACTGTCAGGACCAAGGTCAAATGAGTTATAGCCAAGTCTACAGTAAGATGTGGCAGTATTCTGTTTTGAAGCCGGGACCATGATTGGCAAGCTTGTCGCTTGGTCAAGTGCTTACCCTCTAAAGATGTCTTCCTTGGTCTTTGCCTCCAGCTGGATGTCACAAACTCTGAACTGGATCCCAAGGCTTTCATGAGTCCACTTATGTTGCTGTGGCAGCTGCATTACGTGGTAGGGGATGTGCATGCAGAACCTCCCATTCTGTCATCTTGCTTATGTTACTCTCCTTTATGTTTCACTTTCTCAAATGAATGTCAAGCTGGTGATTTTTAGATTCAAAACTTCTAAAATAAATTGCTAAAATTTACACATTATGTAATCTATTAATAAAATTTCTTGTAGGTGCTACATATTTATTAAAATTTTTGGTTGTAATTTTAAGCTCAGTGTAGGCAGAAAGGAATCATTAACATTTATATTCTTTTTTTAGTCTTTATCTAAATGATGGTATATTTTAATTCCAGATAGTGACTTTATACTTCAGTAATGCTCATCGTATTTTGCAAAATTTATGTTGTTCTTTTATTTGGAAATATAAGGCTTTTTTAGCTCCTGAAAGCTATATTATAGTTGTATAGTTTTATTATATTTTGTGGTAAGAAGAGCAGCAACATATTGAGAACATAATAAAATTCTCCTGTCTTTTTAATGATTATTTATTAAATTATTCTCATTAGAGCCTGTTATTAATGATTGTAATGTATTTTCTGTATAATTTTACTGCAATTTATTAAATTCCAATGACTTAAAATGTCTGCTTTTCATGAGTGCACACAGTTGAATGCTGTAGATATCTAAAGAGTCATTTTTCAGCTGAGTGTGGTGGCTCATGCCTGTATTCCCAGCACTTTGGGAGGCCAAGGTGGGTGGATCATGAGGTCAGGAGATCGAGGCCATCGTGACTAACACAGTGAAACCCCGTCTCTACTAAATATACAACAAATTAGCCAGGCATAGTGGCAGGTGCCTGTATTCCCAGCTACTCGAGAGTCTGAGGCAGGAGAATGCCATGAAGCCAGTGGGCAGAGTTTGCAGTGAGCCGTGATTGTGCCACTGCACTCCAGCCTGGGCGACAGGGCAAGACTCTGTCTCAAAAAAAAAAAAAAAAAAAAAAGGTATTTTTCATTGTAAATCTATGTTGTATTCAGGATTTTATGCATTAAAATCTCTCTTCTTATTTTCGATTCCGTGTTATTGTGTTTCTTTTCTTGGGGGATAAGTTTTCTCAGATCAGTTAATTGTATTTTTGCTTTTAAAACTTGATATCATGAGTTGAATGATAATTTTTAGCTCGATACATTTTATCTCAATGTGATGTTTAATATATGTGTGAATTAGCTGTGTTTGTTGCTTATAGATATATCTGTGTGTTTTTCACCTATGTAAGTATGACATCTTTTTTCCTTGTTTTTTTTTTTTTTTTTTTTAGTTTCAGATAGGCTTTTTTTTTTTTTTAAGAGAATTTTAAAACAGAGTAAAATGAACAGAAATCAGTTATTTGTCCTCTTGCAGGGTGGGGAGACAACTTCCTTCCCCACAGGTTTGAGGCTATGGCTGTGTGGTGAGTCTTGGGGAGATGCAGAAAGGATCCATCCCAGGCACTTGGCTGGACTTAAGTAAGCATAGCCTTTAGGCCACAAGACCTGATGGCTTGGGTACTGGTCTGTACATAAGTCCCCATCTTCCCAGAAATGTCATCTTTTGTCTGCAACAACTGGCTGGAGAAATATTTCAGAAAGATGTGTGTCTGGAACACCCAAAGGCATACCTTTCCTTTCTCCTTGGCATAGGTCTTGCAGCACTGAGGAAAGACCAGGTTTGCAATGGAGCCTTCAATAGTCTTCATCCCTATGGGGCTCAGGGGCTCATAGGGTGACAGGAGAGGAGACAAGCTAACTTGGGAAGAGTCTTTGTCCTTCAGCTTCTCCCCCACTGAAACACTATATATTGGGGCCACAGTTCATGGCAAAACACACATGCTCTCTTTCTTTCTCTCACACCCACGTCTCGGGAACCCAACGACTTGATGGCAGGTAGCTCTGAGTATCCTTGGTCTGGCATTAACCCACTGGGCATCTAAGCTTTCCTGAAGCTCTTTTCAATCACTTCTCACTCTTTCCAGGTCCATGTGGGTAGGTGTTCCAGCCTACACTCTTTCAGACTGATCATAAAGGCACAGTGTGGGAAAGTCCCCTACTGTGATGGCCATTGCTGGGAAGCAGGGAAGGCTAAGGGCCCACTGCTGCCCAATGCTAGTGTAGACGTCCTCTGCTCCACTCATCTCCTCAAAGATTGATATCAGGTGCAGCAGCTGCTGTCTGGAATGTTATCAAACTGGACTGCACAGGCACTGCATTCTCTGTGTGGAAGATACAAGAAGCAGGCGAGTTGTCCAGGATGAGAGTTTTCCTCGGGTCCCTCCCCAGATATCTGAGGTTGTTGATATAGAAGCCCTGGTGGAACAAACACGACTCATGGGCTAGGCAACCCCAGAACACCCCACACTGGTCCAGCACACCCGTCACAGTGTGTCTGCAATTGGTGGGTTCCTGTTCTCACTGACTTCAAGAATGAAGCTGCGGACCCTCACGGTGAGTGTTACAGTTCTTAAAGGCAGCATGTCTGAAGTTTTTTCCATCTGACATTCAGATGTGTTCAGAGTTTCTTCCTTCTGGTGGGTTCGTGGTCTCGCTGGCTCAGGAGTGAAGCTGTAGATGTTTGCAGTGAGTGTTACAGCTCTTAAAGCAGCACGTCTGGAGTTGTTCATTCCTCCCGATGGGTTCGTGGTCTTGCTGGCTTCAGGAGTGAAGTTGCGGACCTTCACAGTGAGTGTTACAGCTCATAAAGGCAGTGTGGACCCAAAGAGTGAGCAGCAGCAAGATTTATTGCAAAGAGCAAAAGAACAAAGCTTCCACAATGTGGAAGGTGACCCGAGTGGGTTGCCACGGCTGGCTTGGACAGCCTGCTTTTATTCTCTTATCTGGCCCCACCCACATCCTGCTGATTGGTTGAGCCGAGTGTTCTGTTTTGACAGGGCACTGATTGGTGTGTTTACAATCCCTGAGCTAGACACAGAGGTTCTCCACGTCCCCACCAGAGTAGCTAGATACAGAGTGTCAATTGGTGCATTCCCAAACCCTGAGCTAGACACAGGGTGCTGATTGGTGTGTTTACAAACCTTGAGCTAGATACAGAGTGTTGATTGGTGTATTTACAACCCCTGAGCTAGACACAAAGGTCCCCCACATCCCCACCAGACTCAGGAGTCCAGCTGGCTTCACCCAGTGTATTCCCCACTGGGTCTGCAGGTGGAGCTGCCTGCCAGTCTGGCGCCATGTGCCTGCACTTCTCATCCCTTGGGTGGTTGATGGGACTGGCCGCCATGGAGCAGGGGGTGGCACTCATCTGGGAGGCTTGGGTGCACAGGAGCCCACGGAGTAGGGGGAGGCTCAGGCGTGGTGGGCTGCAGGACCTGAGCCCTGCCCTGTGAGAAGGCAGCTAAGGCCCAGCGAGAAATTGAGCACAGCAGCTGCTGGCCGAGGTGCTAAGCCCCTCACTGCCAGGGGCCAGTGGGGCTGGCCCGTGGCTCCGAGTGCGGGGTCCGCTGAGCTCATGCCCACCTGGAACTCGCGCTGTCCTGCAAGCACTGCGCACAGCCCCAGTTCCCACACGCGCCTCTCCCTCCACACCTTGTGGCAAGCTGAGGGAGCTGGCTCCGTCCTTGGCCAGCCCAGAAAGGGGCTCCCACATTGCAGCGGCAGGCTGAATGGCTCCTCGAGTGCCGCCAAAGTGGGAGCCCAGGCAGAGGAGGCCCCGAGAGCAAGTGAGGGTTGTGAGGACTGCCAGCATGCTGTCACCTCTCAACAGGATCTGCATACTTGTTCAGGCTGGAATGAAGAGAGCAATGAAGAAAACACATTTAAACAGTTCCTACCAGTCATCTCAGGAACTCATCCATATAAGGCCTCATGGTCCCCTCAATCTCTACAGTCACTAGGCAGTCAGCTTTGCTGATTGGCTTAAAGGAGCTATGCACAAGGGTTTCATCCATGTCAGTGACCATATAGATTGTTCCTTGATTTTTCTCTGTCACCTCTGGGAGCAGGCAGGTCCCTGGGATCTGATAAAACTGATTCTAGAGACCCTGGAGCTCAGCCAACTTAGCAGTGGTGTTGACTCCCCCCTTATGTGTGGAGAGCTCAGCGGGGGAACTTGACTGGCCAACATGCTGGGTACAAGAACAGCAGAAAAGGGCCTTCTAAGATGTAACAAACATGAGGCCTCTTTGGAGAGCACTTTGGAAACCAGGCATTGCTTGGTAAGGACCAGGTCATCTTCCCTCCATGCCTGGGTGATGATGGAGCCTTGTTCCATCTAACAATCCTGGGGGCTGGGCTGGCTGGGTGGGAAGACTGGCGGGCACGCTGGCTGGACTGGGCTGGGGGGCATGGGGTGGGGCCTGATTCAGTTCCCGAGAGTCTGACTTCCACAGCTGTTCACATACCCCTTCTCCTTTCCATCACTGGCTGGGAAGGGAGGCGGCCTGTAGGGATGGTGGACTGCCTTGGCAGCGGCTCCCCAGGGTGCCCCCAGCCCCAATTCCCCCAGCGGGAGCTTCAGGATCCTCAGTTTGGGTCTAACTTAGAGAACCCACCAGATACTCATTTTTTTTTTTCAGCTTATATTTTAAGTTCAGGGCTCCATATGTGATCAATATTTTTTTCAACTTTTATTTTAAGTTTAGGGGTCCATGTGCAGGATATGCAGGTCTCTTACATACATAAATGTGTGCCACTGTTGTTTAGTGCACAGATCATCTCAACACCCAGGTACTAAGCCCAGCATCCACAGCTATTCTTCCTGATGCTCTGCTTCCCGTCCCCCATGCCATGAAACAGGTGTCCAGTGTGCGTTGTTCTTCCTGATGTGTCCATGTGTTCTCATTGATCTGCTTTCACTAATAAGTTAGAATAATAATAGATGGTGTTTGGTTTTCTGTTCCTGCATTAGTTTGCTTGGAGTAATGGCTTCAAACTCCAACCATGTTCCCGCAAGGGACATCGTCTCATTACATTTTACGGCTTCATAGTGTTCCATGGTGTACGTTTACCAAATTTCCTTTATCCAGTGTATCATTGATGGGCATGTAGATTGATTACATGACATTGCTATTGTAAATAGTGCTGCAATGAACATATGTATACATGTATTTTTAAAATACAATTATTTATATTCCTTTGGATGTATACCTAGTAATGGTATTGCTGGGTCAAATGGTATTTCTGCTTCTAGGTCTTTGAGGTATATCCACACTCTCTTCCACAATGCCTGAAATAATTTACACTCCCATCAACGGTGTAAAAGTGTTCCTTTTCTCCACAACCTCACCTGCATCTGTTTTTTATTTCTTTTTTACTTTTTATTAATAGCCATTGTAATTGGTGTGAGATGGCGTCTCATTGTTGTTTTGATTTGTATTTGTCCAGTTATCAGTGATGCTGAGCTTTTCATGTTTGATGGGCACATGTGTGTCTTCTTTTGAGATATGTCTGTTCATGTCCTTTGAACACTTTTTAATGGGGTTGTTTGTTTTCTCTTGTAAATTTTAAGTCCCTCGTAGATTCTGGGTATTAGACATTTGTCAGATGAATAGGTTGCAAAATTTTTCTCCCATTCTCTAGGTTCTCTGTGCTGATGACAGTTTCTTTGGCTCTGCCGAGGCTATTTAGTTTAATTAGACCTCATTAGTCAATTTTTGCTTTTGTTGCTATTGCTTTTGGCCTTTTTGTCATCAAATCTTTCCTCATGCCTATATCCTGAATGGTATTATCTAGATTTTTTCTTCTAAGGTTTTTATAGTTTTGGGTTTTACATTTAAGTATTTAATTCATCTTGAGTTAATTTTTGTATATGGTGTTAGGAGGGGGTTCAGTTTTATTTCTCTACATATGACTAGCCAGTAATCCTAGCACCATTTATTGAATAGGGAGACCTTTCTCTAATTCCTTGTTTTTGTTGACTTTGTCAAAGATCAGGTTGTTGTAGGTTTTTGGCTCTATTTCTATGCTCTCTATTTTGTTTCATTTGTCTATGTGTCGTTTCTATACCAGTACCATGCTGTTTTTGTTACTGTACCCTTCTAGTATAGTTTGAAATTAGGCAGTGACAGTTTCAGCTTTTTTTTTCTTTTTTTCTTAAGGTTGGTTTTGCTATTTGGGCTCTTTTTTGGTTCCATATGAATTCTAAACTTTTTTTTCTAATTACCTGAAGAATGTCAGTAGTTCAATGGGAATAGCATTCAATCTATAAATTACTTAGGGCAATATGCTCATATTCGTGGTACTGATTCTTCCTCTCCATGAGCACGGAATGTTTCTCCATCTGTTTTGTGTCCACTCTGATTTCTCTGAGCAGTTGTTTGTAGTTCTCCTGGAAGAGGTCCTTCACTTTCCTGCTTAGCTGCATTCCTAGGTATTTTTTTCTCTTTGTAGCAAATGTGAATGAAAGTTCATTCATGATTTGTCTCCCCGCTTGGGTGATGCTTGTGTACGGGAATGATAGCTACTTTTGCACATTGATTTTATATCCTGAGATTTTGCTAGTCTTGCTTATCACCTTAAGAAGCTTTGGGGCTGAGGCAATGAGGCTTTCTAGATATAGGATCAGGTCATCTGCAAACAAAGATAATTTGACTTCCTCTCTTTCTATTTGAATACTGTTTATTTCTTCCTCTGGCCTGATTCTCCTGGACAAGGTTTCCAATACTGTGTCAAATGGGAGTGGTGAGAGAGGGCATACTTTTCTTGTGCCAGTTTTCAAGGGGAATGTTTCCAGCTTTTACACATTCAGTATGATATGGGCTGTAGGTTTGTTGTGTATGACTCTTATTATTTTGAGGTATGTTTTTTCAGTTCCTAGTTTATTGAGAATTTTAAACATGAAGGAATGTTCAATTTTATTGGATACTTTTTCTGCATCTATTGAGATAATCATTTGGTTTTTGTATTTAGTTATCTTTATGTGATGAATCACATTTATTGATTTGCATATGTTGAACCAACCTTGCATCCTGGAGACAAAGCCAATTCCATTGTGGTGGATGCACTTTTTAACGTGCTGCTGGATTTGGTTTGCCAGTATTTCATTGAGGATTTTTGCACAGTGTTCATCAAAGACATTGGCATGATGTGGTGTTGTTGTCGTTGTAGTATCTGTGTTAGGTTTTGTTATCAGGATGATGCTGGCCTGATAGAATAAGTTAGAGAGAACTTCTTTGTCTTCAATTTTTTTTGGATAGTTTTAGGAGAAAAGGTATCATCTCCTCTTTGTACCTCTGGTCAAATTCAGCTTGCTTGGTAGGCTAGTTGTTACTGCCTCAATTTCAGAACACATTATTGAACTATTCATGATTCAGTCTTGTGGAGGGTTTATTTTGCAAGGAAATTGTCCATTTCCTCTAGATTTCCTGGTTTATGTGCATAGAGGTGTTTATAGTATTCTCTGATGGTTGTTCATATTTCCATGGGATCAGTGATGATATCTCCCTTATTATTTCTAATTGTGTTTGGTTCTTCTTTCTTTTCTTATTTATTTGCCTAGCTAGTGTTCCATCTAGTTTATTAATTTCTTTTTCATAAGAACAGCTCCTGGATTGGTTGAGTTTTCTTTTCTTTTTTTTTGGAAAAGTTTTCAGTATCTCTATCTCCTTCAGCTCTACTCTGATCTTGGTTATTTCTTGTTTTCTGCTAGCTTTCACGTTCGTTTTCACTTGGTTTTCTTGTTCTTTTAATCAAGATATTAGCCTGTTAACTTTAGATCTTTCTAGTTTTTTTTGTTTTTGTTTTTGTTTTTTCTTGTTGCAGAGTCTCAATCTGTCACCCAGGCTGGAGTACAGTGGCATGATCTCAGCTCACTGCAACCTCCACTTCTCGGTTTTAAGTCATTTCTGCTGTCTCAGCCTCCTGAGCAGCTGGGATTACAGATGTGCATCACCACACCAAGCTAATTTTTGTATTTTTTTGTAGAGATGGGGTTTTGCTGTTGGCCAGGCTGGTCTTGAACATCTGGCTTCAAGTGATCTCCCTGCCCCAGCCTCCCAAACTGCTGGAATTACAGGCATGAGCCAACATGCCTGGCCCTTTGTAGCTTTTGATGTGGACCTTAGTGCTATACATTTCCCTCTTTTCTTAGTTTGTAGTGATTATTTTATTGTATCTTGGTGAGTCGTCAGGGAAATAATCTTAAATTCACAATCAACTTATAGTTTAAATCTAAATAATTATGTGAGAAGAACCCTTTGTTATTTGAAGGTGATGTTTGAAAGATTTTCTACTGTGCCTTTTAGTTAGTCTTAAATTTCTAATTGTAGTTAAAAACATTCCATTTTCATTTCTAACATTTTAAGTATATGGTGTAGAAGTGGTAAGTATAGTTCTTTTTTTTGCAATAGGTTTTAGATAATTTTTGTCTTACAAAAGTAAAAGTGAATACTCATTACTTGTGAAAGAAGTTAGGTAGCTTGCTTTAGGTAGATAGCAAGAGAACGGTCCCTGGAAAGTCCCTGATCCTTGGGTCAGCGTCTCATCCCTGCATAACCTAAAAGGAATCCTGGAAAAAATCAAGCTGCAGACGCTAACAAGGTAACTAGCCCATGGTGTTGTGCTTGGAGACCTGCCCATGGCTGCACGGATAGAAAAACCTCTGGCCCATTTGGATAAAAACTTGTACAAACCTCCAGCTCACTCAGATAAGGGAACAAGACTGACCTGGCATAGAAATGCCTTTGTTTGGCCAGGCACAGTGGCTCATGCCTGTAATCCCAGGACTTTGGGAGGCAGAAGTGGGCGGACCACCTGAGGTCGGGAGTTCGAGACCAGCATGACCAACATGGAGAAACCCCGTCTCTACTAAAAATACAAAATTAGCCGGGCATGGTGCCGCATGCCTGTAATCCCAGCTACTTGGGAGGCTAAGGCAGGAGAATGACTTGAACCCAGGTGGCGGAGGTTGCTGTGAGCCAAGATCGCACCATTGCACTCCAGCCTGGGCAACAAGAGCAAAACTACATCACAAAATAAATAAATAAATAAATAATAAGAAAGTACATCTCAAAAAAAAAATGAAAGAAATTTAAGAAAAAGAAAAAAAGAAACGCCTTTGTCCTTTGTGCAGTCAGTGGGCTCCCAGGAAGTTTCTTCTCCTTTTGTGGGCATAAGCACAGTGGGCTCTGGTGCATTCCGGTCGACACTCTCCTTTATTTGGACTGTAAGTCTGACCTCTATGAATAATTACTTCAGCCCCTGATTGCTCCAGGGCCAAGCTCCTGGACCAAGCTCCTGGACCAAGCTTTCACCTTAGCTTCTGAGAAGTCCTGGGCCAATCTAAGCAGCATCTATGAATCATCCCTTCAGCTCCTGATTGGTCCCGGGCCAAAGTCCTGGGCCAAGCTGAGCCACACGTTTTTCAAGACAGCCTGTGAACTAGGCACATTCCCTTCCCTTCCCAGTCCATAAAATCCCTGGACCCCAGCCTCACAGAGGGCACCCCGTTCAGACACCTATCTCTCCTGACAAAGAGCTTTCTTCTCTTGCTTATCAAACTTTCACTCCAACCTCACCTTTGTGTTCACGCTCCTTAAACTCCTTAGAGGTAGAACAAAGAACTCTGGGTGTTATCTCAGACTATGAGAGACTGTTATATCTTGGTGCACTGCTGAGACTACAACACTTGGTTTCTTTGAGTTTGACTAAATATTTTACGTAAGTGTAATTATACAGTTTTCCTTTTTGACTGTCTTGTTTTACTTAACAGAATGTTTTCAAGATTTGTCCTTATTGCAGTACTTTTCAAGATTTCCTTATTTTTCAGGCTGAATGCTATCCCAGTGAATATACGTGCCCTGTTTGTTGAATCTACTCATCCTTAAAGGTACATTTGCTTCCAGGTAGTATGTTTGTGAGTAATACTATAATGTACATAAATGAGCATATATCTATTCCATGTTCTGCTTTGCCTGTTTGGGATATTTTTCACACGGTGATTTAGTACCATGTGTGTTCCCTTGCTTTTGTTGTCTCGTCCGTTGATTTTACATCCCCCAAATTATTGCCAGGACCAATTGTCATGAAGCTTCACCCTTCTGTATTGTGCTAGGAATTTTACAGCTATGGATTTTACATTATAGTCTTCATTTTGTAAAATTGACACATGTAATTGTACATATTTTGGGGAAACAATCATGTATATATGTCATATAGCAATAAAAATCAGAGTACTTAGTGTATTTATTGCCTCATGCATTTGCTATTTTTGTGGTGAGAACATTCAAAAGCTTCTTCTCTAGCTAATTTTTTTATCTTTATGTATTAACTTTTTTTAGAGAGAGGATCTTGCTCTAACACCCAGACTGGAATACAGTGGTGCACTCCTAGCTCACAGTAACCTCAAACAATCTTCTAACCTCAGCTTCCCAATTAGCTGAGATTACAGGAACCTGCCACCATGCCTGCATAATGTTTTAATTTTTCACAGAGACGGGGTCACATTATGTTGTCCAGGCTCATCTTGAACTTCTGTCTTCAAGTGATTCTCCCACCTCAGTCTCCCAAAATGTATGATTGCAGGAATGTGCCACCAAAACTGGTCTCTTTTAGCTATTTTGTAATATGCGATACCTTTTCATAATTATTATTATTCTACTGTGTAACAAAAAACAAAAACTTGTTTCTCCTATCTAATTGTAACACAATACATGTTAAGCAGCCTTTTCCTATCCTACTGCTTCAGTCTCTCGTAACCCCTGTTGTACTCTTTGCTGATATCAACCTTGTTTTTCAGCTTCCTCAAATGAGTGAGATAATAACATCATAAAGTATTTGTGTTTTTCTATGTAGCTTATTTGACTTAATATGGTATGCTCAAGGTTCATCCATGCTCTTTTACTGACAGAATTTTATCCTTTCTTACGGCTGAATAGTATTTCGCTGTGTATATACAGTAGATTTTCCTTATCCATTTATCTGTTGCTGTACATTTGAATTGATTCCATATATAAGCTATTATAAATAGTTCTGTAATGAACACGGGAATGCAAATATCTTTTTGACACAGTGATATGCTTTCTTTTGGATATACAGCCAGGAGTAAAATTGCTGGATCATATAATAGATTTATTTTAAATTTCTTTCAGAAACCTCCATACTATTTTCTATAATGGCCATACTAATTTACAATTCCACCAACAATGTATACATTCACTCTTTTTTATATCCTCATTAGTACTTGTTTTATTTATTTATGTATTTTTATTATAGCCATTCTAAATGCGAGTGAGGCGGTATCTCATTGTGGTTTGGATTTGCATTTCCTTGGTGATTAGTAATGTAGAACATCTTTTTATGTTCCAGTTAGCCATTTTTGTATCTCTTTTTGACGAACATCTATTAAGATCTTTTGCATTTTAAAAATTAGATTATAAGTGTATTTTATTTTGAGATTTTAAAGTTTCTTATATATTCTGAATATTAGCCTTTTGTCATATGTATATGAAAACATTTTCTTTCATCGCCTAAGCTGTCTCTTCAATCTTTTAGTTGTTTTTTTAATATGAAAAAGCATTTTAGTTTGACATAATATTTTTTGCTTATTTTTGATTTTGTTGCCTATGTTTTGACATCTATTTTAATAATCCTTTCCGAGTCCAATGTTATAAAGCATTTTTTAAGTTTTTCTCTAATAGTTTCATAATTTATGGCATTCCATTTAAGTCTTTAGTTCGAGTTGATTTTCATATATGGCAAGGCACAAGGGTCTAGGATTATTTTTCTGAATGTAAATATTTAAATGGCCCTGCACCATTTATTGAAGAGATTAGCTTTTCCCTAAAGTGTGTTCTTGGCAATTTTCTTGACAATCAGTTGGCTTTAGGTGCATAAACTAACGACTGGGCTTATTGGGCACATTAGTCTATGTTTTTGTTTTTATGCCAGTACAGTGCTGTTTTGGTTACTATAGCTTTATAAGAAGTTTTGAAGTTTGAGAAAGCGATGCCTTTAGCTTTGCTTATTTTGCTCAATGTTGTTTGTCTATTCAGAGTTTTTTGTGGATCCACATAAATTTAAAATATTTTTTCTATTTCTGTGAAAAAATGTCATTGGTATTTTGATAAAAATCACATAATGTCTGTAGATTACTTTGGGTAGCTATATTAACAGTATTCTTCCAGTGTATAAACACAAGATTTTTTCATTTATTCATTTGTATTTTATATTTTTTATCCATGTTTTGTCGTTTTCAGAGTAGAGATCTTTTACCTTTTTAGTTAAGTTTGTTGCTAGGTGTATTAGTCGGGCTTCCCTAGAGAGATCACAGGATCCCACAATAGGTTGTCTGCAAGTTTGAGGAGCAAGAAGAGGCGGTCCATGTCCCAAAGCTGAAGAACTTGGAGTCTGGTGTTTGAAGGCTGGAAGCGTCCAGCACAGGAGAAAGATGTGGGCTGGGAGCTTAGGCCAGTCTCTCCTTTTTACGTTTTTCTTCCTGCTTTATATTCACTGGCAGCTCATTAGATGGTGCTCTCCCAATTAAGAGTGGGTCTCCCCTTCCGAGCCCACTGACTCAAATGTTAATCTCATTTGTCAATGCCCTCACAGGCACACCCAGCATCAACGCTTTCTATCCTCCAATCCAATCAATTTGACACACTGTATCAACCATCACATTAAGTATTTTAATTTTTGTAGCTTTTGTGCATGCAGAAGAAGCGTTGGATGAAATTCATCATTCATTATGATGAAAACTCTCAACAAATTAGGAATAGAAGTTATGTGCCTCAACACAATAAAGGCCACTTATGACAAAGCAATGCTAACATTATACTGAATAAGGAAAAGCTGAAAGCTTTCTCTGTGAGATCTGGAACAAGAAAAATCATCCCCACTTTGAGACCTCTTATTCGACATAGTACTGGAAGTACTAGCCGAGGACATTAGGCAAGAGGAAGAAATAAAACTCATACTAATTGGAAAGGACAAAGTCAAATGGTCTCTGATTGTGGACAAAATAATCTTATATGTGAAAAACGCTAAACACTACACCAAAAGCTAAGAGAACTGCTAAACAAATTCAGTAACATTTCGGAAAATCAACAGAGTAGTAGCTTTCTGTATGCTGATAGCAAACTGTCTGAAAAATACAGTTTTAAATTGCATTTTAACAACTATAAAAAATTAGTTATTTTGAGTTTATTTCTTTATTTGAGGTGGAGTCTTTCTCTCTCGCCAGGCTGGAGTGCAGTGGTGTGATCTTGGCTCACTGAAACTCTCGCCTCCCGGGTTCCAAAGATTCTCCTTCCTCAGACTCCCGAGTGTCTGGAACTATAGGCATGTGCCACCACAACCAACTAATTTTTGTTTGTATTTTTAGTAGCGACTTGGTTTCCCCATGTTGGCTAGGATGGTCTTGATCTGCTGACCTTGTGATTCACTTGCCTCAGCCTCCCAAATTGCTGGGATTACAGGTATAAGCCACTGCACCTGGCCTTCAGTTTATGTTTTTATTTGGTGCAAGATAAGGTCTAACTTTGTTATTTTTTCCTTATAAAATTTATTATTCCCAATACTGTTTGTTGAAGAGACTGTTCTTTCCTTATTGTGAATTCTTGGAACACGTTTTAAAAATATGTTTACTAGACTCATGAGGTCTTATGTCTGGACTCTCTCATCTGTTTCATCATTCATTTGTCTTTATGTCAGTACCAAACTGTTTTGATTACTATACATTTGTAGTATGTTTTGAAATTAGAAAGTATGATGCCTCTATCTTTATATTTTTTCCCCAATATTGTTTGGCTGTTTGTGGTCACTTGAAATTCCATAGAAATTATAGAATATTTTAAAACTTCTGCCAAAAGTTTCATTGGTATTTTGATAGAAAGTATATTGAATCAGCTGGGGGTGGTGGCTCATGCCTGTAATCCCAGCACTTTGGGAGGCTGAGGAAGGTGGATCACCTGAGGTCAGGAGTTCCAGACCAGCCATGGAGAAACACCATCTCTACTGAAAATACAAAATTAGCCAGGTGTGGTGGCACATGCCTGTAATCCCAGCTACTCAGGAGGCTGAGGCAGGAGAATTGCTTGAACCCAGGAGGTGGAGGTTGCAGTGAACTGATATCACACCATTGCACTCCAACCTGGGCAACAAGAGCAAAACTCCATCTCAAGATAAAAAGAAAGAAACAAAAAGAAAGAACATTGAATCAGTAAACCGCTTTCTGTAGTAGTGACATATTAACAATATTAAGTCTATAACCTCTTGAACAAGAGTGTGTTTGAGAATTTATTGTTTAATTTTTACTTATTCTTTGACATGCTAGTGTTTTTAACTTCTTGTTTTATGTATCATAGTTAGCAATAATTTGTGTAATTCCTTCTGCTTAAATGTGCTAAGATTTGTTTTTTAACTTAACAGGTGGTCTATCTGGAATATTGTGGCATGTGTGATTAAAAGTGTTGCAGATTCTACTGTTGAGTGAAGAGATATAAATGTGAATGTTAGGTCTAATTATTCTATTGTGTTGTTGAAATCCTCTGTTTACTTATCAATCTTATGTTTTTTTTTTAATTTACATTACTAAAAGTCAAATATAAAAGTCATCTCCTGTTATCAGGTGCTGGCTACTTCATGTTTCAATTCTGTAAAATGTTGCTTCATATATTTGGGAACTGTGATGTAAGGCACATACGTTACTGTTGTTGCTTTTATTGTTGTATGTTGTTTTAATGTTGCTGCTTTTATTGTTGTATGTTGCTTTATTATTGTTGCTTTTATTGTTGTTGTTTTTACTGTCCTTTTCCTCTTGTCTCTTGAGGAAGTTTTTGATATAATATTGATTTTGTCTACCATGACAGTATTGGATTTTGCATTTAATATTTTTTCTTATTCTTTCATGTACGGGTTATATGTGTTCCAGATCATAATTTGGTTATTTGTAGGAAGCAGAGAGTTGAATCTTGTTTCATGAATTTATTTAGTGAAAGTATGTTTTTGATTGACATAGTTGATTTATATTAAAAAATTACTAAAACGGAATGATTTCCTATTGCATTTTGTTTCTTTTTTGTTTTAGGTCCTCTAGCTTTTTTTTTTTTTTTTGAGACGGAGTCTCGCTCTGTCACCCAGGCTGGAGTGCAGTGGTGAGATCTTGGCTCACTGTAAGCTCCCCCTCCTGCGTTCATGCCATTCTCCTGTCTCAGATTCCCCAGCAGCTGGGATTGCAGGCGCCTGCCACCACGCCTGGCTATTTTTTCTTTTTTCTTTTAGTAGAGACGGGGTTTCACCGTGTTAGCCAGGTTGGTCTCGATCTCCTGACCTCGTTGATCCACTAACCTCAGCCTCCCAAATTGCTAGGATTACTGGCCTGAGCCATCACTCCTGGCTGGTCCTGTAGCAATTTTGTTCCTGTTTTTCTCTCTTGTTCTCTTTCTTAGTGTACTCTTGATTTTTGCAGTGACAAGTTTTAATTCTTTTCTCACTACTCTCTGTGTGTGTGTGTGTCTTTGTGTGTGTGTACTATAGGTATTTCCTTTTTTTTTTTCTTTTTTTTGACAGGGTCTTGCTCTGTCACCCAGGCTGGAGTGCAGTGGCACAATCTCTGCTTACTGCAAGCTCTGCCTCTCAGGCTCAACTCAAACAATCCTCTCACCACAGTCTTCTGAGTACCTGGGACCACAGATGGGCACCACTACTCCTGGCTAATTTTTGTTATTTTTCATAGAGACAGGGTTTTGCCATGTTGCGCAGACTAGTCTCAAAATCCTAACTACTGTAGGTATTTTCTTTGTTGTTGCTACAGATATTACCAAGAATAACTACTATAGCATGTAGAACCCTGCCTCTTTATGGCTCCCTGTGTGTTTTATTGATGTCACAAATTATATTATTTTGTATTGTGAATCCATTGGCACAGATTTATAGTCATTTTTAAGTCTTTGTTATCTCAAATATATAGCAGAATTAAAAGTATTCTGTGCATCTTCATTATAATTACAAAGAATATTATGATTGTGTACATAATTTTCTCTATTAGAAAATGTCATATTTTACATAATTTTGTGTTGCTCTCATCATTTCATTTTTTAATGTGAATGACTTTTTAGCATTTTTAAAGACAGGCCTAGTGTGTATAAATTTATACAGTTTTCATTTATCTTGAATATTCTTTATTTTTATTTTTTAATTCATTTGAAATGATAGTTTTGGCAGACATAGTGTTCTTGGCTGGTACTTGCCATTTTTTCAGCACTTTGAGTATGTCATCCTACACCCTCTTGCCTGTAAGTTTTTTTGCTGAGATATCTGCCAGTCATCCTGCAGTGGTAACATTTTACATGCTAAGTCACTTTTTTCTTGCTGGCTTCAAGATTCTCGGTGTTTTAACTTTTGAATCTCTGATTATAATGTGTCTTGTCATGGGTCTCCCTGTGTTGTTACTAGTTAGAGTTGGTAAAGTTTCATTAAATTTTAGGTCATTTTCTCCGTCAAATTTTGAGAGTTCTCAGTCACTGTTTGTTTCTTGAAATAACTTTGCTGCTCTCTTTTCTCTCTTTTTATTTTAGAATTCCCATTATAAGTATATTGGCCATCTTAATGGTATCCCATAAGTCCCTTAGGCTCTCTTAATTTTTTAAATTATTTTTAGCCTCCTCGCCCTATAATTTCAAATGACTTCTTATCAAGCTTGCTGGATTTTTTCCTGCTAGATCAAACCTGTTGTTGGATCTTCTAGTGAATCTCTAAATTCAGGTATTTTACTTTTCAGCTCCACACTTTGTTTCTATTTTGTACTTTTAATCACTTCGTTGATAATCTCATTATCTTCATGCATTGCTTTCTTTTTCTGTTTAGTTTTCTATGTTCTTCTTTAGCTGACTGAACATCTTTAAGCTAGGTGTTTTAGCCAGGCACAATGACATGTGCATGTAACTCCAGCTACTTTGAAAGCTAAGGCAAGAGGACTACTGTATTAATCCATTCTCATGCTGATAATAAGGACATAAACAAGACTACATAATTTATCATGAAAAAAGGTTTAATGTCCTCACAGTTTCACATGGTTAGGGAGGTCTCACCATTATTGGAGCAAGCAAGAGACTTTGTTCAGGGGAACCTCCAGTCATAAAACCATCAGATAACATGAGACTTATTTGTTATTATGAGAACAGCACAGGAAAATCCCACCCCCATGATTCAATTACCTCCCACACGGTCCCTCCCAGGACATGTGGGGATTATTACAATTTAAGATGAGATTTGATTGGGGACACAGAGCCATACCCTATTAATTACTTAAGGCCAGAAGTTTGAGACTACCCTGAGCAATATTGTGAGAAGCTATATGTAAAAAATATTTTTACATGCATGGTGGAATGTTCCTGTAGTCTCAGGAATTTGGAGGCTGATGTAAGATTATTCCTTGTGTTCCCCAGTAATTTGAGGCTGCATTGAACTATAATCATGGTATTGTATTCTTGTCTGGGTGAGAGAGTAAGACCTCTTTTTAGAATTTCAAATTTATTTTAGATTTAGGAGGTACCTACACAGGTCTCTTCCATCGGTATTTTGTATAATGCTGATGTTTGAAGTATAAGTAATTCCATCACTCAGGTAGTGAGCATTGTACTAAATAGACAGTTTTTCAGTTCTTGGTCCCTCCCTCTCTCCACCCTCTAAGAGTTGTCCATTATTTTTGTTTTTATGTCCATGTGTAGCCAGTGTTAATTTCCATTTATAAGTGAGAATATGCAGTATTTTCATTTTCCATTTCTGCATTAATATGCTTTGTATAGTGGCCTTTAGTTGTATTAACATTGCTGCAAAAGACAAGTTTTCTTTTGTTTGTTTGTTTTTTGTTTGTTTGTTTGTTTGTTTTGGTTTTTTTTTTTTTTTTTTGCTAAGTAGTATTGCTGTACATGTGACACTTTTTAAATTCAATTTACCATTAATAGGCTGGACACGGTGGCTGATACCTGTAATCCCAGCACTTTGGGAGGCCAAGGTGGGTGGATCATGAGGTCAGGAGATCGAGACCATCCTGGAAAACATAATGGAACCCCTTCTCTACTGGAAATACAAAAGTTAGCCAGGCGTGGTGTCATGTGCCTATAGTCCCAGCTACTCGGGTGGCTGAGGCAGGAGAATTGCTTGAACCTGGGAGGTGGAGGTTGTAGTGAGCTGAGATTGTGCCATTGCACACCAGCCTGGGCAAGAGAGTGAGACTTCATCTCAAAAAAATAAAAAATTACTATTAATAGGCACCTAGGTTGATTCATGTCTTTCCTCTTATAAATAGTGTAGTGATGAACCAACAAGTGCATGTGCTATTTTGGTAGAATAATTTATTCTCTTCTGGGTATATACCCAGCGGTGAAATTGCCGGGTTGAATCATAGTTTAATTCTCAGTTATTTGGAAAATCTCCAAGCTGCTCTCCACTGTGGCTGAACTAGTTTACATTCCTATTAACAGGTATAAGTGTTTTTTTCCCTCTAAAACCTCATCAACATCTATTATCATTTTACTTTTTAACAAAAGCCATTCTAACTGGTGTATGATGGTGTCTTATTGTGGTTTTTATTTACATTTCCTTGATGGTTAGTGATGATAAGCTTTTTATTGTTATTTGGCCACTTGTATGTATTCTTTTGAACAGTGTCTGTTATTGCCCACTTTTTCATGGGGTAATTTTTTGCTTGTGAATTCTTTAAGTCTCTTACAGGTTCTGAGTATTAGATTTTGTCAGATTCATAGGTTATGAATATTTTTCCCATTCTGCTAGCTTTGGGGTTAGTTAGTTTTTATTTTTCTAGTTTCTCTAAGTGTGATGTTAAATTGTTAGTTTGAGATCATTCTAACTTCTTGATGCAGGTATTTAGCACTCTCAACTTTCCTCTTAACAGTGCTTTTCCTACATCTCAGATATTTTGTTATATTGTGTTTCTTCTATTTCAAAATCTTTTTAATTTTCTGCCTTAATTTTTTTGTTTACCCAAAATTCATTTAGGAGCAAGTTGTTTAATTTCAATATCATTCTGTGATTTTGTGAGATTTTCTTGGTATTGATTTTTATCTTTGTTCCATTGTGGCCTGACAGTATGGTTGGCATAATTTTGATTTTTTAAAAATGTATTGAGAATTGCTTTATGGCTAGGAAGTGGTCAATCCTAGAGTATATTCTGTGAGCAGATGAGAAGAATTTACTTTGCTTAGATGATGTGTGGCATATACTGTAAATGCCTATTAGTTTCAATTGACCAAGTGTGAAATCAAACTCCAGAATTTCTTTGTTAAGTTTCTGCGGAGATAATCTGTCAAACACTTAGTGGGGAGTTGCATTCCCCTACTATTATTGTGTGTCTACTTGAGTCTTATTGTAGGTCTAGCAGTACTTGTTGTATAACTCTATGTTCCCCAAAGTTGGGTGCATCTACATTTAGGAGAGTTAAGTCTTCCTGTTGAATTGAACCCTTTATCATTATGCAATGTCTTTCTTTGTTTTATTTTACTATTAATGATTTAATGTCCTTTTTTCTTAAAAGAGAAAAATTCCAGGTATGGTGGCTTATGTCAGCACTTTCAGACTGAAGCAGTTGGATTGCCTGAGACCAGGAGTTTGAGACCAGCTGAGGCAACATAGCAATATACTGTTTGTACAAATTTTTTTAAGGAAACTATACAGGAGTGGTAGTGTGCACAACTGTGGTCATATTTACTCAGGAGACATAGGTGGCATGACTGCTTGACTTCAGGAATTTGAGGTTACAGTGAGCTGTGATTCCACCACTGTACTCTGTCCCAGGAGATAGAGTAAGATCCTGTGCATAAAATGAAAAAGTAAAGAAAAATAAAATGATTTTAAGTTAAAAAAATAATTCATAGATCTCCACTTCTTTAGGTTCACTTGAGTATATATTTTTCTCCTTTGATTAGGCTATATTTCCTGGTTGCTTTTACATACTGTGGTTTTGTTAAGGTTTCGATCAGTTAAGAAACCACTACCTATTTTATCCTTTATGAAATAGCTTTATACATGGGAAAATTGACAACATTCAGCCACACTAGTCATTCTGGGAGCTTCTCCAATCTGTTGTCAAAATGTGTCTTCTTTGGGCTACTGTATGTATTTTCTTCTTAATAAGGTTTACCTCTGTTTCCTGTTAGGAGCCTTTAGTCTCTTCCCTTCATCACTGTTATAGGCACTACAGTCTCTGTTGTTGTAAGAAGCATTTATCTTTATTCTCAGTTGACCCAAGTTGTCATTTAAACTCTGTCTATATTCTTGTCAACACTAAATGTTAAAGGAAGCAATTTCCAGTCTTTGGATAACCCCGGTACAACTCAGTAGGTCAGAAGTTTGCATACATATTTCAATCTTTTTTCTTTCCCGAGAGAGAATCATGGAATGGACAGATTTTTATCTAACTGCACTGTTCTGTAGTACACAAATGTAACCAAATTTTCTTTCTTCTAAATGTGGTTATGGTTGGCTTTCTTCTCCTGTGGGGTGCTACAAACTCAACTGACTTTGCTCGCCCAATTGTAGTTAAGTTCATATATCAATTGAGAGAAACAGGATCTCAGGTTCTGCTTCAACTATCATTGTCTTCTCAGCTGATCTAATTTTGTACATTAGATTTGTAAAATATATTTACCTTAATCTCATAACCGAATTTTGTTTTAATTATTATTTTTCAGCTCTTTTAGCTTTATATCCAACCAAGACCCAGAGAAAACAGTACATAGAAGCTTCTTTTCAAAAAGTAATATTGGGAAGATATGGGAGCTCTGGCCTTGAACATTTACACTTAAGGAGAGTGGGAAATTGAAGGATAAGTGTAAAGGGCACAAAGGATGCTATGATGAATATACCAGATATACAGCAACTATCTACAGCAAAAATGTCACTGCTAGAAGAGCTCAAAACCATGAAGTATTTTGGAAAAAGCATAATTAATGTTGATTCTTTTCTCTGAACTATGTATTTATATAATTATATAACAATAACAATTGTTGAAATAACAATTTTTGAAACATATCATGTTTTTGAAACAAAATTTAGAAAATCTAAATAGTGGCGTAGGCCAGAAATATTTCTTCTAATGCTATCCCTCCCATAGTCCCCCACTTCCCGACAGGCTCCAGTGTGTGATGTCCCCCTTCCTGTGTCCATGTGCTCTCTTTGTTTTAACTCCCTATTATGAGTGAGAACATGCGATGTTTGCTTTTCTACTCTTGTGTTAGTTTGCTGAGAATGATGGCTTCCAGCTTCATCCATGTCCCTGCAAAGAACATGAACTCATCCTTTTTATGACTGCATCGTATTCCATGATGTGTACGTGCCACATTTTCTTTATTCAGTCTATCATTGATGGTCATTTGGTTTATTTCAAAGTTTTTGCTCTTGTGAACAACAGTGCCATAATAGACATACGTATGCATGTATCTTTATAATAGAATAATTTGTAATCCTTTGGGTATATACCCAGTAATGGGATTGCTGGGTCAGATGGTATTTCTCATTGTGGATCCTTGAGGAATCATCATACTGTCTTCCACAATGGTTGAACTAATTTACACTCTCACCAACAGTGTATAATACTTCCTATTTCTCCACATCCTCTCCAGCATCTGTTGTTTTCTGATTTTTTTTAATGATCACCATTCTAACTGGTGTGGGATTGTTTCTCATTGTGTTTTTGATTTGCATTTATCTAATGACCAGTGATGATGTGCTTTTTTTCATATGTTTGTTGGCTGCATAAATGTCTTCTTTTGAGAAGTGTCTGTTCAAATCTTTGCCCAATTTCAATGTGGTTGTTTGTTTTTTTCTTGTAAATTTGTTTAAGTTCTTTGTAGATTCTACATATTAGCCCATTGTCAGATGGATAGATTGCAGAAATTTTCTCCCATTCTCTAGGTTGCCTGTTCACTCTGATATAATTTCTTTTGTTGTGCAGAAGCTCTTTAGTTTAATTATATCTCATTTGTCAATTTTGGCTTTTGTGGCCATTGTTTTTGGTGTTTACTCATGAAGTCTTTGCCCATGCCTATGTCCTGAATGATACTGCCTTGGTTTTCTTCTGGGGTTTTTATGGTTTTAAGTCTTATGTTTAAGTCTTTAATCCATCTTCAGTTATGTTTTGTATAACGAGTAAGGAAGAAGTCCAGTTTCAGTTTTTTTGCGTATGGCTAGCTAGTTTTCCCAACACCATTTATTAAATAGGGAATCCTTTCCCCATTACTTGTTTTTGTCAGGTATCAAAGATCAGATGGTTGTAGATGTTCAGTGTTATTTCTGAGGCCTCTGTTTTGTTCCATTTGTCAATATATCTGCTTTGGTACTAGTACCATCCTTTCTTTGTTACTATGGCCTTTTAGTATAGTTTGAAGACAGCTAGCGTGATGCCTCCACCTTTGTTCTTTTTGCTTAGGATTATCTTGTCTCTGCAGGACCTTTTTTGATTCCATATGAAATTTCAAGTAGTTTTATTTCTAATTCTGTAAAGAAAGTCAACGGGAGCCTGATGAGGATAGCACTGAATTTATAAATTACGTTAGGCCATATGGCCATTTTCACAACATTGATTCTTCCTGCCCATGAGTACGGATTGTTTACCGTTTGTTTGTGTCCTCTTTCATTTCCTTGAGCAGTGGTTTGTAGTTCTCCTTGAAGAGGTCCTTTACATCTTTTTTAAGTTGGATTCCTAGGTATTTTATTCCCTTTGTAGCAATTGTGAATGAGAGTTCACACATGATTTGGCTCTCTGTTTGCCTATTATTGTGTATAGGAATGCTTGTGATTTTTGAACATTGATTTTGTATCCTGAGACTTTGCTGAAGTTGCTTATCAGTTTAAGGAGATTTTGGGCGGAGATGGTAGGGTTTTCCAGATATACAATCATGTCATCTGCCAACAGAGACAATTTGACTTCCTCTCTTCCTATTTGAATACACTTTCTTTCTTTCTTTGGCTGATTGCCAGAACTTCCAATACTATATTGAATAGGAGTGGGGAGAGAGGGTGTTCTTGTCTTGTGCAGGTTTTCAAAGGGAATGCTTCCAGTTTTTGCCCATTCAGTATGATATTGGCTGTGCATTTGTCATAAATAACTCTTATTATGTTGAGATAGGTTCCATCAATACATAATTTATTGAGAGTTTTTACCATGAAGAGGTGTGGAATTTTATTGAAGGCCTTTTTTGCATCTATTGAGATAATCATGTGGTTTTTGTCATTAGTTCTGTTTATGTAATGGATTTCATTTATTGATTTGCATATGTTGAACCAGCTTTGCATCCTAGGGATTAAGCTGACTAGATCCTGGTGGATAAGCCTTTTGATGTGCTGATGGATTCGGTTTGCCAGTATTTTATTGAGGATTTTCACATCGATGTTCATCAGGGTTATGGGCCTGAAATTTTCTTTTTTTGTTGTGCCTTTGCCAGGTTTTGGATTCAGGATGATGCTGGCCGCATAAAATGAGTTTGGGAGGAGTACCCCTTTTTCTATTGTTTGAAATAGTTTCAGAAGGAATGGTACCAGCTCCTCTTTGTACCTTTGGTAAATTTGGCAGTGAATCTATCTGGTCCTGGACTTCTTTTTGTTGGTAGGCCACTAATCACTGCCTCAATTTTAGAACTTGTTATTGGCCTATTCGGGGATTCAACTTCTTACTGGTTTGGACTTGAGAGGGTATGTGTGTCCAGGAATTTATCCGTTTAGTCTAGATTTTCTAGTTAATTGGCAAAGAGGTATTTATAATATTCTCTAATGATACTTTTTATTTCTGTGGGATCAATGGTTATATCCCCTTTATCATTTCCTATTGCATGTATTTGATTCTTCTCTTCCTTATTAGTCTGGCTAGAAGTTTATTTATTTTCTTGATCTTTTCAAAAAACCAGCTCCTGGATTCATTGATTTTTTTGATGGGCTTTTTGTGGCTCTATCTCCTTCAGTTCTGCTCTGATCTTAATTGATTCTTGTCTTCTGCTAGCTTTTGAATTTGTTTGTTCTTGCTTCCCTAGTTTTTTTCATTGTGATGTTACGGTGTCGATTTTAGACATTTTCTGCTTTCTCTTGTGGGCATTTAGTGCTGTAAATTTCCCTTTACACACTACATTAGCTGTGTCGTATTTTACTTTTTAAGCCCTCAATCTTTCTTTTTCATCATGATAGTCTTGACTGTTTTATGTTTATGTAATGTAAAATTGACTACACAGTTTTTACAAAGATTTTACCAAAATATTTTATTGAGAATGTACAAACGTGTCAGTCAATTAGAGGAGACGTTACACTGTAGTAATAAACAGCCACAAAACAAAACCCCAAAAGACATCCAAACCAGAATAAAACAAAACATTTTAACAAAAACAAAAAGAACAAACTGGCAACAAATATGGCAGTTTATGTCACAAAGATGCTCACATCTCCACTCTAAAGGGAGCTTTTAGAAGTTCATTTAAAATATGGAAAAGATATTATCCCACACTTCACAGCAAAAATGAATTTAAGCAGCTGTTTACACATGAACATATTATCAAGCTCAGATATAATCAAAATTAAATATTTGACAAGAGAGTCTACAGTTTGGGAGAAATAGAAAAGTGTTTTTACTTTCCTCAAAGCCCACAAGTCTAGCTTCTTGGTCTCCCTCACTATAATGGGGTTTGTCCTCAGCTCCCCAAAATATGGGAAGCACAGAGCAGGTGGTGGCTGAAGGTGGGGTATCCTGTGAAACCATATTTAAGATCAGAGCCCTTGGTCCATTGTGTTGTAATCAACTGGCTCAGGAAAGAACACCTGGCTGCCCAGAGCTCTACACCTACTGCAGTGGGTGTGACAGGAGGCCTGAGAACCCATGGGGCCCAAACCCACCCCACCCCAATATATCATCCAGTATTGAGGACTCTGACACCAAATTCTCACAGAGCATATCTTTATGCAGCTTTATCTTTAATTTCTCATTACATTACAATTGGGAAACTGAGGCCCCAGAAGAGGCAGAGACTGGTCCAGATCTCAGGAGGTGGGCAGGCTCCAGAGCATTAGGGAGGACTGCAGCTTCCTAGGCCTTGGCTCCGTCCCACCTATCAGGTTTGTTTTGGAAATTAGAGTCCGTAGCTGCACATTCAAGGGCACAAAAAATGAGCAGATTCAGGGTTCTGTCCACATGGGTAACTCTCCATGTCAGTTTCAAGATGACAGGGCTGGGGTTCTGCATCCAGCTCTGAGGGCAACTGGAAGTAAAATGAGCTATGCTCCACCTCAGCCTAATGTAGACAGTGCCTACAGGAAAGCCTGTTTTCTTCCTCATCAATAGGGGTGCCTGAAGTGGGTGACCTCGATGATTTCACGTACTCATAAGTGTCTTCCAGCCTGGGTTCTTGCTCTGAGACTGCAAAAATGCATCCACTCTCTGCAGGTCCTTCAAATCAGAGGGAGGCATGGCCACTTGAGAGGCATCTTGGGTAGATGAACATGAGACAGAGTTAAATGTGCCAGAGCACTGGACTCTGAGGCTGACATCCACGGAAAATCCCAGCTACTGTTGGGTTCTTAAGGTCCTCATCTGAAAGTGGTAGAAAATAATTTCACTGGATAAGGGGAGGATACCTCATGAGTAAATAGCACAACCAAAATGGTGGAGGCAAAGAGAAGGCAAAAGGGGATTCCTAGGTCACTTATCATACTTGGGGCCTTCAGATCCTGCTACTTTATCCCCTAGGACCTTGAAGAACCAGTGTCTTGAGGACATGAAAATCAAGGTGCCAGATTTGTTCCGTAGTACTCCTGCATGGGGCTGTAGTATTAGTGATGGCCTGGAGGTGGTTACAGCCTGCTGTGTTTCTGGTGCCCCCTGAGCTTTGCTGGAGCAGCTGAAACCAGTAAGAGTCATACACCTCATGTTGTTATCAGTGATCTCCACATTATCATGTGGTCAAAAGAGGAAGGGATATTAGAAATCCTCCATATAATCACCTAGCCAGTCTTTTTTCCCTTGCACTCACCCTTTGCCAGCTACCCTGGTGGGTCCAACATGTGGTATAGAAAATTATTACATGATGTCTGCACCCCCCAACCCAGGACCAAACAGCCTGAGGACCACTGGACAAAAGCACTAAAGCAAGTATATGTGAAAAAAAAAGAGCAAGGACTATAATATAAAGTAGATTGTTGAGAAGAAAAGCTGGAAAATTATTGCATGAGAGGACCTCAGGCCTCACTGAGGTGACTTTTAATCCATGATGAGGATGACAGCAGGGAGGCATCTGCACAAGCATGTGTCAGGGAGAAGCAAGCCACCCTTAGTGAAGAGACTCATAGGTGTGAGTTTGGCAGAGGTAAAAAGGGACTAGTTTGGCTGCAGACAGCCTGAGGAAGATATAAGTAGAGGGATGGAGAATCCTAGGGCCTGGGAGATGAGATTAGATATCTTCTCCTTTCTGACAACATTGCCCTAAAACTCAGCACTTTTCAACAACATATAATATCTCATAATTTGTGTGGACAAGAATCTGGACACAGTTCAGCTGGCTACCTCTGCCTTCAGGTCTTTTATGAGACTGGGGCTGTGGTCTTAACTGAAGCTGGAATGGGAAAGCATGAGCCTTTAAGCTGACTCATGTGAAAATTGGCAGGGAGTCCACTCATGTGTGGACAGAGAGCCTGACTTTCCTTCTCTCTACTGGTCTGAGCACCCTCTCAGCCCTTTGTTATGTGGGTCTCTACATGGAGCATCTCATAGCATTGGAGTTTGCTTCCTGTGTTTGAGGAATACAATAGAGAGAGAGAATTAGACAAAAAGGTTTACACAAAAAGAGACAGAGAGAGAAAGATTGAGGGTGCAAACAGGAAAAACCCAGTAGGAGAAAAATGAGAAGTTTAAAAAAATCTTGACAGGGGGCGGTGGCTCACACCTGTAATCGCAGCACTTTGGGATGCTGAGACGGGTGGATCGCCTGAGGTCAAGGGTCTGAAACCAACCTGGACAACATGGTGAAAGCACCGTCTCTTCTAAAAATACAAAATGAGCCAGGTGTGGTGGTGCATGCCTGTAATCCCAGCTACTTGGGAGACTGAGGAAGGAGAATCACTTGAACCTGGGAGGCGAAGGTTCCAATAAGCCGAGATCACACCACTGCACTCCAGCCTGGGATACAAGAGTGAAACTGTGTCTCAAAAAAAAGAAAGACAAAAAGCTTGAGAGTTACAATAATTTTTCTTTGTAGCCCTCGGCATAATGCTATAAGGAGGTAGGATGTAATTAATCCCTGAGGGTGGGACCCTCATAATAGAGATTACTGGCTTTATACAAGAAACCGCAGAGGGCTCTCATCCTCCTTCTGCAAAATGAGGGTAAAACCTGAAGTGTGCAGTCTGAAATTCAGAAGTGAGTCATCACCAGAGCTCAACCATGCTGACACCCTGATCTCAAATTTCAAACCTATAGAAGTATGAGAAATTAAGTCCTGTTGTCTACAAGCTGCCTATCTGTAGTTCTTTGGCATAGCAGCCTGAACTAATGCAAAAATGATATCCTTTTCTGTATTTCACCGGACAGAAGCTGAATTTGTACCCCCTACACTGTTAGAAAAAATGACATAAAAAATGGATCTTCAGAATGAAAGATAGGAAACGGTTTGTTGAAACACTAACATTTTAACTGCTTATAAGGTTTTTAAACACTGGCTGAAATTGTTGGAACCGATATGGCCAACTGAAGTCCATGAAGAATCAGTTTGCAGATGTTAGAGCCCAAATTTCCATTGTGTGTTTCATACTAACTCTCCCTGAATTTACATGTGACCTGTGAGGAAGCAAGAAGAGATGACTGTGTATGTCTCATGATTTTCCATATTCCTACTTTCCTTCCAGCAATCCCCTACAGAAACCACCTCTTAGGCCTTTTCTAATCACTGCCTTAAAGCCAGTATAACAAAACAAATTTGATCTGAACTCCTATCTCCTTGTTAGCCAACCTAGAAGATAATATTTTCCTCAAAACCGAAGGGCCATACTACTGGCATCAGGAAGTATTCCATTTTATTCAATAAAAAACTGAGTCACTAACCACCTAGTACTGGGAGACTTTGTGAAGACTTCCCCTGTCATAGGTGTGATAAGGCACATGGATATGATTCTGAATATAAAGAGAAAGCACTAGAAAGTTGAAGCCTGTATTAGGTCATTCTCATACTGCAATGATGAAGTACCTGAGACTGGGTAACTTATAAAGAAAAGAAGATTAATTGACTCACAGTTCCACATAATTGGGGGGGGGCACCTCTGAAACCTTCCAATTGCAGTGGCTGACAAGTGAAGTGAGTGAGAGCAGGGGATATACCAGATGCTTATGAAACTATCAGATCTCGTGAGAACTCACTATCACAAGAACAGCATGAGGAAAACCCGTCCCCATAATCCAATCATCTCTCCTCAGGTTTCTCCCTTAACACCTGGGGTTATAATACACAATGAGTTTTGGGTGGGGACACACAGCTAAACTATATGAATGCCAGAGGACAATATCTACATTTAATTTCAACTTCATACTGGAGCAGAATGAAAATGAGGCCCAGCAGAGAAGTGACATTCCCAAGATCACCCTGGCAGACCCCAGGCCTGTTTGAGTTGTGGTCCATGCTACCTCCCACCTATTCTCCTAATGCTTCCATCTCTAAGTGTGTGCATTATCTACAGGTGACACCACATCATTATTTTTATGTCTTATCTTATATACACCTAATACATTCCCTAGGAAGTAGATGTTAGCATCATCCCCACTGTGCATGCTAGGAGGCTGGGGAAGCCTCAAATACACAGTGACTTTTATTGGTTCCCAGAGATGGTAAGAAAAACACGGTTATGTTCCAGCTATCTCTTCTATCCTGGAACCCAGGCTGCATTTAGGTCTTTCCAGGGAATTAAGGGGAAGTTGTGTTTGCATAATTGTGTACAAATAAAAAGTTGAGCAATCAGTAGCATAGTGGGGCCTTTGGGTATGTCTTACAGAAACAAGCGGACCAGTAGATGGAACCTTGAAGAGTTTAACACACTTTCTTGGTGACAGAACCCAACAGCAGTTAAGAAACCAGGAATTCACATTCTTGAGACAGCTCTGTATCCACCTCTGTTGGTGAGAGATGCTCAAGAGAGTGAGATGCTCTTTCATTGTGCCCTGAAATTTCTGAGTTTCGGCCTTACAAAGGTTCAATGTAAAAGTCTTATCTGATAACACAGATGTCAACTCAGCCCTCATTACTGATGTTCCTGGCTACTGGCTGGTTGCACCTACAAATAACGCAGGGCAGCCCAGAAAAGACCACTCCAGGCCAGGCGTCTCTTCTCAACTCATCTGGGCAGTGGCACACCACTTCTTATACCATGAGTTGTAGGGGGAACAAGAGGGAGGGCACTCTTCTTGGACTGAAGCAGATTGTCGAGTGTTGGAACTCTTGAGTATCTGTCATGTTCATACCCAGGCCATAGCTGGCAGAATAAAAAGAAGAGGCTTGGAGAACGAGTCTATGTACTCAGATGTGAATTCCAAGACTTTAACTTGTCCTCTGGTTTCCTTCCTTGATGGAGATTTATACAGATTGTCCTTATGTGCCTAATCTGAAGAGCAGAATTTCTTTTCTTTTCTTTTCTTTTCTTTTGTCCTTTCTTCTCTTCTCTTCTCTTCTCTTCTCTTCTCTTCTCTTCTCTTCTCTTTTCTTCTCTTCTCTTTTCTCTTCTCTTTTCTTTTCTTTCTTTTTCTTTCTTTCTTTCTTTCTTCTTTCTTTCTTTCTTTCTTCTTTCTTTCTTCTTTCTTTCTTCTTTCTCTTTCTCTTTCTTTCTTTCTTTCTTTCTTTCTTTCTTTCTTTCTTTCTTTCTTTCTTTCTTTCTTTCCTTCTCTCTCTCTTTCTTTCTTTTTTTCATGAAGTCTCGCTCTGTCATCCAGGCTGGAGTGCAGAGAAAAGCAGAATTTCTAATGGAGGTGTCACATACAGTGAAAACAAGGCAGACCACAGACTTTTCTTTGCGTGGTTTCTAGGCACTTTTTACAAAGCTGCATTCAGATTGATGAGGAGCTGTTTGATGTGGCCAACTCCTCTCTCTTTTTGGAAAAAGAGCAGGTGCACTAAACCAGCAACCACAGCCAGCACCTTCCTGTGCTGAGAGCAGCCACATAGGCATCTCTACAGACAGAGACCTGAGAAGACCGGGACAGACCCAGGACCCAGACTCAAATATGAAAAATCTCTGGGCTTTGTCCTACGGCCTTCCCATGAGTAACTCATAGTCTTATTCCAGTGGAATCTGGCCTTCATTAGTCTCAGTGGCAAGTTGGTTATGTGGAAAGTCTCTCTTCACACACTTGTGCGAATAACAGTACAGACTTTTGTATTGTTTTCGCTTTACATTAGGCCATGAGTATTTATGCCTGTGGCTGCAATTTTTATTAGTTTCCTGCCCCAGGAATCACCTGCAGCATGCAGCTTTAGTCCTACCAGACCCTCAAAACTTAAAAGCTGACACTATTACCAGGGAAGATTTCTCAGGAAAATGGAGAAAGTGCTACACACAAAAAAGGTTAAACTACTCTATGCATATTTCTGCAATGTATTATCTCAAGAACTCATCTCTGTAGCCCATCAGGGCAGGAGCTGGGCTCTCACCTTTTGATAATATTCCATAAGGGAGATTCTTCCCCACAGTGTTTAGTCTTCCAACGCTGGTACAGCCTGACATGATGACATTCTACTTTCATGTCGGTCATGCTGCAGGAAAAATTCTGTGAGTTTCCTAATATGCTGGAATTATTTGCTAGGGCGAACCCCATCTTTGTTGTTCACTTTTCTGTTATCTTATAATTAGCTTTATTCTAAGCAAATCCATGTCTATTTTATTTATTTGTTTATTTACTTATTTTTATGTATGGAAAAACACATTTTTTAATTAATTAATTTATTTAGAGACAGGGTCTCCCTCTGTCACTCAAGCTGGAGTACAGTGGCAGAGTGGTGTGATCATGGCTCATTGCACCCTCAAACTCTTGGGCTCAAATGATTCTCTCACCTCAGCCTCCTGAGCCACCATGCCCTGCTAGTTGATTTTAATTTTTTATAAAGAAGGAGTCTCATTATGCTGCCCAGGCTGGTCTCAAACTCCTGGGCCCAAGCAATTCCCTCATCTCAGCCTCCCAAAGCACTGGGATTAAAAACATGAGCCACTGTACTGAGCTGTGCCTACTTCAAAAGACTGAAAATAAAAAATCAATAAATCTTTGCCAAATTAAAAAACAAACAATAGTTTCCAGGTCTTAGATAAAGACAATTCTGTGTCATGAAGAATGGCGAAAGGCTTATTTAGCTGTTAAAATGATTTGCTTATATTTCAAAGAAGCAGAGAGAAAAAGGTACATATAAAAGTTTTCCAGGCCAGGCACGGTGGTTCATGTCTGTAATCCCAACATTTGGGGAGGCCAAGGCAGGAGGATCACTTGAAGCCAAATATTTGAGTCCACTACAGGCAACATGATGAAATTCTGTCACCATAAAAAATAAAATAAAATAAATATGGCTCGGCATGTTGGCTCATGCCTGTAATCCCAGCATTTTGGGAGTTGGAGGCAGGTGGATAATGAGGTCAGGGGTTCGAGACCAGCCTGGGCAAAGTGGTGAAACCCTTTCTCTCCTAAAAATAATAACAATAAAAAACTAGCCAGGCATGGTGGTGTGTGCCTGTAATGCCAGCTACTCAAAATGTTGAAGCAAGAGAATTGCTTGAACCTGGGAGGCGGAAGTTGCACTGAGCTAAGATCATGCCACTACACTCCAGCCTGGCCCACAGAGTAAGACACTGTCTTGAAAAAAATAAATAAATAGATAAATAAAGTTAGCCAGTCATGGTGGTGCATGCCTATAGTCCTAGGTAATTAGGAGGTTGATGCAGGAGGACTGCTCAAACCCAAGAGGTTAAGGTTATAGTGAGCTATGATTATGCCCTTGCACTTCAGACTAATCAAAAGCATAAGATTCTGTCTCAAAAAATTAGTGATACACGTTTTCTAAATTACATTGTTTAAGAAAAGGGAAAAGAAAAAAATATCTTTTTTAATTTTCAAATGGGAGAATAGAGCCTCTCATTTCTAACTTGTATTTCCTTCTGCAAAAACGCGGTCTAGGCCCATGGTCTTGAACTACTGGACATCTGAATTTTAGTAGGTGCTGGATTCAGGCAACTGAGGGGTGGCCTGGACACACTGAGTGCACTTAAAAAAGGGTTTGAGGTGAACTAAAAGGTAAAAGAGGGGAAGGTGCTATTAAGAACCCACAATTGGGAGACAGTAAAGGGTTGGTGGAAGGACGGGTTCATGCTACAGATACTGACCTAGGTGAAACTTTGCTCTGACTTATTTCTATGTCCATGCAAGAAGATGAGATTATGATCAGGTGGCACAGAAACCTGGAATGGTGAAAAAACCAGGTTGCCACTGCAGATTCGGTGTCTAAGGTAGAGCATATGCCAGGGGTCTTGTAGGCACATGTGTGGGTTTTTGGTGGGAAAGTCTTTGAGGAAAGGTAGCGTGGCAACAATCTTGATGCCGAAGCCCTGTCCTGGGAAGGGCTTGACCACATCAACCTGCAGTGCGTAAGTTCAGTGGGTGAAAAACATGTTGTGGCCTCAGGTTGGCAGGAGGGTAGAAGTCATCTGTTCTCGGAACTTCTTCCCTCAGAGTCCTTGGTCCTTCTCACCCTGGGAGGATGCCTGGAACCACAGGGCAGTTCATGGTGTATTAGCCTGTGTGCAGAGCAGAGCCTACCTTCCCCGACACAGCTGGAGTCTCTCTCCAGTGGAGGCCCCCACGTTGTCTTTCTTTTTACAATGCTTTTGATCCTAAATGTGTAAAGTTCCCTGAAAACCCACTGATTCTCCAACACCCATTTGTTGCCCCCAAATTTAATTCTGACACAACTTAGAGTTCGCACAGACCCTAAAAATTCAGGGCTCAGTCTCACATCGCCATCTGCACTGCAGAGGAGAGTCACATGTCCTTGAAGCCCATCTATACTTCTCAGCTACTGCCTATAAATCTGAGACTCCCATAAACCCCTTTTCAAGTTAAATAATTTGATAGAATTACTAAAAAAAAAAAAAAAAAAAACTCAACAAATAACTCTAATTATATTTACCACTTTATTATAAAAATATAACTCAGAAACAGCCAAATGGAAGAGATGTCTAGGGCAAGGAACAGTTGTGGGTGAAGGTAATCCTGGAAATAGCTATATTTAAAGAAATTCCCCCATTCTTTGTATTCTCAAAGAACAGCTTAGTGAAGAGAAACGTGCTTCCCATTATGACTTTGAGAATGCTCCCCGCTGTCTTTTTAACCTATCACAAGATGGACACAGATTGAAAATTCCCATTTTTAAAAATGAACAACCATTCAGTAATTTAGTCTTCAGTGGTCAAAATAACATATTCGTTACAGGAACTTTGCTTGTTTCTCTTCTTCCAACCAGCCCCTGAACTTTGACTCACCCACCACCTCAGCAAACCTACAACCCTTATACATAACCCTCCTAAGAACAGGCTGACTTCAAGGTGAAACATTATCTTATCTGGGATCCGATTTTGCTGCCCTCCATCCTGTGCTTCCCTTCCAACCTTCCTTGTAAACTTGTTTTCTCCTCCCTATGAAATAAGACCCTTTTCCGCCTAACCTTTGAGACCCTCAAAGATCTAATCATTTGAACTTTTTCTTAGTTGCAATATTTCTTAGGTAACTTCTTAGACCAAGTCTAGAAACAGTCTCAGGACAATAACAATTCCATTCTAGAAAGAATCTCCCAACATTTCTTCTATCTCAAGCTCAATTGCATCTGTCTGTGAACTTCCGGCTTACCAACGTTTTATATCTTCTGGCAGTAACAAAGGCTCCTTCCATGGTTGGTGTGAGCAGGCTTGGATGCCTGCAGGGCAGACACCCAGGAATAATCAACTGGGCCTTCAGTGGTCCTCTTTTGCAGGGTCAAGGTGGGCCTTAGCTTTTAGTCAATGGTCTAAGAGTTCTACTTACCAGTTAGTCATTCAGTTAGTTTTCAATTTAAAAAATACTTCATGTTTGAAGAATCCAGCAAAAATTATTCAAATCTAAGGTATAAAACAGAGGAAATTACAGCCGGGCATGGTGACTCATGCCTGTAATCCCTGCATTTTGGGAGGCCGAGGCAGGCAGATGACCTGAGGTCAAGAGTTTGAGACCAGCCTGACCAACATGAAGAAACCACGTCTCTACTAAAAATACAAAATTAGCCAGGTGTGGTGGTGTATGCTTATAATCCCAGCCACTCGGGAGGCTGAGGCAGGAGAATCTCTTGAACCCGGCAGGTGGAGGTTGCAGTGAGCTAAGGTCTTGCCATTGCACTCCAGCCTGGGCAACAAGAGTGAAACTACATCTAAAAAATAAATAAAATAAAATAAAATAAAATAAAATAGGCTTACATCTTATAACTCATTAAGAAAAGCCAAAGTATCTATCCCTTTCAGAAAATAAACATGTAATTTAATTATGTTCATAACAAATCATTTAGTAAACAATTAATCATATGTGAACACTTCCAGTAGGTGCCAATTCCCAGCTCCTAAAACTTAGCATTACCCTCAAACACCCAGATGGCAGCATATGGAATAGAGATATTCACTTTCACAAGTTCTCTGTTTTGAAAAAAAGAATAACTGATGTGATAAATTTATGTAATTTGACAATTAATCTACCTCATGGGCTTGCAGATATGTATTCATTTCCTACCACCGTAGTGGAAGACAGACTGTCCCTGTCTTTACACCTAGAAGCATTTCCAACACTAAGCTGTGAGATTCTGCTTGAAGTCCCCTCTCAAACAAATAAAAAACAGACCTGGAAAACGTGCTACACTCATTCTGCTGAAGAAATAGGTAAGTAACAATTTTTAACAAATGAAATATATTACTATTTAATTTTATTCAAAATTCACCAACTTAATGTGCTTTATAAATATTTTCATACCTTTGAAACTCTACTGATAAAACATAATTTACAGTTAATGAAAAAGTGAAGTTAAAATAAATACAATAATATATTCAGGGTGACAAAATTAAGAGGTGACAATGCCAATTGAAACACAGACATATCTTACCCAAGGGTCAAGTCAGCCCATTCTATTACTTGGGATATTTTCCCTGCTCCCATCTGTTTCAGTGAAGTGGGTCATCAGCATCCTACCAGGAGCCACTATGCTGTGCTCCACTGTGTCCCTGAGGTGCATTTTACTTTTCAGGTTTTTGCACTGACGCACTAGGTTGGGTTTCTTTGTCCTTTGAAATATTTTCTCTCCCTTCACCAATCTGAGGACATTTTTTCCTCAATATCAGCATCCAGTTGTCTGGACTGCAATGTGTATCTAAGGAATGGAAACTAAGAGTTGGGCTAAGAAATTATTAATGTCCTAAGGGGTTTGCTTTTAGCGCAAGGGTATACCTGGAGATTCCTTCCAGGTACAGTGAATCCAATCACTCCACAAAGAGGCTGCGTTCTCAGACCCTGGGCTGTTCCCTGAGAGGAGATGACACAAGGGATGCTATTTACTAGACACTTCAAGAGTCATGGCCAGTGTTGGCATCTTGGGGAATCCTCAAACAGTTTTGAAACTCAAAACCAAGAAAATAACACAGGATGGCTGAGGATGTATTGCCCTGTGAAGTTTCCAAAATGAAACCTCAACCCAAAGACATTCTGATGGGGTGTCTGTGCCAAGGGAAGATTAAAGAAAGGGGCACAAATATTTTCCTTTCTTTCTTTTTTTTTTTTTTTTTTTTTTTTTTGTACTGTGGAGTGACAGGGGATTATTATCTGCTTTCATCTCCTGTAAAATGTTTACAAATGAAAAATATTTTTTAAGGGTCATCCACTGCTTTTTGAAAAAATGAAGAATTAAAATACTGTGTCTAAAATGTACAATAAAGAACAGTTGATAATACTGTGAGTTACACAATGTTAGTTAGTGTTGGCAAGTGTCAGGAAAGAACCGGAAATTTAAAATCTGACTGCAAGCCAGAGTTAGGCTGGGGTAACAGGGAGGTAGATTTAAGGCTCTGCTTGCCACACATTTGGAAAATGCATGAGAAAACTAATTCTCTTTTGGAGTGTTAAAACAACTAAAAAACAGGCGATTGTGTTGAGGTGGCTCTAGTGTCCTGAGCTCTGAGTGGAGAGACAGGCAAAGGCCTCCCTAGATCCAAAAAGCTGTCCATTCTTCTCCAGCTGTGCACCTGATTAGATACTTTCCACTCCAGCACCCATGATTGGATATAGTTCAATTCCCCATCATGCCCCCTCAGGCCATGAGTGATATATGTGATTTGACACTGGGTTGAATAAAGCAAGAATTACAGGTTTTTTCTGGATCCTTTTCTGGCAGGGCTTCCTCCATACACTGGACACTGGCCCTGCCTGTAAAATACTTGCATTTACATTTGTGTGTAAGATTATTTTTATTTATGAATAATATATATGTGTTATTCATACATGGAAGCAATATAATGACTATTATTTTAAAATTTCAGATTTTTTTACCTTCCTGGCACATCCAGGTTTTAGAGCAGGCAGCCTGAGATTTCAAAAATGAGGCAATTCTCTAAGAAATAATATGTGAGGCACATGTGAATTTTAAATATTCTAGTAGCTACATTTTAATAAATACGCCAGACATGCTTGCCTGTGCCTGTAGGTCGAACTGTTAGGGAGACTGATGTAGGAGGATCACTTGAGGCCAGGAGTTTGAGACCAGCCCAGGCAGCATAGAGAAAGCCATCTCTACAAAAAAAAAAAAAAAATTGAAAAATTAGCCAGGTCTGGTGCATGACTTCAGTCCCAGCTACTCAGAAGGCTGGAGCTGAAGGATCACTTGAGCCTGGGAGGTCAAGGCTGCAATGAGCCATGATCACACCACTGCACTCCAGCCTCACTGACAGAACAAAACCCTGACTCAAAAAACTCATCTCTGGAAAGGCATTTTCTTTTTCTGCAACGTAGCCAAATAGCTAAGTATGTATTGAAGCCATCCTTTAATTTTTAACAAGGCAAGAATGTTTTCTAAGACCCCAAACTCCAGATATGCAATGGGGCAAATCCTGAAGCGTACATGGATATCTCTCACAGCTAAAGCATTCCTCACCCCCATCCAGCGCTTCTTACCCCTGGTGCAAGAGAATCACCTACGGGGAGGAAAACTTTCAAAATCCCTTAAACCCAAGTTGTAACTGCTCAATTAAATCAGAATCCTTGGAGTTGGATCTGAAAAAAATATGGTTTAAGTTGTGCAGGTGATTACAATGTGGAGGCAAGCCACAAAACCATGGCTTTAACCAGCAGCTTTTGTTAGAAATGATTTCTCAAATGAATGTAAAAACGTTTGCTGCTGAATTGTGACCCTTCAATTTTATCTGCTTTTCCTACAAAGCATATTTTGCAGACCCAGGCTCGCTTCTCCTTTTGTTCCTGGTTCACCCAGTGCCGTGTGTGCTCAATGCATCCTGTGCATGGGTCACTGTGCTGTGTGCTCTGGCCTGGGAGAGCATCATTCTTCGGGGGGAACCTTTCTGAAAACAAAGCTGCATTCCAAAATGTTAAAACCATGCTACTTACTGTATTGAGGTAAAAATTAAAAGACCTAGGGGACTCATCCAAAAGTTAAAACATAAATAAATATCTTGGTACATTAATATACACCTGATGATGTCCTGAGTGAACATGCTCCACTTTAAAACAAAACAAAACATTACTATTATTCTAAAATATTAATTTAGGACTGTTATGCAGATATGTACTATTTAAATTTTTATTGATGAATAACATGCATACAGCAATATTGGAACAAAATATTTATGGAATGCTTGATGAATTATTACAAAATAAATACACTTGTGTGTCTAAGAATCAGATTTGTTCATGCCCTTGACACTTTCTCCTTCCCAAAGGTAACCAAGATCTTAAGAGCTAAGTGCAGATAAACTTTGTCATCTTCTACAGGTGTTTTATTGCAGATCATTGAAAATGTATACACAATACAAAAAAAGTATAACAGACCAGTCACTCAGCTTTAACAGCTACTAGTCATGTATCATTTTTGTTTCACCTATACTTCCAGCCATTCTCACCCCAACTTCATTATTTTTTAGGCTTTTTGGATAACATGTATATTCATTGCAAGGTACAATGTGAACTGTAAATAGTAGAGAGATGGGGTTTCACCATGTTGACCAGGCTAGTCTTGAACTCCTGACCTCAGGTGATTCACCTGCCTTGGCTTCCCAAAGTGCTGGGATTACAGGCATGAGCCAATATACTTGGCCTGAGAATTCATATTTCTAACAACGTACAAATCCATAGGGCACACATGACAACTGCAATGTCTATCTACAGTAAATACAGTTTGATGAATAAAATGAAAGGCAATTGACCTAAGGTGAAAAAAAAAACAAAAACAAAAAATCAAAGCATGGGTACTATGTGCTATCTGTAAGAGCATTTGGTTAAGAATAACAAACAAACCAGTTTTATCATTTTAATAACCGAAATTGGCAAAATTTCTAGTTTTTCTTTCATAAAAATGCTCTTTGCAAGAAAAAATTCTCATATAGTGAGAGCAAAAATGGCAACCATTTGCAAGTAAATGTCTTGTGAAATTAAGTAGCACATATCAAGCTCATGACGTTCAGATAGTTACCCCTAACTCAATCATTTACACAGCAAGTGCAGATAATTCTCATAACTCCCTATTAAAATTATATTTGAATGCCCTTACAAATTGTGACTATTTTTAAATAAAGCTCACTAACTAAAATTTTGTATGTGACATATGATAAATTCGCCTTCAAGTCACCTTACATTTACTTAATTTTATTAGCCAGTATCTGTCTACTACCTAATAATACTTGGGGATTCTCCCTCCATTTGCACAGGCATCATAGCTGGGAAACAGGGATTCAAAAAACCCAGGCTGTTCCCTACATATGTTTCCTCCTCAGACATCAGTTCATCAGTCAATCAAGTCATGTGAGAGTGGAGGCCATGTATTCCCTATTATTTTTGGGCACTCTCCTCCAAGGAGGAAAAGGCCAGGAGGTCCTGTTAGAGGATGCACTCTGAGAGGCCAGGCTTCCTAAGGTGTGAGAGTTCTAACCAGCTGGTGTAGACTTTTCAGGAGTCAGGAAGGAGGCAGGCATTCCAAACCTGGAGCTTCATCACCTTTTGTTTCATCTCAAGACAGTTCTGAGGGGCTGTTTTGGAACGTGTCTGCAAGGTGAACATTGACGAAGAATGTGGGCTTTGCTGTGACTCAGATGAGATCTTTCATGGGGAGGCAGGAATTCAATGCCCAGAATCTGGGCTGGTGTCTTTGAGGTCAGTAGGTTGCCTCTTTGTATCCAAGTCCATTGTTACTAGGTTGGAGGCTGGAGATTCTAAATGGCTTCCAGACTGCCTCTCTGGTTCTCTTTGGGAGATGGGGTCTGAAAAAGACAATGTCAGTATTTTTGGGAAATTCTAGAAAGTCTGCTTGGAAACGTGGGAAGAGCTCTTGCCTAGTGCCTAAATGCTCCATTTGCAGCTCTAGCCACGTAGATGCTTGGTAGGCATAAAGCTGGGTTTGCATTTATATCAGCAAAACCTATGTCAGAGTTGAAGAAGTAGTCAGGACAAAGTGTCTTGGTCGCAGGCTGGGGAACATCTTAGAAGCAAACTTCTAGCCTGCTGACTCTTGCAGTGAGTGTTGGTTCCTGGCTAAAGCGCCTTGAATGCAGCATGAGGCCAATCCATGAATCCAACTTCTCATGGAGAAATGTTAATATTTTTTCAGTTTAATGCAATCAGGGTGAAACTACCATGCTATTGGGTTGCTTACCTTTTATTATTTCATATAAAATCTAAGACAAAATACATTAAATGCTTATTGACATATGTATTTATTCTTCACCTGGCTGATAATATCTGCCTAATTTTAAACTTTCTTCCATTTTGTAGGTTTCAACTTATTTTATTGTAAGATATTATTAAATCTAATACAGGCATTGTCACTTTTACATATAATTTTATTTTATTTCATGTATTTCCTATTGGCATTTTACATTTAAATTATGGAGCACTTCATCATATAAAAAGCTTCATTTATATTTAAACAGTAAGTCTTTGGGTTTTTTTGTCTTGTAATTTCCATATTACATAGTAATGAAATAAACATTAATGTTTTCAGGGTATTTTAAATTTTAGATAATTACTCATTGTATTCATGTGAAATTTGTTTTTACTGCATGTGCGGGTTGGAGAACTGTTTTCACTTCTGATTCATCTTTACTCTTATCTCCTCAGAACTCATACCTCTTGCAGTTGGGGGATTGCAGTTTATAATTCCAATAAATGGGGCAAATTCAATAATAACATAATACAAATGAATTTGAATGCAGGACAGGTCTTCAAAGCATACACAACATGGGTCTACATATGTACAACAATAATAATTTATAAGTTACAGTTTGGATGGAAAGTAAAAGTACTGAAAATTTGTTAAAGTAAATTAAAATGGAGATCACATCTCAATAATCTCTGAGCAGACAAAATTAGTTAGGTCTCATAAGTCATTTCAACCTTGCTTGATTTGCAAATACAAGCAAAACTTAAATTATTTCTTGTAGCTGCCTATTTAAAAAAGAGAAATGAAGCTCAACCAATCAGGAGTAGCCAACAACCTTATATAAATAGAAAGTGTCCAACAAGGTAAACAGACAAACAAAAAACAATAAAAAAAAAAAATTTGTGCTACCACCAATCAAATGTTTTCTTTGTTTCTACATTTTTCAAATAAATACTTGCTTCTTACATTGTCAATAAGCACTCAATATCTTTCTGTCTGATATTTTATAATTTATCAATTGCTCTTACTCAAATAAACACTTTGCAAATTCATTGTGTCTCAAATTACTTTTAGCAGAATAAAATAAACTAGGAATAAATATTAGAAAAATATGTACATAATATGGAAAAAACATGGAAAGTTTATGAAATATATGAATGTACACATAAGCAAATAGACAATTTGTATCATATTCTTAGGCAGAAAAACTCAATATTATCAACATCAATTGTCCTTAAAGTTATTTATAAATTCAATTTTGTTCCTATACTGATACCATTTAATATTGCAAGTAGACGTTACTATAAAATATTAGATAGATGAAAACACACATAAGAATAGACAAGAAAATTCTTAAAAAAAAAAAACACTGGCAAGCCCTGTGAAAAATCTTGATTGATTAAAAATCTCATAGATCACTGAAACTAAAAATTCAGAAATAAACCAAAGTGCCTAAGAAAGTGTCATAGTGCATCCTGGCTGCTATAACAAAATACCTTGGACTGGGTAAAGGATAAATAACAGAAATGTATTTTTCACAGTTATGGAGGCTGGAAAGTGGAAGATCAAGGCAGCAGCAAATTTAGTATATGGTGAGAGCCCTGTTCCCCATAGATGGTACCATCTTGCAGACTGGATAAGGGCATTCCCTTCAACTTCCTTTGAAAGAGCACTGATTCCATTCATGAAGATGAAGAACTCTTGGCTTCAACACTTTCCCAAAGGCCTCACACCTAAAATTATCCACATATGAATTTGAAAGAGGACATAAACATTCAGGCTATAGCAATAAAAACTACATGGGGGATGGCATCATTTATACATGAGGTGTAAAAATGTGACGTTCTTATCACAAAGGAAATAAATGATTTATTCTTCATGGCATATATCAAAATAAAGGTCCAATGAAAATATTGTTTATAAAGATAAATCTATATGGCAAAAAATTAAGTGTTGATAAGGTTAACCCTACAGTTTGCATCACGATGTTCAAGGTTTCAGGGAATGAACAAGGCCCCGGAGTTTCATCCTGTGACATTTTCCTGAAAGTTGCTCATGCTGTTATTCAATTTGAAAGTAGATAATATTGTTTTTTTCTGTTCCGATATTTACTAAATTCAAAATAATATAGGGCTCTTTACACGTAATTCTCAAACAATCATCCAGTCAGTGGGGCTCTGCTGAGGAAGGGCACAGACACATCCACACAAGTATAATGTTCCTCAAATAGAAGACATCTCCCTGTGCTGGAGCCACCTATGTTGCACTCGATCAGAGGCTTTCTCAGGATATAATTTCTCTGCAGCCCTACCACAGTCTTAACCCTGATAATCCGACTCAGAAGGTGACGGATGAACACCCACCCTAGGGTTCTAATGTAATGGATCCTCTCTTAACAATCCCTTCCAGGGATCTGGGATCTTTCCTGGATTCGTCGGCCACACACAGCTAGGCTCAAAATTTGAACAGAAACTTTGATCCTCGTTGGCCCTCCTGAGCTGTCCTACCAGATTCTCTAGAAGTATGCTTCTCTAATTGCTCCTGAGACACACTATCTAAGGGTATCTCCCTGTGCCAATATAATTGATCTCATAAAGTGAGAAGGGAAATAGGCAAGAGTCCAGCTAGGCTAGAAGCAGTGTCTAGGGTTCCTTACCTGATTTATGTCTCTGACTTACTTAAATATTGACAAATACAGATTCATCTCTACGTGGTAGAAAAACAGAAGGAGAAATCCCAGTTCATAGAGGAAGAAGAAAATGCAATCAATGCTGTCTAGAGGCCCACTTAAGCTCAGCCACAGGGTGCTAAGTCTCTTCAGGAAAAAGCAATGGTTGTCCATCATCTGAAAAACTGTGGCCTTGAACCAGGGGCACTGAGAGTGCACACTGCCCGCTAGAGTTCCAAGCCTACATCGCAGAGAGATAGAATAGTCTCAAAGGATTCTTAAGGGTAATGTGGAGACCAAAAGGAGATGAATCCGCAGCCTCTGCCTTACCGTCTGATCTAACGAATAGTACTTCCAGACCTTTTTGTGGGCTGCACCAGGGGTTATTCAGAAAGGAAAAAAGTTGTTAATGTCCCACCATTTCCCGTAGCTTCCGAGGTCTGTGTTGTTCATTCCCCAGGTTACAGGTTGTTGTTCTCCCACTACTTCCACAGAATCAGTGTATCTCATTCCGGTACCTATAATCTCACTTTTATTCTAGTCACCCTCTACTTTTTTCTAGACATTTTATCTAGTAGAGCCAGGTAAAATAGAGACAAGAATATTTACATAAAACTTAACTAGAACTAAGTTGGAGTCCCATAACTGCTACTAGGCTGGGATGCAACTAAGAGGATACAAAAGCCAGGCTTGCCTAGAATTGCAGTTATCGGAAAGAAAGTCACATTTCACCCAGGAATTATTAGCATGAAATTCCAACTTTGTGAAATAGATTCCTAGATCCCCCAACCATTTCATCCTCATCTTGGAGGCAATCAGGAAGAGATAATAAACCATATCTAATCAACAAATTATCTAACCAACATGTGTGGAAAAGAAGAGAACATCATAGAGTTGGCTCATTTTAGTACATGTGGTGAAAAATGCCACAAAGTCAGTGCTCAATTGGGCTCAAAAGCCTAAAAGATGGCACAGATTAGCTTCAAGGGACACATGGTGTGGCTGGAGTCGGCTTACTGTTATGCTGAAGATGTCACGAGTGGTGACTGATATCTCAAGAAGTGGGCCAAAAGTCCACTTCTGGTTATTCTGCTAGGTATGGTGTAGGAATTCTTAAACCATGAGACAAACAGGTCAGCTTTCACCAGCAACCCCAAGTCTGGCTTGCAGTATTAGACTCTGCATTAGACACAGATTTAGGCTCAATCTGCAGCTTGATTGTGGTCACTCTCTAGAAAACAAACCCTTACCATGGATTTCTAGATGAGTGATCCAGTTAGATCAGCATCTGAGATTGTTTCTGGTTTGCAGCCCAAAAGACATTCAGCCAGTCTACAGTTTCCATTGTAGACAACCAAACAGATAGAATATGTGCAATTACCCCAAACCCTGAGTTCTGACCTTTGAGAGGAGCAACCACTCATGTCAGGTTCGGTATGGCTGGCACAGATTAAACAGCCACAGTGGCCCAGTGGACATCATGAGGTTTCACCTTCCCTGACTCATCTATGAACCAGGACCAGTCATATAGGAAATGCTCAGTAAATTGGGGGCCCCACAGAGACAGCAGCTTTGCTTCAGAGGATAGAAGGAGGCACAAAATTTCTACCAGCTAGGGATGCTCTAGCCCTCTATGGGTGAAACTGAGTTTGGCAGGAGTTCTGCAGCAAGCTCTTAGCTGACTTTCAAATCAGTGTAACCAGTAGTGTGTCACTGAGTCCAAAAGGCCAAAGAACACTTCTAGGTGGAGTCTAGTCCTTTACTGGAGGCTCCAAATGTCAAAATCAAGATTTTCTTGACCTCAGGATGAATTGATCAATGCAAATCTCCCCAAATATTTTTACTCAACCTTGATTGGATAGTAAGACTCCAGATTTTTTAATCCTCACTAAAAATAAATATCTGATTTTTTCACCTGGGATCTATGTATGTGTGTTGGAGCATGCCTTTACCAATCAGCATAAAGTTACAACTCTCCTTTAGCTTCTACTTTCTACTTGTGCAGAGTTTAAAATACAGAGGTGAGAGCTTAGGGTTTTCTGGGTCTTTTGCTAAGCATGTGCCTGACCCTGAGCATCGCCATTTCCCCATTTCCTTCTTGACCCCGAAGACCATTACCACAGTCCCAATTCCCAGCAGCTTTTCCTCCTAGAGCTTTTTGGCATGATTATTCTTAGACCCAACTGATATCCTTTGTTCCTGGTGGACTGTGTAGTTCATTTCCATTTAAATGCTTTTACAAACATTAAGCTATTGATTTAAGATTTATCTGCTTTTTAAATTAAGTAATGCTGCTGTTAGCTTTCCACAGGACTTGAGGGTTTAAAAAAAGGAGGAAAATAATTATTTTATGCCAATAGTATGAAAAAGAGACTGCAGATGACTATATTAATAGCAGCCAAAATAGACTTAAAAACTTTCAAGAGACAATAAGACATCATATAGTCATAGAATATCCATTTGGAGGGAAGATAGAAATAGTTTAAACCCATATATAATAATTAAACATTTAGATATGAAAAGCATAAGTTGACAGAATTAAAGGGACAAATAGACAGTTCTAAAATAATAGTTGAAGATGTTAATATTCCACTCTGAGTAATGAATAGAAAAATGAGATAGATGATAAATTAGGAAATAGAGGACTTGACTAACTCAATGAACCAAATTGATCTAACAGACAGATACAATATACTCCATCCAACAAAAGAGACTACACACTCTTCTCAAATGCACATGGGGAATTCTCCAGGATGGGCTGTATAGTAGATCTCAAATTAAATCAGTAACAGAAGAAACGCTAGAAAGTTTACAAAATTGTATAAATTAAACAACATACCCTTAAACAACCAATAAGGAAAGGAAGAAATCACAGAGGAAGTAGAAACATACTTACAGAGGAAGAAAAATGAAAACAAAACATATCAAAAGTTATGGGAAACAGCAAAAACAGTGCGAAGATGAAAAGTTTGCAGCTAAAATAAATTTTAAAAGAACAAAGATTTTAAATAAATAATAACTTTATCACCTAGCAAATTAGAAAAATAAGACCAAATTAGATGCAAAGCAAAGAGAAGGAAGAAAATATTAAAGATTTTAGCAGAGATAAATGCAATACAGGTTATACGAACAACAGCATTCCAAAAAAAACAGAAGTTCATTCTCAGTTCTTCAAAAAATTAACAATTGGCAAACTTTCAGCTACACACAAAAATAATTAACAGCATATTCACATACTAAAATGAGAAATGAAAGTGGGACATTACTACCAATTCAAAGAAATAAAATGTTTTAAAAAATGTACTGCGAGCTACGATAGGATGATAAATTGGAAAACCTAGATAAAGTGGGCAGATTCCTACGTATACATGACTTGATTACAAATAAATACAAAATCTGAATAGATACAAAACTACTAAGGAAATGGAATCAGTAATTAAAAATCTCTTCTCGAAGAAAAGCCCTTGTTTTTCTGGCTTTACTAGTGATTTAGATCAAGCATTTATAGAACAAAAATCCTTTCCAAAGTCTACCAAAAGCCCGAAGAGAGCAGTTCCAAACTTATTCCATGATGCCAGCATTAGCTCACACCAAAGCTTGACAAAGAGACTACAAAAACCCATTGACAAATATCCCTTATGAACACAGATGCAAAACTACTCAGCAACATCCTAGCTAACTACATTCAGCAGCATACTAGCAAGATTACAACCCACGACCAAGGGGAATTTATTATTGGAATGTAAGGAAGTTTTAGCATATGGCTGGTTTCAGTGCAGTGGTGTTTACAAATAATTGATCACAACCAGTATAGATTTCTTTATTCTTTTTCCACTCTCACTGGTTCACTTAGCTAGCCTTTCTTAACAAATGTTTAAGCATATGAAAATTAATCAATGCATATGCCACATTAACAACATTTTTAAAAATATTCTCTCATTAATACAGATAATGTATTTTACAAAATTCAAAATATTTTATAATAAAAACAATAAATTAGGGATAAAAGGAAACCATCATTGTAAAATTCACATATAAAAACCCATAGCAAACAACATATTCTAGAGAAAAAGATCACAATTCTTTCCTCTAAGCTCAGAAGACAGACTGAATGTCTGCTCTTGCCAGCCACTTTTATTCAACACTATATTAGAAGTTTCATTCAGAGAAATTAAAAAAGACAGTGAAATAAACTGCATCAAAGTTGGTACAGAAAATATATTCTTATATGTAGAAAATCTTTAAGGTTCCACAGAAAAAAAATATTACAACTAATAAATTCAGCTGAGTAGTAGCATACAAAATCAACATAGAAAAACAAACTGTATTTTTGTAGTAATATGAATAATCTGAGAACAAAACTCTGAAAACAATTCAATTTACAATAGCATCAAAAGAAGAAAGTACTTAGGAAGTAACCAAGAAGTAAAATGCCAATTACTTTCGTGTAGATATAAAAAAATCAATTTTTAAGTTTATGGGGAATCTCAAAGATCCTTAAATTGCAAAAATAATTTTGAAAAATACCACAGTTAGGGAAGTCACACTTAATGGTTTCAAAACTTACTACAAAATTCCCAAATAGCATGCTACAAAGAGACTAATGGAGTAATACAGAAAGCCAATATAAATAAACCCTCATATATATGGTCAAATGATTTTTATGGGAAATGAACTGCCTTTCAAAAATTAGTGCTGGGGAAATTGAGAGCCCACACGTAAAAGAGTGAAGCTGGGCCCTTAACTTCTACTATAAAAAAAAATTAACCAACTGGATCAAAGACCTAAATGTAAGAGCTAAAACTACAAAATTCTTAGTATAAAATGTAGGTAAAACATGTCATAACACTGGATTTGGCAGTGATTTTTTTTAACAGGACACCAAAAACTCAAGAAACAAAAGAAAAATAGATAAATAGGACTGTATCCAGAATATACAAAGAACAATTCAGCAATAATAAAACAAACTACTTGTTTAAAATATGGGCAAAATACTTACTTAAACAGACATTTCTCTAAAAATTATGTGAAGTGGCTAATAAGTCCATGAAAATGTACTCAACAAAACTAATCATTAGTAAAATGAAAAGCTAACCCCAAATGACATATCACTTAATACGCATCAGCATAACTACTACCAAAAGAAAAAAACAAAACAGAAAATCACAAGTGTTGGTGGGGAAGTGGAGCAATTAGAACACTTGTACGCTGTTGGTGGAAATGTAAAATGCTGCAGCTGCTATAAAACAACAGCATAGTGACCAAATAATTTACACACAAAATCACCATACGATTCCGCAATTTCACATCTGGGTATGTAGCAAAATATGTGAAAGCAAAGACACAAAATAGTACACATACACCTAGGCTCATAGCAGCATTACTCACATCACCCAAAAGGTTTTTGAATTACCCGTGTCGTTTGAATTATGATCAATGAATAAATAGATAAAATGTGATTCATACATACAGTGGGATATTATTCAGTTATGTAAAATAAGGAAATTCTGACACATGGTACGTCACACATGAACCTTAAGGACATTGTGCAAAGTGACATGAGCCAGTCATAAAAGGACAAATACTGTATCATTCCACTTATGAGATACTGAGAGAAGTTAAATTCTGGAAACCCACGTGGAAGAGTGGTTCCTAGGAGCTGGAGGGGGAGTAACAGGGAGCTTTTATTTAATGTGTATTGAATTTTGGTTTTGGAAGTTGAAAGAAGGTCCCTATGAATGGGAATAATAGTTGGAAAACAACGTGAATGTAGTTAATTTTTCTGAGCTGCACACTTAAAATAGCTAAAATGGTGAATTTTATGTATACTTTGCCAAAATATAAAAAATAAATTTAAATAAACTATAGCTATCTGAAATAACATGAATTAATATCATAAATATAAAGTTGCAATAAGGAAAGTAGATGTAAAAGTATACATATTATATAATTTCACTTATATAAAATCCAGAAAGTGAACACAACTGAGGTTCTGGCTTCCAGCAATAATGAAGCAGACTAGTTCGTTGAATAACTGTTTCACAGATAACTATAATAAAGCTTAATAAAATACTACATTTTGCCATATAGAAACGCGCACTGTTTAAAGACTGAATGAAGATTTTATCTATGTCACTGTAGAAGAGATAAGGATTGGGGTTTGAATCTATTCAAATTAACTCCCTCTTAAAATAATAATTTTCAAAGAAATACAACAGAATCCAGAGTCCCTGTAGTTCCTATTTACACAATTTAAAAATTCATGAGATGCGTGAAGAAGCATGAAAATGTAATCTATTCACAAGATAAAAAGCAGACAATAGAACCTATTCCCAAGATGTGCAGGATGCTGCAATCAGTAGATAAGATTTGAAAGAAGCTATTGTAAGTACGTTCATGGGGGTAAAGGAAAACAGTCTCATGACAAGTGACAAGATGTGTAACTGTACACTCCCAGTCTTTTGGTGACAGGGCTGTGGGACTGAGGAGGGAAATTAAAGAAAAATAAAATTAAAAAGCAAGAGGAATACATTTTCTTGTATTAGGCTGACTTGTCCCAGAGGCATCAACAGGCACAGCGCAGACCCAGGAAAAGTCTTGATAATATTATCTTATGTGCTCTGGAGGCTCTCCCAACACTCCCCCAACATAGGGAAAAGAAAAACAAATTTCCTTTGTTTTACGAAATGAGTTTATAGATTCTTGTTCTCTGTAACTAGTGACTTCAAGCATTCTGTTTTATCGAAGAAGTACAATGAAAAGTCATGAGAAGCCTGAGTAGGCTGAACTATAGCTGCTTAGGCACCATAGTGAGGGTTATAGCATAATCCCCTGCCGAGGGAAACCTAGAAAATGGACATGTGGGTTGCTTGGCAATGGTCTTGTGCAATCTTGTCTTTGTCCTGCCTCTGTATTCCTGCCTTCACGCCACTGTAAGCTTGCTTCAAGCTGGCCCACCCCCTTTTGTGAAGTGTGTCTAAAAGTCAGGTTCTGTCTTTTTTCCGGGCCCAGTCTTTTTGACGTGAGTTAGCTGGTCCTGAGTTTCACGCGCATCCGTATGGAGAGACCACCAAACAAGCTTTGTGTGAACAATAAAAGCTTATTTAATCACCTGGGTGCAGGCGGGCTGAGTCTGAAAAGAGAGTCAGCAAAGGTAGATAGGGATGGGGCCGTTTTATAGGATTTGGGTAAGTAAAGGAAAAAGGGGGGTTGTTCTCTGGTGGGCAGGAGTGGGGCTCACAAGGTACTCAGCGGGGGAGCTTTTGAGCCAGGATGAGCCAGGAGAAGGAATTTCACAAGACAGTGTCATCAATTAAGTCAGGAACAGGCCATTTCCACTTCTTTTGTGGTGGAATGTCATCAGTTAAAGCAAGAACCGGCCATCTGGATGTGTACATGCAGGTCACAGAAGATACGATGGCTTAGCTTAGGCTGAGAGGCCTGACACTGAGTGCACTCAATAAAAATTCTCCTGTTTCAACCCGAGGTCTCTCTCATCCTCCTGAATTCCGCAACATGAGAATTCCAGCATGCACCAGGTTCACAGGACAGTGCGCGGTCACTGAAAGAAGAGTGGGGCGGGGAGGGTGGTGCGCGGCTGTGGGCACCTCTTGCGCTTGCTGGGAGATGTAGTCTTACAAAGACTCCCAGCCCTTTGGTCACAGGGCTGCAGCACCACAATTCCAGCATACACCGGAATCAGGGGCAGTGCGCGCCAGCAGAGGAAGAGGTAGAGCTGTGCGTGACTCGCTGGGCTTGATGGAAAATGTAATCTCATGAACACTCCTTAATGAACAGTGCGCCTCACTGGAGGAAAAGGCGGGGCTGTGCAGGCCTTGCTCTTCTTGCTGAGAGATGCAGTCTCATAAAAACTCCCTACCCTTTGGTCACAGGGCTGCAGGACTACATTCCCATCATGCACCGGGATCAGGGATAGCGCATGTGCCTGGGCGAAGAGACAAAGCTTTGTGCGCCTCCTTTGGCTTCCTGGGAGATGTAGTTTCATAAAGACACCGAGACTTTTCATTACAGGGCAGCAGGACTACAATCCCAGTATGCACCAAGATCAAGGATAGTGTGCATAACTGGAGGATGAGGCGGGACTGTGCACGCCTCGCTGGGCTTGGTGGGATATGTATTCTCATAAGCATGCCCAACCCTTTGGTCACAGGGCTGCAGGACTACAATCCCAGCCTGCACCTGGCTAAGAGACAGTGCTTGTCACTGGAGGAAGAGGCGGAAGACTACAATCCCAGCCAGCACGGGGCTCACGGAAATTGTGCGTCACTGAAGGAAGAAGCGGCGTTGTGTGCTACTCGCCGGGCTTGCTGGGAGTTGTATTCTCATAAGCCCTTCCAGCGCTTGCATCACAGGGCTGAAGGACTACACTTCCAGCCCCAGCATGTACTGGGCTCGGGGACAGCGCGTGTCACTGGAGGAAGAGGGAGGGCTTTGCGCTTCTCTCTGTGCTTTTTTGGGAGATGTAGTCTCATTAACCCTCCCAGCCCTTTGGTCACAGAGATCCAGGACTGCAATCCCAACATGCACCCGGCTCAGGGACAGTGCGCTAGTCACTGCAGGAAGCGGCAGATCTGTGTGCACCTCCTGGGCGTACTGGGAGATGTATTCTCATAAACACTCCCATCCCTTTGGTCATAGGGCTGCAGGACTACAATCCTAGCATGCACCCAGCTCAGTGACGGCGCGCTAGTCTAAGGAGAAAGAGGCAGGGCAGTGTGCGCCTTGCTGGGCTTCCTGGGAGATGTAGTCTCATGGCCTCTCCCTGCCCTTTGGTCACAGTGCTATAAGACTACAATCCCAGCATGCATGGGGCTCACGGACAGCCCGCGTCACTGGAAAACAAGAGGAAGGTTGTGCACACCTCGCTGCGTTTGCTGGGAGATGTTGTTTCATAAAGACTCTCAGACCTTTTGTCACAGGGCTGCAGGACTACAATCCCAGGATGCATCGGGATCAAAAACTGTATGCGTCACGGGGAAAAGATGCGGGGCTTTGTGCCTCTCCCTAGGTCTTCCGGGAAATGTAGTCTCAAAAACACTCTTGGCCCTTTCGTCACAGGGCTGCAGGACTACAATCCCAGCATGCAGCGGGTTCAGGGACAGTGTGTGTCACTGGAGGAAGACTTGGAGCTGTGCGTGCCTCGCTGGGCTTGCTGGGAGATGCAGTCTCATAACTACCCCAGTCCTTTAGTCACAGGGCTGCAGCACTACAATTTCAGCATACCTCTGGCTCAAGGAGAGTGCACTAGTCACTGGAGGAAGAGGCAGGTCTGTGTGCGCCTCGCTGGGGTTGCTGGGAGAGGTAGTCTCATAAACACTCCCAGCCCTTTCATCACATCTCTGTAGGGGTACAATTCCAGTATGCACGGGGCGCCGGGGAAGTCCGCGTCACTAGAGGAAGAGAAAGGCGTGTGAGCGCCTTGCTGGGCTTTCTGGGAGATGTTGTCTCATTATTTCTCCCAGCCCTTTGGTCACAGGGCTTCAGGACTACAATCCCAGCATGCACCCTGCTCAGGGACAGCGCGCGTCACTGTAAGAACAGGTGGACCTGTGCTGTTCTCGCTATGCTTTTTGGGAGATGTATTCTCATAAACACTCCCAGCCCTTTTGTCACTGGGCTGCAGCACTACAATCCCAGCCTGCAACGGGCTCAGGGAGAGTGCGCTAATCAGTGGAGGAAGGGGCTAGGCTCTGCACGCCTGGCTGGTCTTGCTGGGAGATGCAGTCTCATAAACACTCCCAGCCCTTTGGTCACAGGACTGCAGCGCTACAATCCTAGCATGGACCGGGCTCAGGGAAAGTGTGCGTCACTGGAGGAAGAGGCAGGGTTGTGCGCGCCTCTCTAGGCTTGGTGGAAGATGCGGTCTCATAAACACTCCCAGAACTTTCATCACTGGCCTGCAGGACTACAATCCCAGCATGCGCCCGGCTCAGGGACAGTGCGCATTACTGGAGGAAAAGGCTAGGCTGTGGACACCTCCTTCTGCTTGCTAGGAGATGTAGTTTCATAAAGACTTCCAGAACTTTCATCACAGGGCTGCAGGACTACCATACCAGGTATGCACTGGGGTCAGGGACACGGCCCGTCAGTGGAGAAAGAGGCGGGGCGGTATGCGTGTCCTTAGGCTTGCTGGGAGATGTATTTTCATAAACACTCCCAACCCTTTGGTCAAAGGGCTACAGGACTAGAATCCCAGCATGCGCCAGTCTCCGGGGCGAGGCACAGTTCTGGAAGAAGGGGCAGAGTGCTACACGCCCCACCTAATATGCTGGGAGCTGTAGTCTGTTAACTAACTGCTCTCAGCCTGTTTGTCGGTAGGCTTCAGAAATATAATCCCAGCATGTACCAAGAACCGGGGTGCATAGCCCTGGAGGGAGGGAGAGAGCGGTGTGGGTGTGGACTTCCCGGTGTGCAAAGCACTGCTGAGTTCTTATGCTATGCCGACTCTTTGCCAAGGAGAATGAGTACAGAGGTGGACCTGGAGGACAGGTCTGCGCTGAGCATTGAGAAGGGTATTACCCTACGTAGACACCTTACCTTTGCCCAAATCAGGCGGGTTGTCCTCAACCGATTGGCCCTATCCTTCTCAGGTTCTTCTTTCAGCTGTACCCAGGGTTCTTTCCAGAGCATTGCGCCTTCTGCAGCCCAGGGCGCTGCCTTCTTTCCTAAACTTCTGTGGAAACTGTCCTGATGTCTGAGACACTGTCCATTGTGCCGCAGCCCTCTTTTTACTCTAGCCAGAGCTCATGCTCAACAGCTTTTGAGAGAAATCTTCCACGTGGCCTGCTTATGAACAGCTTCAGAACTCTGCAGGGGGTGACAACGTCTGTGCCTCCCTGGAAATGTCACTCTCAATGGCGCCTTTTTCACGAATGTGAAAGTCAAGGCATCAGGAAGGTTAATTATTGGGTGGCACAAAATCTGCTAAGAGCAAAGGAGAAGACCCCATTTCCGAGGAGTGAGACTTGTGAGCCATTTTCATCCACCCATTTAAGCGGACAAGCTCCAAAATGCAAGCTGAAGCTGCTGATTATTTAGGCATTTTACGCTTGAACTCATCAGTCTCATCTCAAGTCACGCCTGACTTGCCAGTGTCTCAGAAACACAGATGGGACCTGATCTCTCAGGAACAGATAGTGTTCCAGGTTTGTTGGAGCGACATTTAAGATGTGGAGCACTTGGGGTCCTTTGAAACCCGCTATCTTCATTAGGGACTTTTACTTCTAGACAGCATGTGCATTTTGATTTTATCTATCCTCAAACTGAACTTTTGCTCATTTTAATAGTAAAAACACATTCCTGGGTGGAGACTTAATATGCTAATGAGACATGCAATGTATGCACAAATATGTACAGCTACTGCACATGTGCATCCAGAAAACGACTCAAAACCTGCTTCCTATAACACTTCTTTCCACCTTCTTATGAATAATCACGTAAAAGTCCCAGAAGGAGGGTTTCTTCAGTAACAATTAATGCTGTCTCACTCTTATGAGCAGGCTGCCCTGGAATCTCTTTCTCAGAATGTACCGTCTATTCTGCACTTAATTTTCAAAGTATTCTTTTGTGTGTGTGTGTGCAATAAATTACTCTATGCGGTACTTCTTTTGCTGCGTGTTTCTTGTTTAAATTCTTTTAAACTAAGAAAATAAGAACCAAGGTATTACATCAGCCATCAACATTTCTTGTGCCATGGCCCGGAGAGATGTCTGTCCGCTTCATTAATTTCACTTTCATTTTACTCGCAGTGAATACTATGGCACTTCCAGACTACCTGGGTAACTATCGCTGGTTGTTCCAGCGCTGTTTCACTAACGTTCTGGGGAAACCCTGTCCCTTCAGGCTTTATGGATTTCCCAGCTCCTTGAAATTGTTCTTCAACAGTCTTTCTTTGCTGAACAAAAGATGCACAGTCATGTAGATGCCCAGTCGTAGGGTTTAAATCTGAGCATTGCAAGTGTTATAATTGGGCATCATAAATGGCAAGCCAGTGAATTAGGGAAAGGCTTGTCAGCCAGACATCTGCTCCCTAGCGAGCAGTGGGGGTCATCTCGGCAGGGTTGGAGATGTCCACCGCTGGTGAGATAGGACGGTGTATGGCAAATGCCTATGACCTCCTAGAGCTTCAGTTAATGGGGTTTCGAGGGGATGCACTGGACACCTTGGTGCTTCCACTTGGCCCATGGGGATGCCCATAGTCTCCTGGACTTTAGTACATGTTCTCTCGTTGCAGGATTCTCTCAGCACCATGGGAGTCACTTCCTCTATTGACACTGAAACACACCTGGGATGTATATTTAAAAATTGAAACAGCTTTTGGCTAGATGAATAAAAAAAATTATCTTCTTTTGTAACACTATTTAGCCTGCATAGAGATTAGTTCACGAAACATGGCTGGAGAATGAGACTGTGAACGTTATCACCATTCTACAGCTAGATCTTTTCTGTAGAAATCAGGGAAAATGGTCTGAAGTATCCCATCTGCAAGCCTTTCTGGGCTGACAACAAAACCCAGCTCTACGCAGCACCTGTGGGCTAAAGCCTAGTAAGCCACAAAGCCCCTCAGAACCATTAGAAGATCATCTGTTTTAAGGGTAAGGGACCCCAGACACCACAGCCCAATACCAGCTCCAGATAGGGGCCCTCAGAGGCCTACACCTCCTTTAGAATCCCCAGCGTCCCCACACTATCAGTCTTCTGTAGAATCTAAGCTTGTTTCATCTCCTCCTTATGCTCCTCTTTCGGCCTTTGCCAGGTACAATATAGACCAGCCCATCTGTAGTTACTCACAGTGGAGCTTCACACCATGCAGGACCAGATAATTTGATTCCCTTACAGAAAGTACCAAATGGAGAGAGGACCATCAGAGTGTTTGTTCTCTTCTCAATAAATGATCTAATCCAATGTAAGCAACAGCTCTGATGGCTCTCAGAGAACTTCAGCGCATTTACTGAAGCCTTCTAGGCTCTAACTTTGACCACAATTCAACTTCACCATCCATAAATGGACCCAATGACTGCTGACCACATAGCTGCACAAAACTTTTTCTTATTGGCAAAAAATAGTAAAGACTTAAAACTTTTGCTGCTTTCACCATTTTAATGCAGAATACTTTTGCAGCACAAATGTCACCATAAGGTGGATCCTTGGGAATCCAGTACAAACTATCTCAGAAAATCTTAATGTATCCCCAACGAGCAGCAGAGGGCCTCAATAGACTTCAACAACATCTGAACTCTATGGCCACTGTAGTCCAACAAAACCAAAGAGCCTGGGATATTCTCCTAGCAAGGCAAAGAGGAACATGTTTATATCTAAAAGAAGAATGCTGTTTTTTGAGATCAATCAGTCTGGTTTAGTCCAAGACAATATTAATAATATCATCACCCAGGCAGACAAAATTGAATCTCTAGGAACTTCCATGGGAACATGCAAGCAATGTCCATTGCCTGCCTTGCTCTCTTTAATAGTACCAGACATTATTATACTTTCAGCTTTTACTTTTATTCCAATTTTGTTTAAAATGTTAACTGATTTCTTGCTCTCTTGCTTGCAGCAGCTCCATGTTTGCATGATGGTTGGCAAGGCTTTCAACCTTTGGCTGCCAGCATCTTGCCCACTGGCTCCGTGAATGATGTTGTTTACACCCAGTTAGATCACACAGGAAGAAACTTTAAGGCCCAGGCTAGGCAGAAGTAATACCCGTCTCAGCAGGAAACAGCTCCAGAAAAAGTGGCTTAACCCCTCAACCTCCAATAAGATGATTGCCCTAAAATCTCTTAGGGGGAAATTGAGGCAGAATAGATAGTCCAGAAAATGACCATGATCTCGGGATACAGAAACCATGGTGACTGTACGGCCAACACAATAAGCCTTAGCATTCGCATTGTAATTGGGCTTATTCAAGCAAAGCTATCCTCATTAAGGACTTTCTGTTCTAGAGAGCATGTGCATTTTGATTTTACCTGTCCTCAAACTTAAATTTTGCTTATTTTAATAGCAAAAAAATACACCGCCTAGCCAGGCACGGTGGCTTATACCTCTACTCTCAGCACTTTGGGAGGCTGAGGAAGATGGATCACTTCAAACCAGAAGCTCGAGATTAGACTGGCCAACATAGTGAAACCCCGTCTCAATTAAAAATACAAAAATTAGCAGGGTATGGTGGTGCATGCCTGTAATCCCAGATACTCAGGAGGCCGAGGCACGAGCATGGCTTGAACTCAGGAGGCAGAGGTTGCAGTGAGCAGAGATCACACCGCTGCACCTCAGCTTGGAAAACACGGTGAGACTCTGTCTCAAACAGACAAACAAACAAACAAACAGAAATACACTCTTGGGTGGAAATCTAAGATGCTAACGAGACATGCAACATATGAACAAGCATGTACAGCTACTGAGCATGTGCACCCAGAATACCACTCAGAACATGCTTCCTAGCAACTCCTCTTCCCTCCTCCTTATTAACAATAATGTAAAACTGCCATAAAGGGGTTTCTCCAGCGACAATCCACGCTGTCTCACTCTTATGAGCAACCCACCCTGGAATATCTCTCTCAGGGTGTACTGTATTCTGCACTTAACTTTCAAATATTTTCTTTTCCAATAAATTATGCTGTACTTTTTTTCTTTGTGTCTCTTTTTTAAATTCTTAAAAACTACGAAGACAAGAACAGAGGTATCACATCAGTTGGCAACACAGCAATAAGTCAGCCTCCTTCTTGTAAGCATAGCCCATGTAGAAAAGGAGAGTCACATCACCTAGGTGCTGGATCCAGAGACATGTCACAATTTATCCCATGCACAAAGTTAAGGTCATTGAGGAGAGTCGTATTAAATAGTTTCTGGGCTCAGGGATATGTCACAATGGCTCCTGTGAGCAGAGATCCAGCAGCATAATCACATAACTGGTGTGCTGGACACAGCGATAAGCCACCCTTTCATCTGTGAGCATGACCCAGGCAAGAAAGAAGAGCCACAGCATTTAGGTGCTTGCTGCAGAGGTACTTAACAATCTCTCTTATGGGCAAAGCTCAGGTAAGAGAGAAGAGTCAAATCTCCAAGATGATTCATGTAGAAATTTGTCACAAGAGACTTTTTAGGCAGGGCCCATGCTGGATCTTCTTATCTTCCAGAAGTTAGGTCCAGGGATACGTCAGAATACCCAAAATGCACAGGGCTCAGTCAATAAAGGAGAGTCACATCACCCAGGTGCTGGGTCTAGACATATGTCACATCTCTTGTGGGGAAATCTCAGGTGAAAAAGGAAGGTCCCATCAAATAGTTGATAGGCCCAGAGATATGTCACATTGCCTCCTGCTTGAAGTGTCTAGGCCAAAGACTCACATCACATTGGTGCTAGGCCCGTGTTCATATATAAACATTCAACCAGAGTTGAAATGGTGGCTCATTTCTAAACCCAGCTTATAGGCAAGGGAGGACTCTCTTATCCTGACCTAGTTAATTGTAATGATGTTGACTCTCATACCTGGGCTTAATGCTACAAGTATGATCTTGGGTCCCTACCATTAGGAAGGTCTCAAAGTTGATTACAACTCTCATTCATACTGTATAGGGCCATTGAGTAGTACATAGAGCGTGCTAACTGGGCCGAGCACATAGGTGAGATTGTGACACTCATATGCACACCCAGCCAACAGTAACTATTGTCAACCTCTCACGGGAACACAGGTCAGTCTGCGGAGGAATTGAGGTTCTCATACACAAATCCAGTCTGGTGTTGAGACGGTTATTCGTGGGCTTAGACCCAACATACAGGAGATGTTGAATGTCATGCCTACAACTGAGACAGTTGTGGGATTGTTAATCTAATTCCTGGACCATTCTGCAGCTTTCATTGTGAAATTTGCCAGTGCCTAGCACCTGAGTGCCTTGACGGTCTTGCATGGACCCAGCCCACAGATGCGATATTCACATATTGCTGGATCCAGCATATTGAGGATGTAACTCTGTTCTTCTTCCTTGGCACTGCCCACAGTGAGCATTTTGACATATCGCTAGACCTTGCACCCAGGTGATGTGCGTCTCCTCTTCTGCCTTGGTGCTGCCCACAGGAAGCGTTGTTATATATAGCTTGGCCTCGCACCCAGGTTATGTGACTCTCCGGCTTGCACACTGCCCATATGGGACACTGTGTTATATTGCTGGGTCCACTACTCAGGCGATGTAACTCCCCTGTCTGGGCCCTGCCTTACAGGGGCATTGTGATATATTTCTGTGCTCATCAGCCAGGTAATGTGATTCTCTTCTCCTGCCTGGTCCCTTTACACAGAAGGGATTGTGACATGTTGCTGGGCTTAGCACCAAGTTGATATTGATGTGAATCTTCTGCCTGGATCGAGTTCACAGAAGGCATTGTAAAATACCTCTGGGTCCATCACCTATTTGATATGACTCTCCTCTCTTACCTGAGCGTTGCCCATAAGAGAGATTGTGACATATCTCGGGGTCTAGCAGTGGGATGATGTGACTTCTCCCTGCCTGGGTCATGCCCACAGAAGGAAGTGTGACTTATAACTGGGCACAGCACACGGGTGACGTGATTCTTCTGCCTCGTCCCTACATACAGGAGTCATTGTCAAATACCTCTGGGCCCATGATCTAGACTATGTGACTCTCTACTTCTAGGGCCTGCTCACAGTAAGGATTGTGACATATTACTTTGCCCAGTACCTACATCATGTGACATTTCTCTCATGTCTGGGCTCCTTCTTGGAGATGAATGTGACATATAGCTCGGACTGGCCCCTAGGTTCTATAACTTCTCGTTTTTCAAAATCCTACCCACCAGGGGCATTGAAACATCTCTCTGGGCACTTCACTTAGGTAATGTTACATTGTTGCCTGGAGCCTCCCCTCAGGGGGTATTGTGTCATATTGCTGGACCCAGTACCTTCATGATATTACTCTCCTTTCTTGCCTGGGCCTTGTATACATTGTGTATTATAATATATGGCTGGGTTCAATGACTAGGTGATGCAACTCTTATGCATAGCACCTACGCACAGGGACCTTATGACATTTCTTTAGCTCTGACTCTCCTCTTTTTCCTTAGCCCTGCCAAAAAGGGAGGTGGTGACATATATCTGGACCTAGCAACCAGCTAATATGGCTCTCCTCTTTTGCCTGCACCCAGCATATTTTAGGTGTTGTGTCATATCCTTTGTCTCAACACCTGCAGGATGAAAGGCTCCTGCTTGAGCCCAGCCATCAGTAAAAATCGTCATTCTCCCACACGAACATGGACCATAATTGAGGTTCTGAAACTCACACCCAGAGGCAGTCAAAAGTTGGAAAGTTGGCTCTTATAAGTGGATATGGTCTGCCAGTGGGTTTGTTACACCCTGACCGAGATCCAAAACACTTGTGAGGCTGTGACTACACTAAGATAAGTCAGTTTTCAAAAGGGATTAAGGCTCTCATGGAAAAAATCCATTCCTCCATTGAGATTGTGACTTATGCATATAGATGCAACATACAGGAGGCGTTCACTCTCATACCCAGAACTGACACTTATGTGGGATTGTTAATCTCATCCATGGACCTTCTTGCAGGTGTGATTCTGACGTACACCTCTAGCCAGCACCTGAATGTTTTGCTATTTTTGCCTGGGTGTAGCCCACAAATGAGATTGGGATATATCCCTGAATCCAGCATCTAAGTAATATGCTTCTATTCTCCTGTCTTGGCACTGCCCATAATGGGTATCCTGATCTTTCACTGGTCCTGGCACTTTGTTATGTGACTCTGTCCTGTGCTTTGCCCATATGAGCCATTGTGACATATTGCTGGGTCCAGCACCCAGGTGATGTAACTCTTGTCTAGGCTTTGCCTACAGGGGGCATTGTGATATATCTCTGCACTGATCACCCAGGTGATGGGACTCCCTTCTCCTGACTGCTGCCTGTTCATAGCAGGAATTGTTACAAATCGTTGAGGGCAGACTGTAGGTAATGTGACTGTCTTTTTACTGAGCGCCACCCACAGGAGGCATTGCAAAATATCTATGAGCCTCTCACCTAAATGAGGTGACTCTTTGCCTGGGCCCATTTCTCAGGGGCATTGTGACATATGGCTGACCTCAGCATCGAGGTGATGTGAGTTTCTTCTATGGCTAGTGCTCTGACCAAAGAGAGATTACAATGTATCACCAGGCCCAGTACCTGAGTGATTGGACTCTCCCCTCTTGGCTGTGTCCTGCATATATTGTGTATTGTGACATATCACTGGGTCCATCACCTAGGTAATGTGACTCACGTGCATGGGCCATTTCCACCTGGGTATGATGACATATCTTTTTGTTCATCACTTAGGCGATGCAACCCTCCTCTTTGCCTTCGGCCCCGCATAATTTAGCTATTGTGATGTATCACTGGGCCAATAGCCTAGACAATAGGAAGCTTCTGCCAAGGCCCTGACTACTGGGGGCCTTGTGACATTGCTCTGCATTTATCACCTAGAAAATGTGATCCCTCTCATTTCTGCCTGAGCCCTAATCACAAGAAAAATTGTAGCATACTTCTGGGCCCAGCAAACAGGTGATGTGTTTCTCCTGCCTGTGCCTTGTTCACAGGGAAAATTGTGACATATCGCTGGGCCCAGAACCCAGGTGAGGTGACTCTGCTGCATGTGTCGTGCTTTCAGGAGGGAGCAAGAACATATCCCTGGCAGAACACCTAGGGATGTGACTCTCTTGCCTTGTCCCTGTCCTCAGGGGAGACTGTGACATATCCCTGACACAGACCCAGGTGATGAGACTCTCCTGCTTCGTGACTACCCAAATGTGAAGTTGTTACATATATTTTGGCTTAGCACGTAGATGTGATGATGACATTCATACCTTAAACCAACCAATAGGAGAGAAACTTTCTCTCATAGCCAGGCTTAACAAAACTTGCAAAATTATGGGTCTTCTCTTACTGTGAAGGTCAGAGAAAATAAACACTCTTGCATATCATATAAAGCACTCAGATGGTACAGTGTCATCACAGGGTCCAGAACACAGGTGAGATTGTGTTCTCTGTGTGCACACCCACCAATCATCTGAATTGTCATTCTTACACAGGAACAGAGGTGATTGTGGAGGTCCTAAATCTCATACCTGAATCAGTCCACAGTTGGAACTGTAACTATCATATGTGAACATCCGATCACAGTTGGGATAGTGACTTATTTCTGAACCCAGTTTATGGCCAAGTAAAGATCCTCTTATCTGGATCCATCCAGCTGGAGAGATGTTGACTCTCATACCTGGGCTTATGGCCACAGGTACAATCATAAGTTCATATCAGCACGAAGACCTCAGAGTGGATTATGTTTAATGCATACTGTACAAGGCCCACAGGAGGTACATAGTGTCCTAACAGGGCCCAGCAAACAGGTGAAATTGTAACACTCATGCACACTCTGGTGACAATAAAAGTTACCATCCTCAAAAATGGGCACAACTGGCTGGGCGCAGTGGCTCACGCCTGTAATCACAGCACTTTGGGAGGCCAAGGTGGGTGGATCATGAGGTCAGGAGGTCAAGACCATCCTGGCCAACATGGTGACACCCCGTCTCTCTACTATTTATGATTATGATTATGATTATGATTATGATTATTTTGAGACAGAGTCTTGCTCTGTCACCCAGACTGGAGTGCAGTGGCACCATCTAGGCTTACTGCAACATCCGCCTCCCGGGCTCAAACAATTCTCTTTTCTCAGCTTCCTGAGTAGCACGGACTACAGGCTTATGCCACCATGCCCAGCTAATTTTTGTATTTTTAGTGGAGACGGGGTTTCACCATATTGGTTAGGCTGATCTCAAACTCCTGACCTCAGGTGATCCACCCACCTTGACCTCCCAAAGTGCTGGGATTACAGGCATGGGACACTGCGCCTGGCCACCCTATCTCTACTAAAAATACAAAAATTAGCTGAGCGTGGTGGCATGTACCTGTAATCCCAGCTACTTGGGAAGCTGAGGCAGGAGAGTTGCTTGAACCCAGGAGGCAGAGGTTGCAGAGAACCGAGATCGCCCCACTGCACTCTGGCCTGGAGATAGAGTGAGACTGCATCTCAAGGGACCAAAAGAAATAAGAAAGAAAGAAAAAGAAAGGAAGAAAGAAAGAAAGAAAGAAAGAAAGAAAGAAAGAAAGAAGAAAGAAAGGAAAAGAAGAATGAAAGAAGAAAGAAAGAGAAAGAAAGAAAGAAATGAATGAATGAAAAGAAAGAGAATGAAAGAAGAAAGATAAAGAAAGAAAGGAAAAGAAAGAATGAAAGAAGAAAGAAAGAGAAAGAAAGAAAGGAATGAATGAAAAGAAAGAATGAAAGAAGAAAGAAAGAGAAAGAAAGGAAGGAAGAAAGAAAGAGAAAGAAAGAAAGAAAGAAAGAAAGAAAGAAAGAAAGAAGAAAGAAAGAAAGAAAATTGACTCTCATATATGGATCTTGTCCACAGGTAGGTGGGTGACTCTCAAACCAAAATTCATTACATCTGTGAGACTGTAACTCTCCTAAGGGGAGAAATTCTTCTCAGCCAGAGAAGACTTATTTATGAATCCAGTTCACTGTTAAGATTGGGACTGGCGTACTTAGGCCCCACATACAAATTCTCATACTTGGAATCTGGACATGTGTGAAGTTGTTCATGTCATCCCTGTTGCTTTCTGCAGGTGGGATTGTGACATACATCTCTGCCCAGCTCCAGAGTGTTTTAGATGTTTCCTGTGTCCAGCTCACAGATGGGATTCTGATATATCACTGAAGCCAGCACTTAGGTGATGTGACTCTTATCTCCTGCCTTGGTGCTGCCCACAGGGGACATTGGGACATATCACTTGGCCTTACACCTAGGTAATGTATGTTTTCTGTCTTGCATTAGTGCTACTCACAGGTGCGTTGTGATGTATTGCTGGGACCCACATCCAGGTTATGTGACTCTTCTGCCAGTGCCCTGTCCACAATGGCCATTTTGACATATTGCTGCATCCAAAAGCTAGATGATCTACCTCTCCTTCCTGAGTTTTGCCCAAGAGGATGTTGTGAAATATCTTTGTGCCCATCACCCGTGTGGTGTGATTTTCTTCTCCTGCCTAGTCCCTGCTTAAAGAAAGTATTGTGACATATCACTTTGCCCAGCACCTAGCTCATGTTACTCTTCTTTTGTTTTTTAGGAATTGTTTGGAAAGAGATTGTAATACATTGGTGGGTCCAACTTCTCGGTGACATTACTCTGTTGACTTTGCCCTACAAGCAGAAAACACTGTGACACATTATTGGGGCCAACACCCAAGTGAGTCTCCTGCCTGAACCCTGCCTACAGCAATTTGTGACATAAGGCATTGGGACATATCTCTGGGCCCATCAACTATTTGACAAGACTCTTCTTTTTTAACAAAGGCTTTGCCCATAGGAGAGATTGTGACATAATTCTGAGCCCAGAAAATAGGTGATGTTTCTTTTGTTTTCTGCTTGAGCCCCACATTGTGATATATTCCTGTTCTCAGCAACTGAGGGAAGGGAATCTCCTGCCTGGGTCTTGCATACAGGGAGCCTTGTAAAATCTTTCCACACCATCACCTAACAGATTTGACCCTCATCTTCTGCCTTGGCCATGTTTACAGAAGGGAGAGTGGGTTATTCCTAGACCCAGCACACAGATCATATGATTCTGCATCCCGGTCTCTCTAGAGGGGTCATTTTGACGTATCTCTAGACTCATCAACTAGATAATGTGATGCTCCTCTTCTCCCTGAAACCTATCCATATTGTGAAATATGGAGATTTTGAAATACAGCCTGGCACAGCACCCACATGATGGTACTCTCTTCTCATGCTTGGGTGCTGTCCACAGGCATCATTGTGACTTATAGCTGGGTACAGTCTTCAGGTGATGTAACTCTCCTCTGTTTTTGGGCCCACACACACAGGGCATTACCATATAGCTCTGCTCCTCTGACCTAGGTGATGTGACTCTCCTGTCTGTTACCTCCTCTTAGGAGGTATTGTGATATATTGCTGGGCCAAAACTGAGGTGATGTATCCTTTTGTCTTGCCCGGGCCCTGCATACATGGTATATGGTAACATATGTCTGGGTTGAACAAATAGGTGATGTGACTCTTCTGCATAAGTCTTGCCAACAGGGGTATTATGACATACCTTTATATTCATTGCCTAGGCGATGTGACTCTCCACTCTTATCTGGGCCCTTCCAAAAGAGGGCATTGTGATATATCACTGACCCTACCACCAAGGTGATGTGATTGTTCTCTTTTTCCTGGGTTTGCATACTTTGGGTATTGTGACATATCCCTGGGCCCAAAACTTAGGGAATAAAAGGTTTATTCCTCTATCTTATGCACAGTGAAACTTGTAACATATTTCTGCATTCATCACCAAGAAGATGTGACTCTTCTGCCTGCATCCTGACCACAGAGAGGATGGTGACATATTGCTAGATCCAGCATGCAGGTGATGTGTCTCTGCTGCCTGGGTCCTAATTTGAGAAGTGGATTGCAACATACTGATGCCTGAGCATTCAGATAATGTGACTGTTGCCTGGTCTCTGCTCTCAGGGAAGTGACATATCACTGGCCCAGCGTCCAACAGATTTTACCCTCCTGCTCTCTTCCTATACGCAGGTGTAATTATGACATATATCTTGGAACACAACACACAGGTGCAATGATGACTTTCATATGTCAAACTAGCCAATAGGAGAGATACTGCTTCTCCTAGCTACACTTAGGGAAATGAAAAAAAAAAACATGGGTCTCCACGCTAGGATCATCCACTCTCTCACATATTACAGAAAGCTCTCAGGTGGTAGAGATTCTTATCACAGGGCCCAGCACACAGGTGAAATTTGTTTCTCGTATGCACACCCTGCACCCTCCTGACCATTATGATTTTCACCCTCACATATAAACAGAACCCACTGGTGAGGTCCTGAATTGCACACATGAATCAGTTTATAGTTGGAACTGTGACTCTCATATGTAATCATCTGTCCAGAGTTGGAATGGGAACTTCGTTAAAAACCCAGCGCATAGAAAGTTGATGATTGTCTTATCTGGACCCCGCCAATTGTAAAGGTGTTGACTCATATATTGGCTTAGGGCCATAGGTATGATCATGGGTCCATGTCAGCATGAAAATCTCTGAAAGAATTGAGACTGTCATGCATAACATATAAAGCCCTCAGGTGCAACACAGATAGTCCTAATAGGGCTCAGCACACAGTAATATAATGACATTGGGATGCACACCCAGCCAACATTAAAAATTGTCGTTCTTTCACATGATCATAGTTCGCTTTTGAGGCTCTGAATCCCACACCCGAAGGCAGTTTCAAAAGTTGAAAAATTGACTCTCATATGTGAGAGTCACAGATGTGTTGATGACTCTGAGATCATGAGTCAGCACACCTGGGAAGCTGTGATTTCAATTAGGGGACAAAGTCTGCAAGAGAAAATAGGGTTGCCACGCACAAGTTTAGTCCACTATTGAGATAGTGACTTGTGTACTTAGATCAAACATACAAAAGGTGTTCACTCTCGTGCCTAAAACCAGAATATGTGCAGGATTAATCCCATATCTGGACCTTCCTCCAGGTGGCATTGTGACAAATATACACTTTTGTCCAGCACCTGAGTGATTAGACTCTTCTGTTTAAGCCCAGATCACAAATAAAATTGGGACATATCATTGGACCTAGAACGTAGGTGATGTGGCTCTATTCTCTTGCCTTCATGCTGCCCACAGGGAGCATTGTAACGTATCACTGAACTTAACACCTAGGAGATTAGAGGCTCCTGCCCAAACTCTGTCCACAGTGAGCCTTGTAGCCTATTTCTGCTTCCAACGCCAGATGATGTGACTCTCCTTTCTGCCTGCACCTTGCCCACAGGAAAGATTCTGACATATCACTGGGCCCAGTAATCGGTAATCACGTGATGTGTCTCTCCTGCTATGGCCTTGCCCACAGGGAGTGTAGTGACATATCACTGAGCTCAATATTCAGGTGATTTGTCTCTGCTGCATATACTCTGATTTCAGGAGGGGATTGTAACATATCCCTGGTGAGCACACAAGTGATGGGACTCCCTTCCTAACCTCTGACCTCAGAAAACATTGTTACATATCCCTGGCCCAGCCTTAGGTATGTGACTCTCCTACATGGTCCCTGCCATCAGGGAAGATATTGACAAATCTCTGGCCAAGCATCCAGGTGATGTGACTCTCCTGCTACCTCCCTACCCAGAGGAGAGATTGAAAAATATATCTTGGCCAGCTCACAGGTGTAATGACTCTCATACCTCAAACCTGCCACTAAGAGAAACATTGTTTTTCATAGTGAGGCTTTGGAAAACAGGTAGGTCCTAAGTTTTCCTTTTGTATGAAGGTCTGAGGGGAATACCACTCTCTCTTATATTATATAAAGCCCTTAAATGGTACAAAGAGTATTATCACAGGGATATGTTGCACAACCTAGGGAAGGGGCCCAGTTATATGTCACAATTACCCCAGGAGGCAGGGCATATGCATGAGAAGAGAGTCACATCACATATGTGCTGGCCTAAGTGATATGTCATCATCCTCACTGTGGACAGGTCTCAGTAAAAACAGGAGAGTCATATCATTCTAATAATAGTCTCAGAGATACATCACAATGACTCCCCTGGGCAGAAACAAGAAACAAGAAACAAGGGATAAGAGTCACATCACCTGTGGGCTAGGCCCAGAGATGTCACTCTTACTTCCGTGGGCATGTGTCAGGCTGGAGAGGAGAATCACATCATTTAAGCACTGGACCAAAAAATACATCACAATCTTTCTATGGGCAAAACCCAGGTAAGGGAATAGAGCCATATCAAATAGTTCATGGGCTCAGAGATATGTCACTATGCTCTCTGTGGGCACGGTTCAGGTAGGACAATCACATTACATTGGTGCTTGTTCAGCAATATATCCCAATGCCTTCTGAGGGCAGAGCCAAGATAAAAGAGTAAAATCATTTTGGAGTTTTACCTATCGATATGTCACAATCTCCCCCTTGGGCAGAACCTGAAAAAAAGCAAAGAGTCACATTAGCTAAATGCTGCGCCTGGTGATAAGTCACAATTCACCCTGTAGGCAGAGACTAGACAGAAGATAGAGTCACATCATCTAGTGACTGGTGCAGAGATATGCCACCATGCCCTCTGTAGGCAGAGTTCAGACAGGAGAGCTATGTCACCTGTGTTTTGGACCCAGAAATATGTCACAAGAGCTCATGGACAGAGCACAGAAAAGACAGTCACATAACCTGAATATAGGGTTAAGTGGTATGTCCCAATGCCTCCTGTGAGCATTCCAAGGCAGGAGAGGAGACTCACATCACCTGTGTGCAAGACCCAGTGATAGGTCACATGGAGGAGTACCACTGTCATGCATATTGTGTAAACTATGGTAGAGAAATTGTCACCACAGGGCTCAGCACACTGGTGAGATTATGCTTCTCAGATGCACACCCCACCAATATTCAGGATGGTCTCTATCACACGTGGAGAGAGTCCACTCTTGAGGTCCTGAATTACACATGCAGACACAGTCCACAATGGGGATTCTGACTTTCATATGTGAACACCCAGCCACAGGTGGGATGGTGACTTATTTTTAAACACAGCTCATAGGCAGTTAAGAACTCTTACTTGGAACTTGCCAATTAGAAAGATGTTGACTGTCATACCAGGGCTTAAAGCTAAAGGTACCAGGAGGGGTCCGTGCCTGCTTAAGGTTTCAGAGAGGATTGTTATATTCATGCAGACTCTATAAAGACTTCATGTGGTGAAGAGAGTGTCCTGACAGGGCCCAGAACAAAGGTAGATTGTGACACTCATATCTACTCTGAGCCGAGAGTAAAAACTGTCATCTTTTCACATGAACACAGCCCACTGTTGAGGTTCCGAATCTCACACCGAGAGGCAGTTGAAAGATGAAAAATTGACTCTCATAAGTGGATGCGATCCAGGTTTGAGTTAGCGACTCTAAAACTAACATTCAGTAAACACGTGAGGCTGTGACTCCATTAAGGGGCCACAGTCCTTAGGAAAGACTGAAGCTGCCATGCACAGATCCAGCGCACCATTGAGACTGTGACTTGTATATTTAGACCCAACATACAGAATGTGTTTGCTCTCACACCTAGATATGGGACATGTGAAGGGTTGTCAGTCTCAACCCTGGACTTTCCTGGAGGTGTAACTGTGAAATATATCTCGGCCCAGCTCCTGAGGGACTTGACTCTTCTGCCTAGCCCAGCCCATATATAAAATTGTGACATTATTGAACCCAGCACCTATGACCCTCCTCTTCTGCCTGGGTCCCGTCAAAAAGAGAGATTGTGACAAACCAATGGGACACAAGCACCCACATGATGTGACTCTCCTCTTTTGCCTGGGCGCTGCATATTTTAGATATTGTGACATACTGCTGGGCATAATACCTAGGGAATTGATGGCTACTGCCTGAGCCCTGTTCACAGGGGACCTTGTGACATCTCTCTGCATTCACCACCTAGAAAAAGTGCGTGCACCCTGCCTACTAACAAGATTGTAACAGATTACTTGTCCTAGCAACCAAGTGATGCGAGTCTCCTCTCTTGCCTTGGTGCTGCTCGCAGGGGACATTATAACATATACTTGGTGCTGCACCCATGTTTTGTAATTTTTCTGCCAGGGCCCTACCAAATAAGCCACATTGCCTGATCCAACACCCAGGTTATGCAGCTCTCCTGCCTGGGCTCTGCCTACAGTGGACACTGTGACTTATCTCTGCACCCATCACTCAGGTGATGTGACTTTCTTCTGCTGACTGATTCCTGCTCAAGTGGGGATTGTGACATATCAATGGGGGCCCCATCTAGCTGATGTAACTATTCTCTCCTGCCGAGGTTCTTCCTGCAGTGGAAATTGTGACATATCACTGGGCTTAACACCAAAGGGACATTAGTTTTTTGCCTTGGTTCTTCCCTCAGAAGACATTGTAACATATTGCTGGGCTCAGCACCAAAACGATGTAAGTTTCCTGTCTGGACCCTGCATACAGGAGTGTCTGTGACATATCTCTTGACTCATCAACTATTTGATGTCACTCTCCTCACTTCCCTGGGCTTTGCCTATAGGAAAGCATCAGCCTGGGCTCCAGAGCCAGCCACCCACCCCTGCACAGACAAGTAGAGGTCTCATTAAGCTTCAGCACAGTCTGGGACCTTGGCTTTTTTTGTAACGATTTGTTCGACATGAGGCCCACTCACAAGGGCCCTTCGTGACTGGACTCAAGGAAAATGAAAAGGCCAACTTGTCTTTGTGATTGTCTGTTGTTTCTCAATAACTATTTCTCAGTAACAGTGCTGGATGAATTCCACTAGGGGTTCACACAACCTGTTCCAGGACTTAGTGACCATTGTTTCTGTCCGTGTTCATTGAGTTCAAATTTAATATTTAACTTTTCCTCCTCATTCAGCCTCAATTTGACACTGAATCACAGGAAAATATTTTTACCGATATACAGGGAAGGCACAACTGGTATAGATTACAGATAAAGCAGAGGAGAATTAAAAGCACAATTAATAGAAACCACACCCACCACGGCCAACGCCAATGCCGGTTTGACAGCCAGTCCATGATGGGGTCCTGACGGTTAGATTCTCACTGTTTTACTTGTCCTTGCATGTCTTGGTCAAGGAGAGTAATATTGTGAGACTTGTCAGGGATATACACACAACATTCAGTATGCAGCAAGGTTCAAAGCCCTCCTTAGGCTGCTGTAAGCATACCTAATGCCATTCGATTTTGCAACACAACAGTACACAGCTGAGCAAATTCTTCTGATAACAACAGAAGTCTAGTGCTACTATCTTAGGCGCTTTTTCTACATGTAGACTTAATATTTTAATTTGTTGCTGAAGCAGGATTGTACCAGGGGCAAGGGAGAATATTGTGATAAGTTTCCACCACCAGGGAGTCTGGCACGTTCATAACCAGCTCTCTTCGTAAGCATCTAAATTACTGGGGAGGGGAATATTATCCCAGATGCTGAATGGAATTAATGGCACCCCCAAGTGAATCTCCCCATCCAACATGGGGGCAGGTACAGCCACCCATAGTGTCTGCATACCCAGAGGGCCCCCCAGGGGACAGTAATGGTTATACTATAATTATAGTGCATTAAGATGTTATTAAAGTAGCAAAGAAGTCCAGGTTGGATTGCAAGTGTTGTTGTTTTGGCCCCATTGGTAGTGACAGAGCCATTCAGAAATATTGGCAAGGACAACTCTCCAAGGTAGTCCATTTCCTGTGGCCTCTGTCAATTCGATGCATAGCCAGCATTGACTGCAGTTGGCTTCTGTTGCAGTGGTTGCTGCCCAGTTGATGAACTCATTCTCAGCCTCAGACAAGATGACCCAGGTGCTGAATACTAGCTGACAGGTTATTCTCTGTAACAACAAAAATGAAGGGGAACATGATATTGTTTTTCATTTTTAGGAAATTGTACTACCTCTTTATTTTCTGCTCCCATAGCTACAAGGTCACCAGCCTTAGGGGCGGGTTCTGATGGAGGCTGTATCCATATTTTGGCTCCAGGATTTAAGCTACCTATACCAGTGGATCTGAATTTCCCAGTTCTGTACGTAGCCTCTGTTGAGGCAGAGATTTCCTCAGGGGTTAATTGTTAACAAGGTACCAGGTACCAATGACAATTGAGCAACCTGCATCTGCGGTCTTGTAACAAAAGAATGTGGAGTGGTATTGTGTAAAGTGAACTATAACTCTTCCCGGTAATCATTATCAGTTATACCACCATACATTATAATGTGTCTCATTGCCAGGCTTGAACGTGTTGTAATACATTCACCCACATTCAAGTTTGCATTTATGCTGGAAATTTTCGCCTGTCGATCTGCCTGCTGTTTAGTCTGTCAAGAGAAAGCAGAGATGCATGAGCATCAGTATGGAAAACAGCAATAATGGTAGTGTGCATCAGGATTCAGGTATCTTCCAATATTGTTTTCTCCAAACCTCTTTATTTGTAATTCACCATTTATTTCATGGTCATTTGGGCAACTAGGTAGTAAGACAATTTTCTGCTGACTAACAGTCGGTATACAGGCAACAAATCGCTCTGGCCTCCTCCTAAATAGCTCAGGGGATGGCTTCTAGTTCAGCCAGCTGGCTGCTCACACCCCTCCCTTCATCAGAAATGTTTATGTTTTTAACAGGATTATAAACCACAGCCTCCCAGCATCGAGTACCATCAATGTATTTGGTGGGACCATCAGTAACCAAGCGTGTTTCTGATCCTCTGGACTTAGTACTTTAAAGGATTTGCCCCATTGGGCAAGGAAGGTTTCCTTCCCTATCTGCAGGACTTGCTCAGTTGTTTGCTGAGCTGGCAAGTTTTGCACATCCTCATGTAAAAATGATACATGTTTTGGTTCCAGCTTAGCCTGGTCTTTTATGTACCATTTCCATTTACTTTCTTGAGTGTACCCTATCCAGTGAGTTTTGAGGGAGCTCATGACCCAAGTCATAATAGGAATTTGGGGCCTCATAAGAACATCATGATTGAAACAAAGGTGTTCTGTTTCCTGTGAAGCCCAGTAGCAGGCCAACAACAGCTTCTCAAAGAGAATATAAGCTTTGCCAGCCTCTGGCAGCTTCTGGGTCTAAAACCCCAAAGGTATCTTCTTCCCATCTTGTTTCTACCTAAGGCTCCAATAAGCATGTTGATCTAGGACAGTTACTTGCAGTTCTGTTGACCCATCCTATAAGGGCCATAGATCCAGGGCCAGTTGCTCCGCTTGTCTGGCTTACTGAAAAGCCAGGCTGTCTTTCTGTCTCCAGTGAAATTCATAGCATTTTCAAGTGACTGCCTGCAGAGGTTGTAAAATGTTACCCAAGTGGGGAATATGATGTCTCCAGAATCCAAGCAAGCCACTACAATTTTGGACCTCCTTTTCAGTGGTAGGGCTGCAAATTCTAGTATTTTAGCCTTAGCCTTTGGTAAAATGGACCGTTTCCCTGCATTCCATAGGATGCCAAGAACTTTACAGTTTGTGCAGGCCATTGAATTTTACTAGAGTTAACTTCCCATCCTTGAGACAGGATTTGGGTTTTTACCCTCTCCAAGCCCTGAAAACTGACTAGTTCTTCAGTTTTACCCTGACCGGGCCACTGGGACAGCTGCTTTTTCTGCAATAGGCTGGTAGCTTTGAGCCTGATCAGTCAAGACATAGGCCTGGCATGGGGCCAGGGCCAGTCTGGAAGTCAGATTAAAATTTTCCTTTTCCAGCTTACATTTCTCTTGTAGCAACCAGTCCCTATATTGACACTTTAACTCATAAGCCGTAAGCAAGCATCATCAATGCTGGGAAATTCCCTCAGCATTCCAATTACCAACTGGGATTCCCTGCCGCACCTCACGCACAGCCAATGATTCAAAATGCACTAATATAGATTCCCAATTTTCACAAAGGCCAGTTCCCTTGGACCAGTCAAAGGCCAAGGGGAAGAACTGGAGGAGTTTCCATCTGAATACATGGGAAGTTCCTGAGCTCCCTGTCTGGTTTCTGCTGCCAAAAAAATGGCACGCTTTTGCTTTTGAATCCTGTTCATGACGCCAAAAATGTACTGTGCGGGAAACACCCAAAGGGAGAAGAAAAAACACACACACACACAATAGCTTTAAGGGTAAACAAACTTTATCCCACTTAAAAGGCAATGCAGATATAATAAGCAAATATATAAGCAAGTTGCAATGGGAAGGGGAGAAGGGAAAGTATATATATTATATATATATAGTGTATATATACATTATATATAGTGTATATATATTTTAAATATAGTGTATATATATTATATATAGTGTATATATAATATATAGTGAATATATATTATATAGTGTATATATATTATAGCTATAGTGTATATATATTATAGCTATAGTGTATATATATTATATATACTGTATATATATTATTTATAGTGTATATATATTATATATAGTGTATATATAATATATAGTGTATATATATTATACATATAGTGTATATATAATATATATAGTGTATATATATTATATATATAGTGTATATATATTATATATGTTGTGTATATATATATTATATATATAGTGTATATATATTATATATATATAGTGTGTGTGTATATATATATATATAAAATATATATATTTACACTCACCAAACTATGGAGGATTCACTACCAGACTGTGAAGCAACAGCCTGGGCTCCAGATTGGCCACTCATCCGTGCACAGACGAGGAGAGATCTCATGAAGCTTTGGCGCAGTCTGGAACCCTAGCTCTTTTTGTAATGAGTTATTTGGCATGAAGTCCAGTCAGGAGGGCCCTTCACGACTGGGCTCAAGGAACACAAAAAGGTCAACTTGTTTTTTTGATTATCTATTGTTTTTCAATAACTAACATATAGGAATCAATTGAAATAGAAATTTATCTGAAACAGAGCCGGATGAAGCCTTCAAGGGGCTCACACAACCTGTTCTGGGACTTGGTGAACATTGTTTGAGTCCATGTTCAATTGAGTTCAAATTTAATATTTAACTTTTACTCCACAAAGTGTCAAAAGTAATTCCTTCAAATGCAGGAAATTATGTAGCTACTCACAAACTAAAATTCTCAACCAAAAGTCATAAATTGAGTACAGAGATAAAAAATAAAATAAAATCTAACTACATCTGTCTACAGGGTGCTCAATTTATTTATTGATTTATTTATTTTAGAGACATGGCATTGCTGTGTTTCCCAGGTTGGTCTCAAACTTCTGGCCTCAAGTGAACCTCCTACCTCAATCCCCTAAAATGCTTGGATGACAGATATGAGCCATCATACTATATAGTAACAAAAACAGACTAAAAGTGGCAAGATGCATCAAAACAATTTTATGCAAATCGTAAACAAATGAAGACAATGTCACAATTACATTATGCAAAATACTTTTTAAATGACTGTCTTAGTTTATAAAATATACTGTAAGTTAAAACTGTCAAAGAAAACAAAGGACAAACTAATAAAAGAGTTTATTCACTGGAAACCTAGGACAATTATATACATTTATATAATTGTATTTATCTAATTATGTATACACACACATATATATGCACCTCACATGAGGATTTTAAAATAAACCAACAACATTTTGTCAGAACATAAACAAAAAACTGCAATATACTGAGAACAATATTTTAATACACCAGTTCTGTAATTAATAATAAAGCCAGATAGAATATTAAAAAGAAAACAGAGGACATGAAAATACTATAAAGCAGTTAGATTTAACAGATGCATAGAGACCCCTCTACACAACAACAAAACTCACAGTCTTGTCAAAAGCTCATAAAACATTGTCCTAAAAATAAATATTAGGCAAAAAAAAATTCTTAACAGAATTAAAAAAAAATTGCATGTTACAGAAAACCCTTCAAAAAATCAATCAACCCAGGAGCTGGTTTTTTGAAAAGATTAACAAAATAGACAGACCGCTAGTAAGACTAATAAAGAAGAAAAGAGAGAAGAATCAAATAGACGCAGTAATAAACGACAAAGGGATATCACCACCAAACCCGCAGAAATACAAACTACCATCAGAGAATAGTATACACACCTCTACGGAAATAAACTGGAAAACCTAGAAGAAATTGATAAATTCCTGGAAACATACACCCCCACCCCAAGACTAAATAAGGAAGAATTATTAGCTATTGCTATGAATAGACCAATAGCAGGTTCTGAAATTGAGGCAATAATTAATAGCTTACCAACTAAAAAAAGTCCAGGACCAGACGAATTCCCAACAGATTTCTACCAGAGATGCAGAGAGGAGCTGGTACCATCCCTTCTGAAACTATTCGAATCAATAGAAAAAGAGGGAATCTTCCCTAACTCATTTTATGAGGCCAGCATCATCCTGATACAAAAGCCTGGCAGAGGCACAACAAAAAAACAATATCCCTGATGAACATCGATGCGAACATCCTCAATAAAATGCTGGCAAACCAAATCCAGCAGCACATCAAAAAGCTTGTCCACCACAATCAAGTCAGCTTCATCCCTGGGATGCAAGGCTAGTTCAGCATATGCAAATCAATAAACATAATTCATCACATAAACAGAACCAAAGACAAAAATCTCATGACTATCTCAATAGATGCAGAAAAGGCCTTCAACAAAACTCAACAGCCTTTCATGATAAAAACTCTAAATAAACTAGGTGTTGATGGAACATATCTGAAAATAATAAGAGCTATTTATGACAAACCCACAGCCAATGTCATGCAGAATGGGCAAAACCTGGAAGCATTCCCTTTGAAAACCAGCACAAGAAAACGATGCCCTCTCTCTCCACTCCCACTCAACATAGTATTGGAAGTTCTGGCCAGGGCCATCAGCAAAGAGAAAGAAATAAAGGACGTTCAATTAGAAAAAGGAGAAAGCCAAATTGTCTCTGTTTGCAGATGACATGATTGTATATTTAGAAAACCCCATCGTCTCAGCCCAAAATCTCCTTAAGCTGATAAGCAACTTCAGCAAAGTCTCAGGATACAAAATAATGTGCAAAAATCACAAGTATTTCTATACACCAACAACAGACAAACAGAGAGCCAAATCATGAATGAACTCCCACTCAACAATTGCTACAAACAGAATAAAATACCTAGGAATCCAACTTACAAGGGATGTGAAGGACCTCTTCAAGGAGAACTACAAACCACTGCTTGATGAAATAAAAGTGGACACAAACAAATGGAAGAACATTCCATGCTCCTGGAAAGGAAGAATCAATGTCATGAAAATGGCCATGCTGCCCAAGATAACTTATAGATTCAATGCTATCCCCATCAAGCTACCACTGACTTTCTTCACAGAATTGGAAAAAACTACTTTGAAGTTCATATGGAACCAAAAGACAGCCTGCATAGGCAAGAAAATCCTAAGCCAAAAGAGAAAATCTGGAGGTATCATGCTACCTGACTTCAATCTATACTACAGGTCTACAGTAACCAAAACAGCATGGTACTGGTACCAAAACAGATATATAGACCAATGGAAAAAAACAGAGGCCTCAGAAATACCACCACACATCTACAACCTTTGGATATTTGAAAAATGTGACAAAAACGAGCAGTGAGGAAAGCATTCCTTATTTAATAAATGTTGCTGGACAAATTGGCGAGCCATATGCAGAAAACTGAAATTGGATTTCTTCCTTACACCCTATACAAAAATTGACTCAAGAAGGGTTAAAGACTTAAATGTAAGACCTAAAACCATAAAGACCTAAAACCATAAAAACCTAAAAGAAAACCTAGGAAATACCATTCAGGACATAGGCATGGGCAAAGACTTCATGACTAAAACACCAAAAACAATGGCAACAAAAGCCAAAATAGACAAATGAAATCTAATTAAACTTAAAAGCTTCTACACAGCAAACGAAACTATCATCAGAGCGAACAGGCAACCTACAGAATAGAAGAAAATTTTTGCAATCTACCTATCTGACAAAGGACTCACATCCAGAATTTACAAAGAACTTAAACAAATTTACAAGAAAAAATGAGCAATCCCATTAAAAGGTGGGCAAAGAATATGAACAGACACTTCTCAAAAGAAGACATTTATGTAACCAACAGACATGAAAAATTGTGCATCGTCACTGTCATCAGAGAAATGCAAATGAAAACCACAATGAGATACCATCTTACACCAGTTAGAATGGGGATCACTAAAATGTCAGAAAACAACAGATGCTGGAGAGGATGTGGAGAAATAAAATGCTTTTACACTGTGGGTGGGCGTGTAAATTAGTTCAACCACTGTGGAAGACAGTGTGGCAATTCCTCAAGTATCTACAACCAGAAATACCATTTGACCCAGCAATCCCATTACTGGGTATATATCCAAAGGATTATAAATCATGCTACTATAAAGACACTTGCACACGTATGTTTATTGTGGCACTGTTCACAAGAGCAAAGTCTTGGAACCAACCCAAATGTACATCAGTGATAGACTGGATTAAGAAACTGTGGCACATATACACCATGGAATACTACGCAGCCTTAAAAAAGGATGAATTCATGTCATTTGCAGGGACATGGATGAAGCTGGAAACCATCCTTCTCAGCAAACTATCACAAGGACAGAAAAACAAACACTGTATGTTTTCACTCATAGGTAGGAGTTGAACAATGAGAACACATGAACACAGGGCAGGGAACATCAAATGCTAGTGCCTGTTTGGAGGTGGGGGGCTAGGAAAGGGATAGCATTAGGAGAAACACTTAATGTAAATGATGAGTTGATGGGTGCAGCAAACCAACATGGCACATGTATACCTATGTAACAAACCTGTACGTTCCGCACATGTACCCTAGAACTTAAAGTATAATAAAAACTGAAGGTTACAGACTATAATTTCTGACCAAAATGGATTAAAACTAGAAATCAATAACAGAAGAAAATTCATAAAATTCACAAATACATGAAAATTAAACAATTTACTCTTCAACATGTTTTTGTTCAAGAGTTAGAAAATTTAGTATTTTGAACGTGTCTATAACACCCAAGGTGAGCTACAGATTTAATACAATCCCTATGAAATTCTTAAGATTATTTTTGACAGAAACAGAGAATGTGACTCCCCAAAGTATACGGAATTTCAGGGGACCACATAAAGAAAGTTGGAAGCATTACAATTCCTGATTTCAAGACATGTTAGAAATCTACAGTAATCAAAATCGTTTGTTACTGGCATAAGGACAGAAAACTAGACTAATAAAAAAATCTTTGCCAATTCTGCAGACAGTGCCTGCATCATCCTGCAGACTGAAAATGATCATTTTGCTGCTGATGACTTTGAAGTGTGAGACAGAGCTGGCCATATGCCAGTTTGTGGAGAGCGACATTACTGATAACACCAGTATCACTCAGCCTCTGCTGGAGACAGAGATGGAGGCCCTCAAGGAAGAGCTGCTCCTCATGAAGAATCATGAGGAGGAAGTTAAAGGTTTATAATACCTGATTTCCAGCTCTTGGTTGACCATGGAGGTAGATGTCCCCAAGTCTCAGGACCTTGGCAAGATCATGGCAGGCATCCAGGCCCAATATGACGAGATGGCTGAGAACAACCGAGAGGAGCTGGACAAGTACTGGTGCCGGCAGACTGAGGAGAGCACCACAGTATTCACCGTGCAGTCCACTGAGATCGGAGCTGCCGAGAGGATGCTCAGGGAGCTGAGATGTACAGTCCAGTCCTTGGATATAGACCTGGACTCAATGAGATATCTGAAGGCCACCTTGGAGAACAGCCTGAGGGAGGTAGATGCAGATGGAGGAGCTCAACAGGATCCTGCTGCACCTGGAGTCAGAGCTGACCCAAACCCGGGAAGAGAGGCACCAGGCCCAAGAGCACGAGGACCTGTGGAACATCAAGGTCGAGCTGGAGGCTGAGATTGCCACCTACTGCCGCCTGCTAGAAGACGGGGAGAACTTCAATCTTGGCGATGCTCTGGACAGCAACAAATACCTGAAAAACATCCAAAAGAACACCCCTGCAGGATAATGGACGGCAAAGTGGTGTCTGAGACCAGTAACACCGACGTTTTGAGGTGCTGAGCCAGCAGAAGCAAGGTCCCTTTGGGGAGCAGGAGGCCAGTAAAAAGTTCAGAGGTCAAAAAAATTACCTTCAAATCACAGAAGTGTTTCCTTCACACAAAAGTAATATAGAATCATTAATACATAGAAGTGGAAATTAAGACAATTTCCACAACTACGCACCCAGAGAGGATTAAAAAAGTAATTGACCACCAACTAATAAAACAAATACACAAGTCATAAATAAAGTATGAGTAAAGTTTATACAGGCAGATGAACAGAGAATTATGTTGGCAATAGACATATGGTTGATTCACATTTGACTTATTTTCTACACTCTTTGAAACTGTACACAGTTGAATATAGTCGTGCAAAATTATAATATATAGGCAGAATCTAAAAACACAAATGATGTAAGGCAGCCTATCCTAACAAGGAAATACAAGAATATATAATATTAGAAAATAAAATTAAATAAACATTAACCTGTGAAATACTGAATAAACAAAGCATACAACGGAAGAAGACTCTTTCTAGGTAACTAGCATGTTCAACCATAACTGGGCACCCAGAAAGATCAGATTTTGAATTATTAGCATATGGTTAGAGTAACAAAATTGCACAACAAATACATTATAATCTCCCATAAAGAGCATTTAGAAGAAAATTTTAATAGAGATTTCAATGATATTAGAGACACTTTTTATTATATTCTTAATATATTACTCCTCTTTTTATACAAATGCAAAGGCTATAATTTATTTATTTATTTATTTATTTATTTATTTATTTAATTTTTTGAGACGGAGTCTCGCTCTGTCACCCAGGCTGGAGTGTAGTGGCGAGACCTCGGCTCACTGCAACCTCCGCCTCCTGGGTTCACGCCATTCTCCTGCCTCAGCCTCCTGAGTAGCTGGGACTACAGGAGCCCACCACCACGCCTGGCAAGTTTTTGTGTATTTTTAGTAAAGATGGGGTTTCATCATGTTAGCCAGGAAGGTCTAGATCTTCTGACCTTGTGATCCACCTGTCTCGGCCTCCCAAAGTGCTGGGATTACAGGCTTGAGCCACCGCACCTGGCCGGCTATATTTTTTGTAGTTTTAGTAGAAACGGGATTTCACCATGTTGGCCAGGCTGGTGTTGAACTCCTGATCTTGTGATCCACCCATCTCGGCCTCTTAAAGTGCTGGGATTACAAGCATGAGACACAGCACTGGCCAATAATTTATTTTTATAAAAGCAAAGAAAAGCCTTACATTTTTACATATGGGAAAAACATGAATATTGTAAAATATGCTGTGGAACACTACAATATAATAAGCAATTAGAAATAAATTATACTATCATTCAGATAGATGTTGAGGAAAGTAAATGGAAACACTAATGATAAGTTTTTCTATGCAGTGAACTTAGACACAAACTAAAACTTTTCTTAATGTGATGTGCATACTATCTACTTCACTTTCTGTATAACACATAAATTCAAGTATGCTATTCTGAAACCCCCGAAGCTAAAATTATAGGCTAATTTGACATACACAAAAACAGGACAGGGAAAACGTACAGATCACAGTCCCACTAAGCTTCATATAAGATTAATTAATAAAATAACTCATTAAGAAATCATGTGACAATTAAGAATTTGTTCTATTCCTGGCAAGTTTCCAAGTTTTTCTATGGCATCAAGTTCTTTAAAATTTCTTTGAGATGAGTAGATACAATAAACTATTCCACAGGTGAGACGTTTGGCATAGAGAGTTCACATTTCTAAGTTAGTTTCTACTAAGGGAAAGAAAACATTTTGACCTACATTACCAGAGATGAAAAAAAGAATAAAGTGAAATAGAAGATTCAACTTTATCATATGTGCTAAGGTGCTTTGGGCTCTGATAATTTTTTTTCCAATTTTTTTGCAGGATCACATTTGAAATCATAGGACTGAAAATTATGAAGAAGAAACCTTTGTCCTTGGACTTTCTGAAATATGTGAACCAAACCCCAATGCCTGCACTTTTACTCTCACAAACTTCTGACATGAGGCACAGATTTTTACAAAACAGCTTAACATGGAAGTCTCACAAAATGTGCAGATTTCCTCAGATCCCAAAAACAATGGAAAAGTACTTAGACCACAAGGCCTTCACAGGAATAACAGAAAGAAGAGGAGAACTTTGGCTGTCACTGTGAATGCCCTGGAATGCTAGAGGATGAACAGGAGAAGCCTTAGAAGATTGAAGAGCATAATAAGCAAGGGTAGGAAATTCCCATCTGTGGAGGCAAAAGAAGTAAATCTAGAATTTTCCAGAACCAATTTCTTTGAAGCAGAACTTCCAACACCACATTTTAAAGGTTTTCTCCTTGGCCTTTGCACCTCTCATCTTTGTTATTTGTTCATTCTTTCCTATTGGGGTGATGCCTATTATTCTCTCTTTTTACATTCCAAAGATATTTCCTTTACTGTAGAATGGGGCATCCAAGGGAGACTACAGCCATGAGTTCTTAGCTTCTGTTTCTGGTTGAGCCAGTAAGGTCCTTTCCTCATTCCCCTTTGCTGCTTATCACTAGAGACAGAACCTGAAAACCATTGCTGCAGGCTGCTAAAAACCTAACACAAAACAGAGCCATAACAAAAACAAAACAAGGCGGGTTGGAAAAGCTTGCTGTACAAGGCAACCAGGTCTGGCTTATATTCACCACATCCCTTCTTCTTTCCCAGAACAGCAATTGGGCTCAAGAGAAAACATCCAACTTTCAGTATCTCCCTCAGTATAGAATGAGAACAGTGGAACATATATTCAAAGGTTTGGCTTTTTGGGCTACCCCGATGACTAGATTCTGTCTCCCCCAACAGGGAATGCTAAAGGAAATGGCAGAGTTATGAGAATGACAACTTATGACTGCTGAGAAGAGAAGTTCCATGCTTATCACAGCCTCAGAGAAACAAACACTGCAATCAACTGCGGAAGCAAAGGACTACCGTGTCTGGAAAACAATGGGAAAAAATATCTTTACCTTAAAAATACACACACAAGCCCACAGAAGACACATTGAGGACCCTGTTAATGAAGCACCAGGATGTACAGCCTCACTGATTGTTGTATTATCTTGTAGTAAGAAAGTTTGTACATACTACATTACACAGTTGTTTTATAAATTTCTGAATCTCATCAAAAGATTGCAGGGCATACAGAAAAGGAAGAAAACATGTCCCAAATGAAGAAATAAAATAAACCTACAAATATCGACCTTTAAAAATATTTGTTGACTTTTAAAGGTCAAAATTTGTAGGTTTATTCTTTGTTGTTTTTGTTGTATTCGCATTATATAATTTCAAAAATCAAAATAATTATCAAAGCTCCTTAATGACATGGACACTCCTCCGGTCCGCAGGGCCCCCGCAAGGGAGGAGACTCGACACCATGCAGGACACCCGGGTGGACCCCCAACCCACGCCCAAGTCTCAGAGCAGGAGCAGGCACCTGGCTGCACCAGGACGAAGCCGCCTCCACCCCCAGCGGTCGCGGACTCCAGGAGCTCCAGACCTAGGGTCGTGGTGAGATTTTTTGCTTGACTGCGCGATGGTGGCTGAGTTGCAAGCAAATGGGTTTCATCACCTTAAATGGTTTTGAATCAATGAAGCTATATTCCCTTAAAAAGACGGACAGCCCATCGTGTGAACTATAGAGTTTGTGAACAAATTTATATTGGGTTCATAGTGGCATCATGCATACAGACTCCTGCGAGTTCCCCTAAGTTCTTAGAGGACTGCTTTGCCTTTTGAGCTGAGAGTTGCAAAGTTCCGTAAAGAATGGCCCTTGTCGATAAGCGCTAAGTCAAGAGACAGCGATTGGACAGAATTTGTGAAGGAATTCGCCGCCAGATCATGAAAGACCCCCTGAGCCCCCGCTCACTGGCCGCGTTCCTGGTCGGCCGTGACTGCACTGTGTACATGCCCATCCTGAAGGACCTGGCCACCGTGGCCTTCTGTGATGCAGTCCACGCAGGAGATCCACGAGAAAGTTCTAAACGGAGCCGTGGGCTCCATGATGTACCACACCATCACCTCACCAGGGAGGATCTGGCAAATTTCAAGGCCTTGAGAGTGATCGTGGGGGTGGGCAGTGGCTATGACAACGTGGACATCAAGGCTGCCAGCGAGCTTGGAATTGCTGTGTGAAACATCCCGTCCGCAGCCGTGGAAGAGACAGCAAATTCCACCAACTGCCACATCCTCAACATGTACCGGAGGAACACATGGCTGTACCAGGCACTGTGGGAAGGCAAGCGGGTTCAGAGAACGGAGCAGATCTGCGAGGTGGCCTCGGGAGTGGCCCCCATTCGTGGGAAGACGCTGGGCCTCATCGGCTAGGGTCGCACGCAGCAGGCTTTCGCAGTTCCATCCACAGCCTTTGGATTCAGCGTCATATTTTATTACCCCTACTTGCAGGACGGGATCGAGCAGTCCCTGGGCATGCAGAGGGTCTACACCCTGCAGGATTTGCTGTAGCAGAGCGACTGCATCTCCTTGCACTGCAGTCTCCACGAACTTAAGCACCACCTTATCCATGACTTTACCATAAAGCAGATGAGGCAGGGAGCATTCCTTGTGAATGCAGCCCGTAGTGGCCTGGTGGACGAGAAAGCCTTAGCACAGGCCCTCAAGGAGGGCAGGATACGAGGGGCAATCCTCGACGTGAATGAGTCGCAGCCCTTTAGCTTTGCTCAGGGTCCGTTGAAAGATGGCCCCAATCTCATCTGCACTCCTCACACTGCCTGCTACAGCCAGCAGGTGTCACTGGAGATGAGGGAGACAGCTGCCACGGAGATCTGCGGAGCCATCACAGGCCGCATCCCAGGAAGCTTAAGAAACTGTGTGAACAAGGAATTATTTGTCATATCTGTGCTTTGGTGGGAAATAGACCAGCAAGCAATTCATCCAGGCATCGTGGGGGTGGCTCCAGGAGGACTTCCCGCATCCATGGAAGGGATCTTCCCTGGAGGCATCCCGGTGACTCACAAACTCCCCACAGTGGAACATCCTTCCCAAGCGCCCTCTCCCAACCAGCCGTCAAACACGGGGACAATCGAGAGTACGCCAAGGAGAAATAACAGACAATGCCGGAAGGTAATCATTCAGATACACTTGGGAACAAGAGACAGTGAAAAATAGATAAACTAAGAGAAAAAGAATCTGACGCTCTTTTTAGCTGATTCTGGACATAGGCTCATTGGTATTGCAGTGCTAAAACTACAAGAGCTAGAAAACTGAAGATGTCGTCTGCTTACGGAAGCTCTGAAAGACTAGAGTGTGATTTATTAACGACCAACTTCCGTTATTGTGTGTTGTTTTTCATCTGTGCGTCAAATCACAAAGAATAAATAGAACTTTTTCCTTTATCAGTCCCTTGGGCACAGCAGGTCCGGAACACCCTGCTCAGAGTGTTGCATCAAGACTTCAAACATCAAAATAAAAACCATGAGGAGGAAATCCCCATCTTTTGACTTGAGTCCCTTCAGTCTACAGGGACTGTTTACCGCTTTTTGCTAATAGGAAGATCACATTACTAGAAAATGTGGAGTAAACTATGTGCCTGTGTTAGTCATCCGCACCCATAGGATTGAAGACAGTACCGGCCCCTGTACAGAGAAGCATCTCTCATATCTGAACTGCATACTGAGCAGGCAAGTCGGTTGCAAGTTCAGTAAAAGCCTCCGATAATGCAAGCAAAAAAAAAAAAAAAAAAAAAAGTATTAAGTTTCACAAGCTGTTTGTAATGAAGTATATTTTCTCAGTTTCAGATCCTCTGCTATTTTATTGAGTGGAAAGGGTTCAAGGTTTCTTGAACCCTTGCACTAAAAGGGTTCAAGAAAAATAATATTGCATTTTCTTATGTCACAGGAAACACTTTTAATGGTAACTTGTCAGATGCTGTATGAACAAACCCACTTTTTAAGACATTGATAAAGTCTTCTTTTCTTCACGTTGTGTTTTATACAAGAACACTTCAGATGTATTGGATGTGACTGATTTTAACAAATTCTATTAGATTTGCCTCAATTAGTTACATGTTCTGTTCATAGTCTTTTGTGAATCATTGTCTTTTTGTTTAAAAAGATGGCCTATTTTGATGCTTTGATTAGGTACATTTACGTTTTTGTAAGAAAAGAAAAATTTTTTAAATTGTCCCAAACAGAAAAATAATGGCTATCAGAAGTACGTTTTGTTGTAGTGTAGTACGAGTTACCATTACTGTAGTTGTTTATTGTAAAGATGGACATTTAGCATTCAGTGCAGTTTTCAATAAAATGTAATTAGAAAAAAACTGTTTAATGAACAAAAACAGAACACAGATAACAAAAGAATATTAGAAGAAGTGATACATAAAGAAAATGAGATATCAATAAAAATATTTTTAAAAACCTACAACAATTGTGGATCTGAAGAACATAATAACTATATTAAAAATTTAATCAACACTCACAAAAGCAGACTAATAAAGGAGAAAAAAATTACACAATTAATGACATTGTAGTTATAAATATTGAGTGATAAAAACAAATTTTTTAAACAGAATGTAGAAAAAAGTATAGGACGTACTGCACACCATCAAGTGGACTATTATATTTATAAATATAAATATTTACATTTTTTTGTTATCTTACAAAAACAATACAGGAGAAAAGTAATAAAGCGGTTATTTTTAAAAAGTAGCTGAGAAATCCCCAGATGACAAGGTAATTAAACAAGAAGAAATACTTCCAAACAAAAACCTTCAACTGGAATAATATCACTTCAGAAATAAAAAAACTAAACCTTTCCAAAATAAATAAAAGTTGAGTCTGTTACTAACCACTGGAACAGTCCTAAAGGAAACGTTAAAGAAACTCTATCACGTCAAAAAATGAAATGTTGCTGCACAGCATCATAAAAGCACATGAAAATAGAAAGTGCTATATTAAAGGTAAATATATAAACAGGTAAAGAAATCTCTACTGTCATAATGATGGTGCACAAAATTTTCAAAATATTGCCATGGACTTTAAAAAATGCAGCAAAAATCTGCATAAATGTGTGTTCATAGAGAATAAGAAAAGATAATATGTGATATTAATAAAACGGTGGGGATGTGAAGAGGTACAACTTTGCATTCAGTTGAAATATAGTTGTTATATACTGTCATAACTTTAAGATGATTTATGAAGTCTTTATTTCTCAAGATGATTACCAAAAAAACCTGTAGAATGTACGCAAAGGCAAATGAGAAAGAAATTCAATCATGTCACTACAAAATCAACAAACAAAAATAAAGAAGTAAGAGAAAAAATGATAAATAACACATCTACAAGAAACACAGAACACAATTACAAATAATAAAGTAACTTCATTAACTGCAGTAATTACTTCAAATATAAAAAGCTAAATACCTTAAAGAAAGTTAATAAATAATTTAATGTATTAAGAACAAAGAAGATCCGGCAATGTGCTCTCTACAAGAGTCACTTCAGCTCTAAGAACTCAAATAAGTTGAAAGTAACAGTATAAAGAAAATGTACTTTATGCAATGAGTAGCTACAATTGGAGGGCCATGGTCATAATTATATTAAACAAAATATATTTTAAATCAAAAATGTGAACAAGAGACAGATTGGTATTATGTTTTTGTTTTTGTTTTTGGAGACAGAGTCTCATTCTGTCACCAGGCAGGAGTGCAGTGGCACTATCTCGGCTCACTGCAACCTCCGCCTCCCCGGTTCAATCGATTCTCCTGCCTCAGCTTCCTGAGTAGCTGGGACTACAGGCATGCGCCACCACACTCAGCTAATTTTTGTACTTCTTAGTAGAGATGGCGTTTCACCTTGTTGGCCAGGATGGTCTCGATCTCTGGACCTCATGATTCACCCGCCTTGGCTTCCCAAAGTGCTGGGACTGCAGGCGTGAGCCATTGCACCCGCCCGGCCGAGACAGATTGGTATTATGTAATGGTGAGATGGATTAACTTTCAAGGAATCTATAACAATAATTTATAAATCATATATGTATATAATTTGAAAAATCTGCAAAAATATACCAATGAGATTTTGACAAAAATTACATTAAATTTTTATATTACTATAAATAGCATTGACATCTTTCTGTTTTTTTTTTTTTTTTTTTTTTTTTAGAGACAGAGTTTCTTTCTCCCAGGCTGGAGGGCAGTGGCACGATCTCGCGATAGGCTCAGTTCAACCTCCTCCTCCCAGGTTCAATTGATTCTTGTCTTTCAAATATGTAAAAGAAATATTGACAGAAGTCATGCAAGAAATACATAGCAACACAACAATGGTGGACTTCAAGACTCCACTTTCAATAACGACTAGAATAGTCAGATGTAATATCAGTAAGAAAGCCAAACCTGAACACTATAGACCCAACCAGCATTTACAGAACTCTCCAATTGAAAGGAGCAAAATCTGCGATATTCTAAGTCACACAGGGTACATTCTGTTAGGATACATGTCTTATTAAATTTAAGAAAACTGAAGTCATACAAAGTAAATGAAACTAGAATTCAAAAGCAAGAAAATGTGGCAAATACGTAAATAAGAGGAAATTAAGCAAAACCTTTCTATAGTCTTGCTGAAGTGTCAGGTGATTTAATATTGTTAAGATGTCAGGGCCGGCACGTGGCTCATGCCTGTAATCCCAGGACTTTGGGAGGCCAAAGTGGGTGGATCACTTGAGAGCAGAAGTTTGAGACTAGCCTGGTGAATATGGCAAAACCCTATCTCTACTAAAAATACAAAAGTTAGCGAGATGTGATGGTGCATGACTGTATTCCCAGCTACTCTGGTGGCTGAGACTGGAGAATTGCTTGAACCTGGGAAGCAGAGCCTGCAGTGAGCACATCTCACACCCCTGCCCTTCAGCCTCAGTGACTCACTAAAACTCCACCTCCAAAAAAAAAAAAAAATTGTTGTCATTACTACTCATGATGATATAAAAATGTAATGTAATTTTTGTCAAAATCCCAATGGTATTTTTTTTGCAGAATTTTTGTGTATAATTATAAAGGTTGCTTAGGAAATGTGACTAGCCAAACACCCTTCAAAAAGAACAAAGAGTTATTAAATTTTCTGATTTAAAATCATAATACAAAGCTACGAAAATAAAAAAAATATAGTATTGCCACAAAAACAGATACATAGATGATGAAACAGAATAGAGATCCCAGAAATAAACCCTTGCATATGTGATAAAATACTCTTCCATAAGCTTTCCATGATCACACAATAGAAAAATAAGAATCTCTTTAACAAAGAATTTTCCAAATTGAATATTTACAGAGAAAAAAATAAAGTTGGATGCTTCCTTTGTATCACATAAAAAAAGAAAAGTTTTTTTTTAATGGATTCAATACTTAAACATAAAAACTAATAAAATTCTTAGGAGTAAACATAGAGGAAAAGTTTATGACATAAGTCTTAAAACTCTTCCCTTAAGTTTGACATCAAATTCATATGCAACAAGGAAAAGAACAACGACAAAAAAAGGGACTACATTAAGCTTCAACTATTCTACACATCAAATAAAACATTTAGTGGCATACAAATGTCACCTAATAAGTGGGTGAAAGCTAGGCATGGTGGCTCATGCCTATAATTCTAGAACTTTAGGAGGCCAAGGTAGAACAATTACTTGAGGCCAAAGTTTGAGACTAGCCATGAAAACATAGGAAAACCCTGCCTTGTATAGGGTTATATATGTGCATACATACATACACACATACATGTAACAAAAAAAAGTAAAAATATTTTCTAATCACATATTTGGTAGATGTTAATTTTCAAAATATATAAATTCCTAAAACTCAACAACAAAAAAAGTTAGTAACTTGATTTAGAATGGCAAATGTTTGAAATGACTTTCTCCAAAGAAGATATAGAAATGACTAGGCATTTAAAAGGATACTCGACATCTCTCTTCTAGAAAAATGCAAAGCAAAGTCACAATAATCTACCACCTCAAACCTATTTTTAAAATAGTATGAAAGCTCTTCAAAAAATTTAAAATAAGATCATTATACAATCCAGCAAACCCTATTCTGGCTATGTATTTAAAATATACAACACATGATCCAGAAGAGATATTTGCACACCCAAATTTATTGCAGCATTACTAACACAAGCCAAAAGGCAGAATAACCCAGATGTCCCTTGACCAATGAACAGATTAATAACAAGTGACACATACATAAAGTAGAATATTATTCAGTCTTTAAAAAGTCACATTATATGATAATTATTGAGAACATCATGTTAACTGAAATAAGCCAGGAACAAAGTGACAGTCTATGATTCCATTAATAATCAGGTATCTTAAGCAGACAAACTCATAGGAAAAAAAGTTAGAATGGTGTTTCTTAAGGGCTGAAGAGATGGTAAAATGGGCAGTTGTCTTAAAAGGAATTTAATTTTAGTTTCGCAAGACATAGAAGTTCTACAGATCTTTTGCATAACTATGTGAATGTACTTAACACTAACGAAATATACACTTAAAAAGAATTAAGATGGTAAATTTTACATTATGTGTTTTTACCACAATCACGATTTTTAAAAGAAAAAATATGGACTTATAAAGCTTTCCAAAAATTAAATTTTGTTCACAAAAGATTTTCTCTCACACAAAGGAAGTATAGATTTATAATTAAACACCTTGTGAAATTAAGACTATTACAATGACTATTCATCCACACAAGATAAAACAACCACTGAAAATCAGCCAAAAAATATGGAAGATAAGCCATGAGCAAAGTTAGGGACATATTTATAGAGACAAGCACACACACATATAATTTAATTTTGAAAACGTATGACCGATTTATATTTTAATTAAACCCAACATTAGTTGCCTGAGTGAAATTTGTTTTTCAATTTGGGCAAATGAAAACGTTTCTGGGGTTAAATGGATTCTTTCTTCTCCGTTTCTTGATATGGACCTGTGCTGGGGATTGGTCAGCTGTTCAAGTGAAATGCACTCAGTTTTGGTTCTGTGCCAGGATTAAACCTACGATATTTCACATGTCATATATAAACCCCGATGAAGTGTTTCTAGGAGATGGCTACCCCATAATCTATGTTTTGCCAAACGCTTACTATGAGTTTCACCACCATCCTCTTGAACGTGGTATTGTAACTAAAACCCTTCAGGAAATTCTACTTAAAACTAAAATCATGTATATCTCAAGAAACTCCTTTCTGATTTGAAATGCCTCTGTCATGTATTGTCTGCAATCAGCATCCTCTTTCAAAGAAAGTAGAAAGGACACATGAGGAAACTGATAGTGTTAGTGCATGGGAGACAGAGGTGAGGATACCCATGGCGGATGAAAACATGGAAGTTATTTCTACAGCACGATCTTGTAAGTGTCTGACTGCGATGCTCCCTTGTATATCAAATGATGTACCTTTATTGCAAGAGAAGAAACTGCGCTGTTTACCTTGACATTAAGAGGCAATTTTGAATCTCTGTCGTGATTGCTTAGGACTGAGGATTTAATGTGTTATTTTGTGGAAATCTTAGAAGCAGTAATGGGATTTAATGATCTTAACTATCATCCATCTGAAAAATCTAACGCAATTTTAAATAAAATGGCCTGCTGCTTCCACTGTTCCCTTTTTAAACCAGGAGCTGCCACTGCTTTTAACATTATGAAGGTGAATCTATGAACAGTTTGTACTATTAAAAAAAAATCCACATTGACTTGAAGTGTACAGGCAGAGTTGGAAATTATAGCATCCAAAATTATAATACATACGTAAAACGCAAAATGAAATCAACTGCTTCCCTGGAACCTATTCTAAATAATCGAGACAGTAATATGGAATTGTAAAGAAAAGTAAGAAACATACTTACTCATAAAATCTTGCAGGCAAAGTTTTTTTTCTTTTTTTGAGACAGAGTCTCGCTCTGTCACCCAGGCTGAAGTGCAGTGGCGAGATGTCAGCTCATTTCAACCTCCGCCTCCTGAGTTCAAACCATTCTCCTGCCTCAGACTTCACTGAGATTGCAAGCACCTGCTACTAGACCCAGCTATCTTGCATATAAACTTGATATATCATTTATAAAAATATTTCTTAGATAACTAAAATATTCTACTGTGACTGTGCATTCATGAAGTTCCGGTATCTTGAATCATTGGCATGTAGTGTATGACAGTAAAATTTTACAGAAAATACACTATAACCGTTAATAAAAGGCTCTAATAAGAGAACTTTAATGCATAAGAATTGAAAAGACACCATAAATAATTTCCATTATGTTTTTAATACACTGATGCTATTCTTACATAAAGTAAAAAGGCTGGGTAAGTTGTGGTGGCTCACACCTGTAATTCCAGCACTTTGGGAGGCCGAGGTAGCAGACTGCTTTAGCACAAGAGTTCACAACATGCCTGGGCAGCATAGGGAGACCCTGTCTCTACAAATAATAATAAACAGCCAAGTGTGCTAATACACATTTGTGGTCCCAGCTGCTCAGGAGGCTGAGGCAGGAGAATTGCCTGAGCCTGAGTGGTCAAGGCTAGAGTGAGCTGTGATTGTGCATTGCATTCCAGCCCAGGTGACAGAGTGAGACCCTGCTTAAAGAAAAAAAACAAAAAAAAACAAAAAACAACTACAAATTAACCAGGAATAGTGGCATGCACCTGTACTCCCAGCTACTTCAGAAGCTGAAGTTAGAAAATCATTTGAGCCTGAGAGTTTGAGTCTGCAGTGAGCCATAATTGAGCTACTGAACTCCAGTCTGGGTGACAGAACAAGGCCTTTTCATAGATAGATAGATAGATAGATAGAATACACCTGGAGAAAGAGTAAATTTTAAAAAATATAGTGTAATTTTTAAAATAAACTTTATGTGTATCACTTAGAAATTTATAGAACAGGCCAGGCGTGGTGGCTCATGCCTGCAATCCCAGCACTCTGGGAAGACGAAGTGGGCAGATCAATGGGCCAGATATCGAGACCAAGACCATCCTGGCTAACACGGTGGAACCCTGTCTCTACTAAAAATACAAAAAATAAGCCGGGTGTGGTGGCGGGCACCTCTAGTCTCAGCTACTCGGGAGGCTGAGGCAGGAGAATGACATGAAACCGGGAGGCAGAGCTTGCAGTGAGCCGATATCGTGCCACACCACTCCAGCCTGGGTGACAGAGTGAGACTCTGTCTCAAAAAAAAAAAAAAAAAAGAAATTTATACAACTTAGCCAGAAGAATAAAAAACAACCTCTTAACAGTTTTTCAAATTAAAAAAAAATGAGTTTGAAGAGAAGGGAATAAAGGGGACTTTCAGTTTATTATATTTTTATTTTTTGGGTCAGGGTCTCACTTTGTTGCCCACATGGAAGCACAGTGGTGTGATTACAGCTCACTGCAAGCTTGGCCTCCCAGGCTCAAACAATCCTCCCACCTCAGCCTCCCTAGTAGCTGGGAATACAGGTGTACATCACCACAACTGGTTAATTTTTGTATTTTTGTAGAGAGAGGGTTTTACCATGTCGCCCACACTAGAGTTGAGCTTCTGGGTTCAAACATTTCACCTGCCTTGGGCTCCCAAAGTGCTGGGATTGAGCCACTATGCCAACCAAGTTTTTTGTTTTGTTTTGTTTTTGAGATGGAGTCTTACTCTGTTGCCCAGGCTAGAGTGCAGTGGCATGATCCTGGCTCACTGCACCATTCGCCTCCTGGGTTCAAGTGATTCTCCTGCCTCAGCCTCGTGGGTAGTTGGGATTACAGGCACCCGCCACCGAGACCAGCTAATTTTTGTATTTTTTAGTAGAGACGGGGTTCCACCATGTCAGCTAGGCTGGTCTCAAATTCCTGACCTCATGATCCACCCACCTCGGCCTCACAAAGTGCTGAGATTATAGGCATGAGTCACTGCTCCTGGCCACCAGCCAAGACTTTTGCTTTATAAAGATATTTATGATGTGTTCTTTTCTTTTTACAGTATGTATTGCATTTATAATTGGAGATACAAAAAAAGGCGACTGTTACTGTTTGACAGCAAGGCAGTAGTATTATCTTCATCAATATTTGCAACTTCATTCACAGGAACCTGTAAGAGAAAGCCCAGACAAAACTTTAAGGCAAAGAAATTACACTTGTAAAAAGTGAGAGGACTATTTTTTTTATAATAACCAATATTCCAGGTGAGGGCTGTTCAGGATCTACCACTGCTCCATCTCACTTGATAACTCTCACACCTGCCAGGGTAAGAAGAAGCAGAGAGAAGGACAAATTCCAGTGAGTTTTCTCTCCCACTGAGGACCTGTTTGTCAAGTTTCCTACCATCAAGTAAAAGATGTACTAAAAATAAAACATGTACCCTTGCAGATGCTAGCAGAGAGGCACAAAATAGAAAAGGAGGTAAGCCCGCACACTGTGGAGGCAGAGATCCAACTTAAGATTCAAAATGCACCAGAAAGTTGTGTAAAGTTAATTAAATTACGCAAAATCTTGGAACATTAGTTTCCTCACCTGTAAAATGGGGATCATGTGCCTACTTCATAAGTTGTTTTGACAGTTAAATTCACAAAGATATTTAATAAAGCCTGCTATGGCAAGTGTTCACATTAACAAAATAGTATCAAACTTCAAAATATGGGAAAGGTATTTTGAATAATGTCAACGAGGCCAAGGACAACATGCCCAGCTTCATAATGAATCCCAGCCACATTACACTGAGGAGATCTACAGGTAACTATACTTCTTCAACAAATTCCATTAGAGAGGAAGAGCGTGGAGTCTGACAACATGACACAAATGTGACCAGTGTACAGTGACTTAGGTAGTGGGGGGTGGAATCCGACATATTCTCCGAATTGCAGCTACACAGTGAGTTCCCAGGAAACAAATGGAATGGAAAAGGCAACACAAAAGATACTACCATAAATGGGGTGAGCATAGCAGGCTCACAACCATAAATCTAAGCAGGAGACTCAAATCACAAGGAGGACCGAGATCTGTGAACAGCAGCTTGTGGTGGCATCAGGTTCAGCTTTCTGAGACCACCGCTGTGGGCAGTGTCTTTGCAGGCACATACTCAGCAGCAGTGCATCTGAACACAGATCTCAAGGCTCTTCTCTTCATTAATTATTAAGGTGACAGATGACGGATACGCTCATGTTACAACATCCCCACGCTGTGGACCAGTGAATTCAGAAACCCCCACATAAATACACAGTGAAGAGTAGAATGACAATACTGCAGGACAGGTTAGGAATGCAGGCATTCGACCCCATAGAGTCTATTTAAAATAAGAGAAGGGCCCTAGTATTGTGCTGTGGTCTCCCTATATATAGTTCTTTATTTTTCCAATTTCATAAAGGCCATACAGTTTTTCTTCCTTTCTTTACAAATGTGCTGATGAACCCATGTGTAATTAATCCTAAAGCGGTTAATTCCTCATAAAGTACAGTAACACGATTCAATTGCTATGATGAGGTTTTTCAGGTTTTTTAAATAGTGTCCCATACTCACTAATCACAAGTGAAAATTATAAGAACATGTAATTTGAACAAAGTATCTTTTCACATAGAGTAATACACAGGTTTGTACAGATTAGATGCATCATGAAAGTTGGTAACATCTGGGAACAAAAGGAACCATCCTGAGGACATAAGGAACTTAGGGACGTCAATTATTAAGAGGTTACCTGGGTTTTCATTGTCTAGACAGAAAAATTTAACGGATAAGCCCCAGCATATTAAGGTACATCCCCAACGGCTGTGGGTGATCAACTTTCCATCCAAAGCAGAGATGTAAAACATGAATGACTTCCAATGCTGCCCAAGTGCTCTGCACCTTGAAAGGCATCCCCTCAAAGCTGCAGCACCACTTGTTCCTGAGGGATCAGGTCACCAACTGTGTTTTTGAGACACTCGTCAGTCAGGACTCAGTTGAGGTGAGGCTGGTGATTTCAACTGTAAAACATCTAAACCATCATCTTTAGGTAGATTATGATGCCTGGAAATTGTGGTTTTCTCCTCTGCTGTTAGCAGATCCTGGGTAACCCAATAAATACTCTCTCTCACGCGTCAACTTCTATATCACAGGAAAGGCGCTGTAGAGGGTGACATTTTCGCGAAGGAGCCACAGCCTGCATCACCCCCTGAAAGCTCTGAAGTTGCGCACGGGTGGGCCACGCAGCAGATGGATGTCTCAGTTCCCATAGAGTTTAGCACAGCAGGCGGCTCCCTGGGCTGGAAGAGGTGCGATGCTCTGGAAACCCCCCGCGGGTGTGTATGTGAGAGGACACCGAGATGTTCAGCGGGCTGTTCAGTGAGGACCAGACCCCTCCGATTTGAGCAAGGGAGGTGCACTTCGCAGCGTCACACCGTCCTCATCGCCCAGCCAGACCTGCCCCTCAAGTCCTTCTCCGGACTCCCTTGGCGATGGGGTGGCACCGCTTAGGAAAGGCGGAGGCCCACACCGCCCTGTCCCTTCCTCCAGAGCTGCGCACCACGGGGGAGGACAGACAGCGCATGCTGGGATTGTAGTTCTCAGGTCGGCGACCAATGGGCTGCAAACCGTTAAGACACCATAACTCCCAGCACTCCTAGCTAGGGACGCGCCTCCCTATCCTTCGCTGCCATACTACACACCACCCCCAAACCCAGCGCATGCTGGGATTGTAGTCCGTTGGCCTCGCAACCAATGGGCCGGAAATACTTAAAGTACTATGACTCCCAGGATGCCTTGCGAGGTACCCGCCGTCCCGATCCTTCCTCTAGGGCTGCGCACCGCCCCCAAGCCCAACGCATGCTGGGATTGTAGTCAGGTAGGCCTGAGACCAACGGACTGGAAACTGTTAAGAGACCATAACTCCCAGCACGCCTGGCTAAGGACGCACCTCCCTATCCTTCCCTCCAGTGCTACACACCGCCTCGAAGCCCGGTGGCTGCTGGGATTGTAGTGTGCAGGCCGGGGCCCAATCGCTGGAAACCGTTAAGAGACCATAACTCCCAGCATGCCTGGCCAGGGACGCGCCTCTCTATCCTTCCCCCCGCCCCCCCCCACCCGGCGCGTTAAACACCGCCCCAATCCCTGTGCATCCCGGGATTGTAGTTCGGTAGCCTTGCGATCGACGTGCTGGAAACCGTTTAAGGACTATGACTCCCAGGATGCCATGCCAGGGAACCCACCCTGTTGACCTTTCCTCCAGGGCTGGGCACCGCCCCTAAGCCCAGCGCATGCTGGGATTATAGTCCGACTGTCGCGACAAAAAGGCTGGGAGTGGATCTGAGACTACAGTGCCAACACTACGGGGTAAGTTTCATCTTCTCTGAGACTACAGTTCCAACACTACGGGGAAAATTTCATCTTCTCCTCCGCCCCTCCATGTTTCCAGTGCAATTCCTCCCTGCTGTGGGGAGCCTATCTGTTCCCAAACTTCTGCGTGCGAGGAGACAGCATGGCCAGGGCAGGTGGTCTCACTTGTAATTGTGACACAGTCTCCCCACGTGCCAGTTGCACGACTGTGTGCCTGAAGTTTGATTTTTCTCTGACAAGATAGAGCCCGGGAGCTTCCGACAGCCTGCCCAGCATTGCCATAACGCTTGCTCGCGGAGAGCTGGGCGCGCCCAGACCTTTGCAGGGCCCCTCCCTCAGCCCCGACCCTTCTCCTCGCCCCTCCCCTGCCACGCCCCTTTCGACAGCTGGAAAGTCATCTACCTTTAATAACAGTCATCTTTGCAAAAAAAGAAAAAAAAAAAACTCTGAGAATAACCTATCTTCCATTCTATTTACTATTTATTTCCATAGTATCCATAAATAGTAGCAATTAGAAATCATAGCAAGTCAAGCAAAATTCCTGCCTTGACTGTTTCATAAACCACGATATGGCCTTGCTGTGGTTTTATTTGTATTTTGTTTTGTATTTATTGACCTTTTGGATATAAATATTTAGGTATTTGGATAGTTTTTGGAAGTATTCCGCTATTAGTTTTTGATTTGCTTTTGTTCCCTATTTAATTTTTTTTTTTTTTTGTCTCTCCCTTCTCCTTAGACTCAATCATTCCACAGGTCTCGAGAACTCTGTTCATTTCCTTTAAACTTTTTGTACTTTTTTTTCCCCAGACTGATAATTTCTATTGCTGTGTCTTCTGTTTTAAATCTGTGGACAAACTCAAAATTTTTTTTCATTTCCTTATCTATTTTTTTTTTATATATAAGTTCATTTCTTTGCTGAAGTTCCACATCTGTTTGTTTATGAACAGAATATTTTCTTTTTTCCCCATGAACATATTCATAAAAACTGCCTTCAAATTCTTGTCTGCTGATTGCAACATCCTAGGATAGCTTCTACTGCCTGCTTTTGATATTGTGTATGGATTACATTTTCACGTTTCTTTACAAGTCTTATGGATTTTAAAATTGTGTACTAGAAACTATAAATGACAATTATAGATAGAAACTCTGGATTTTGTTGTTTTACCTTGAAGACTTTTGTTTTATAAACAGGGTTCATTGGGCTAGTGTCAAACCAATGCTTATCTCCGCTACAGTGGGCATAGCTGAAATCTTCATTCACTTGTTAAACACATATGTCATATATGTATTATGCATAGGCGTTTTTCTAAAATAATATATTTTATTCAAGTTTCATCATCGTTATTTGTGAGAGTTGAACAAGCTACTCCACAGTTAGTGGAAGTCAGAACCTCAGTTTTATTTGATTGTAGTATTTTATATAAACGAAATTATATAGTATGTATACTTGTACATCTATTTTCTTTCTTTCCTTTTCTATCTTCTTTCTTTCCTTTTCTTCTTTCTGTCTTTCTTTATCTCTTTTCTTTCTCTTTCTTTTTCTCTTTCTTTCTTTCTTTCTTTTTCCTTCCTTCTTTCTTTCTCTCTTCTTTTTTCTTTCTTTTCTGCAGGTTGGTGTGCAGTGGCATGATCTGACTGCAACCTCTGCCTACCAGGCTTAAGATATCCTTCCACTTCAGCCTGTTGAGTCACTGGGACCGCAGCCTTGCACCACCATGCCCGGCTAATTGTTTTGTGTTTTTGGTAGAGACAGGGTTTCACCATGTTGCCCAAGCTGGCATGTCTACTGTCTTTTATGCAACATTACATTTGTGATATTCACCCACCATTTGCAAGCAGCTATAGTCTGTTCATTTTAGAAAGTAGTTTTTACATTTTAGTAAAATATGAAAATACATAAAATTAACCATTTTAGTATTGTTTTGTGTGTGTGCAGTTTAAAGAAATTAAATACATTCACATTGTTTTGCAACGATTGTCCACGTTCATAAGGAACTTTTTTTCAATCTTTTAAAACTGAAGATCTGTACCCAGTAAACAGCACTCCCTTCCCATTGCCCTTTGTGTAGTCCCTGGGAACTACTCTTCTACTTTGTGTTTCTATGAACTTAACTGCTCTAAATATCTCTTATGAGTGGAAACATACAATATAGCAAAAAAATCATGAGGAAGAATAATGTATACTATATAACATATGTTTATCCATTTTAAGAAAAATGCTAGCAGAGATCAGGTCATGGTGATTATAGAGAAAGGTAGGTAACAGTGAAAAGGGGATTGGGTGCATTAAATTTACGACGTGATGCCTCAAGTGCCAGAGCAGTGAGCTTTCTGCCCCACTCGCAGGGCTGGTCAATGGTGCGGCTGGGACCCTATTCGAGCAGCCTGACTTCCAGAGCCCATGCTTAGTACAAACTTCAGTGAACCATGAAAGCAATTCCAACAACAGGCACTTAAGGGCTCTGAGATTTTATCACAGCCTGTTCTTCATGGATAGCAACTTCAGAGAAGAGTGACAGCTGTGAGGTTCCAGAAGCCACACCTCAGGTCCCCCAGTTCCTCCCCAGCAGCTGGGGTCCAGCTGCAACAGGGCCTGATGCCGGCCAGGGAACCATGGCCACAGGCTGTGTGAGGCTGGCGGCAAGACAGGCTCCCCTCCTGCCCTCTGCTCATCTGCTAGGTCTTTGCCTTTTATTCTGATTGTGCTGCTCCAGGCTTGGAACCAAGCCAGAAATTCCTCTTGAGTCTGAAGATGATGATTGTTTCCAGCTATCTGGAACCGCTGCATCTCCTGGAGGACTTTAATCTTCTGGAGACAGAGGGAAAGACAGGATGCTGACAGGGCCTGGGTGAGAGACTCTGTAGGGGCCTTATAAAAGAAGAAGGGAGCAGGGCTGGTCTATGGGGTGTTTCTTTTAAGAGGCTGTCACCTCTCCTCCAATATCATGCAGCCCTAACTTGTTCTCAGAGTTGAATGTAAACAGCCCTCCCTCTAGGAACTTGTCATCAACTTCACTCCCCGGACTGCACCCTGCATTAGGATAGGTCTCCTCCTTCTCTGTGTATTACTCCCTTTCAATAAATCTTAGATGTGGAAGACGGGACCAGGGAATGTCCTGCCCAGGGTGATTTCTGATTTCCACCTCCACCCTCCCGCAAAGTGAGGACTTCAGCTACTGCTCACCTTTGTGTTTTTCTGGGTTTTGATCATATTTCTCTGGAAGACAGAAAGCCAAAGACCATCAGAAAGGTCCGCTGGTCCATGAGTAGCCTCCATTTCCTGGGATTTCCAAGCTTCACCACCAACAGAGCCACCAGGGTCAGAGAATGTGCACAAAAGAGGCCTTGCAGCTCTGCAGCTTCACTACTCAGGGAGTGGGACTGATGGCTGCTGTTCAGCCTCCATCACTCATGAGTAAAATACCCTGTTTACGGGGTGGGGAGGGCTGTGAGGCCCTTGCAAGAAATTTTGGCAAGGACTGAGATCTAGGAACTCAGTTCAAGACTCTCTTCTCCCAGACCTCAGGATCCTGGTCCCTGACCCGTCTGCTCCAGGCTCACTCACATCCACACACTCCTTCATGGCAATGTCCAGCATCACCAGGTCAGTGAGGAATGTCTCCAGAGAGGGCATGACACCTGCACCATCAGAGTGGTAGTGGTGAGGAGCACCTGCTCTCAGGTGCCCACCCAAGTCCTGTCCCCTGAAATCTTATAAACCCCTGCCTCCTGGCGCCCTCTACCTAGGTTACCCACTTGGAGTAGCTGAAAACCCTCAGCTCTCTTTTCCCAATTCTCTATGTCTTTCCATTAGCTGTCCTCTATGGCCATTAACCTCACCATAATTACCTCCTTGGTGGGATTTTAATAAGCCACAAGGTCATGTGGTCCCTGGCTCCACCTGTTTTAAAAGCCACAGGGAGCCCAGCTCTCCCAGGCCTTCCTCTGGTCTGTCTAATGAAGGTGTTTTAGGCACTGCAGCCCCAGGAGAAAAGGGCTGGAGTAGAAAGCCCCTCTGCTTTTTTGATTTGGAGGTCTCCAGCTGGGAGAAATAAGCTCTGTTCTCTGAAACCCTGGAGCCCTTCCCCACTACAGGTACATTCACCTTCTGCTGTCACAGCTTCATCTGGGCTCTCTGGGGCTCCGCTACAGGGTAGACAACTTATAGGTCTCCATCTGCTAGGATGAGGGACAAGGTCAGTGAAAATATGCTTCTTTCAGTTGTGCCTCAGCCACACTAACCTTGGACACGGATAAGTGGCCTGAGTCAGCTTGTCTAGTGCTCTGACCACCTCCAGTGAGCTCTGACTCTAGACTCCCTCCCAGGTCCAACACTCCCTGGATGTGTCATTTTGGGCATGCAGTCGGGTTTCCCTGAGCTCTTTCCTCAACTGGAAAGTGTGGTGGGAACCAACTACCTCACAAGGCCTCTTAACACCTCGGTTTCATGTGGCTGTCATGATTGCTGTCACCGTCATCCCTCTCAGGATGAGCCAGACACAAGCACCCTCAGATTCTCTTTCTCCCTGAGCCCCATGATCGCCTTGTGAGGCCTGCCCAACAGGCTCATCATTCCTACATTTTCCACATAAGAAAACAGAGGCCCAAAGGGGCAATGACATGCCAAGGACCCCGCAAGAGAGGCCAACTCCTCCCTCAACCTGGAGGGACTGTCCCAGCTGTCCTCATCCAACACCCTAGCATCACCACTGACCAGCATTGCATCTTCTAAACTCTATGAGTGACAATATTCCCAGCCAGGCCCTGTGGTGGTGGACATGGTTCTGAGAATTGGGAATCTAAGGTGGAGGAAAAGTTAAATATTTAATATGAACTCAATTGAACATGGGCACAAACAATGGTCACCAAGTCCTGGAACAGGTTGTATGAGCCCCTTGAGGTATTCATCCAGCGCTGTTTCAGAGAAACCTTTCAATCCATTCCTATACGTTAGTGATTGAAAAAACAACAGATAATTGCAAAAACAAGTCGATCTTTTGTGTTCCTTGAGCCCAGTTGTGAAGGGCACCTGTGACTGCGCCTCATGCCAAACAACTCATTACGAAAAGAGCTAGGGTTCCAGACTGTGCCGAGGTTTCATGAGACCTCTCCTTTTCTGTACATGGACAGGTGGCCGACTCTGGAGCCCAGGCTTTTGCTTCCCAATCTGGTAATGAATCCTCCATAGTCTGGTGAGTGTAAATATACATATATATATGTATATAAATGTGTATATATACATATATAGATGCATATATATGTATATATATATAAAATATACATATAAATATACATATATATATTTTCTTTCTCTCTTTCCCATTGCAATTTGCTTATTATATTATTTGCTTATCATGTCTGCATTGCCATACACTTGGGATAAAGGCTGTTTATCCTTAAAACTATTGTGGGTGCCTTTTCTTTTCCCCTCGTGCCTTTCCCACACAGGAGCGCAGGTGATGGAATCTCGAAGTGACCTCACTTCCTTAGTTACAAACTCAAAGGAAGTTGAGAACTCTGGTAACCTGGAGCCCTCATTCTAGAGACAACCTTGTATTTACTAAGGAGAGTGTGAAGACAGCAAGATGTTCTCCTACTATGTCTTGAATTTCTGAGGCTCTCATCTCAGGAAGGCTTGAACTGAGAAACTTTTTTTTATGATGGAGACAGTGCTCATTCTGCACCACTGGCTCTTCTGGCCATTTGGAAGGGGTTACCCATGGATAACACAAGGCCATCCATGGCAGGCCTATCCAGGCCAGGCCTCACCTTTGATATCATCTCGGTAGCCACACACCCCTCCTCATCGCCACGTCTCGTGGGAAAGAAAGAGATAATGGGTCCTTTCTTGACAGGAGCAGGTTTCCATATATTGGGAGGCTAAAATCCTGTCAAATTTACACCACAGGTTACAGCTGGCAGGAGGGGAAGGTGAGTGCTGGGGATCACCTTTGTCTGTTCAGATGTTTATTCTAAGGCTTCAAGCTGTCATCTTGTTTTCTCCCTGGCTGGAGGTCTATGCAAATGCTCCTATGTGCCTGATATGGGGAGTAGACTTTCTAACTGGAATTTCCTCTGCGGGGAAAGCCAGGATGCCATTGATGCCTCTTGGCCAGGCTTCCAGGCACTCTCTTTGCAGAACTCTATTCAGGAGATCCCTGAGGAGCTGTTTGATGAGTCCAACTACTCTATCTCATTGAACAAAAGGCAGGTGCACCATGCCAACAACCATGGCCCGTGCTAGTCTGGAGTCAAGGTGGGCACAGAGAGGTCTCCAAATGGAAAAGACCAGGGAAGCCCAGGACCATGACCCAAATGTGAGGATTCCCCAGAAACCGTTTAGGGCTTTCTCCATTAAGTACCCACAGTTCCTTCCCAGAGGAATCTGGCCTCCATTAGTCCATAATGGCAACTTAGGTGCACAGTAACCAGTCATATGCTTGCAGGAATGTCAAAAGAAACACTTCTGTGTTGTTTTTACTTTACATTAGGTTGTGAGTATCTTTGCATGTTGCTATTATTTTTATTGTTATATCTACCCACCCCAGATACTTCCTGTAGCAGGCAGCTTCATTGCCTTGCCAGACCTTCTCTAAGTCTTAGAAGTTCACACTGTTACCAGAGAGAGGTTTTACCCAAAAAGTGGGAGTTATGCAAAAGGGTCTTATGAGACTCTATACATGTGTCTCCCAGAGCCCACCTCTATAGCCTCATCAGGACAGGAGATTTGCCCTCATATGTCTTCATAAGATTCCATAAGTGGAGCCTTTCCCTCAGTAATTTAGCCTTTTAATACTGGTTGAGCCTGACATAGTAAATTCTATTTCCACTTTAGCCATGTTACAGGGAATATACTTTTTTTTTTTTTTTTTTTTTTTGATACGGAGTCTTGCTCTGTTGCCCAGGTTGGAGTGCAGTGGCACAGCCTCTGCTCACTGCACTCCGCCTCCTGGGTTCACACCGTTCTCCTCCTTCAGCCTCCTGAGTAGCTGGGACTACAGGCGCCTGTCGCCATGCCCAGATAATTTTTTTTCTGTGTGTGTGTGTGTTTTTTTTTTTTTTTGGTAGGGACAGAGTTTCACCATGTTAGCTAGAATGGTCTCCATCTCCTGACCTCATGATCCACTCGCCTTGGCCTCCCAAAGTGCTGGGATTACAGGTGTAAGCCACCATGCCTGGCCGCTACAGGGAATATCTTATCTGTGTCCTAATAGGCTGTAACAGTTTGCTATGACTTCCGTAATACAGTACCACAGGCTGAAGTTCTTTAACGACAAAAATGGAATGTCTCACAATTCTGGAAGTTAGAAATCCAACCTCAAGCTACTGGCTGTGTGGTTTCTCTGAGGTCTCCATCCTTGGCTTGTAGATGATCATCTTCTATCTCTGTGTTCACAAGATCTTCTCTTGTGCTTTTCTGTCCTTCCTGCCTCTTCTAATAAGGGCTCCAGTCATCTGGAATTAGGATGCACCCCAATTAATTCACTTAACTACATTTGCAGAGGCTATATGTTCAAATATAGTCACGTTCTGAGGCACTAGGTGTTAGGACATGAACATATAATTTTTAGGAAGGGAATGCAATCTAGCTCACAACATTTACTAATCCCTTGTAGATTATAGTCTCCCAGGAAAATGATTACTCAGTGAAAGAGTGGGAAAGTGTAAAGTTTTAATAGGTAAAGCCGGAATATATTCCAAAAGGGTTGTGAAAGGTATACTGTAAATAGTAGTTTCTGAATTTATCTACTTTTGTGTATCCAGACCCCCTTGGATGTTAACATTCTTTTAATTTTTTTGTCAATCTGCTATCTATGTGGCAAAAAATTATGTTTCTATTTCAATTTTTCAACTGATATATTTGAGTTACCTTTCAGTTGATTTATACCTATTTGGATTTTCTGTTCCCTCAGTTAACCTGCTCAATTCCTTGGCCCTCTGAGGGGTTTCTCTCACCTTGGAGTCCCCGAGCACTGACACCTTTGTCAGGTGTGGGGTTGCTGTAGTTGTTTCTCAAGACTCCTTTTAAGGTTTTAAAAGACCCAGTTAAGTTGCTTTAAGTCAAAAGGGTTGTCTTAGGGTATCTTGTCCTGTGCCCTGTCTCTAAAATAGAAAGAAAGTGAGGCTTCCCCATGCCCTTTCCTCTATGTCAGGGACAGACATAGAGCCTCAGGTAGCTTAAAGGGAATTTCATGCAACCCTCACCGTGGAAGATTCTCATTCTTACCTGTGTTTTTCTGAGCAGCCATTTGACATCACAGAGCCTTGTTTTCTCATTTGTAGACTGAGAATGTTTTTTTGAGAATTCTCTGGGATAATGTTCTTCATAAAGATTATTAATACAAGTGGGTGCTGTTGTCTTACAGCTGATATGATATCGTGAAGGCCTTGAATGTATTCATGGTTTAATTATTCTCTACCTGCACATTAAGTTTGATATCAGAGGCCTAAAATCTTTTTCACCATAAACACCCATGTCCTCCACATGCCCAAATCTCTGAAGGATGGGGATTTCCTGATCTGAGCTCCACATTCCAGGCCTCTGGTGTTTCATGGTCTTGCCATGAAAGGTCTTGTCCCCTCCCCAAGAGGAAATGAGTCTATTCTGAACCTAGAGGTGTGAATGATGCCAATGCGCCAAACCAGGCACAACGGAGAAGCTGACAAAGTCCCTGACAGCACCTTCCAGGGTCAAACTCTCTTCTTCTTTAACATTTTTCTCAACTTTTACCAGGACTTCCCCACCACTCTATAGTTTCTGGACCAGCTGTGTAGTAGTTGAGCATATGTCTTCTCCAAGGCACAGTGGTGACTCTGCCAGCTACTAACTGTGTCTTAGGATACCAGTGCATCTTTATCAGCCTCAATTTGCAGTTGCAATTCTCTATAGAGAATTGTAAAATGAGCCTCTGTTCTGTACGAGAGACGTGCAAGGGGAGAAGAAAACACACACACAAAAAAACCTTTAAGGGTAAACAAGCCTTATCTCATGCAAATGGCAGTGCAGCTATAATAAGCAAATTGCAATGGGAAGGGGAGAAGGGAAACATATATACATATTTACGTTTACCAGACTGCAGAGGATTCATTACCAGACGGGGAAGCAATAGCCTCGACTCCAGAGTAGGTCACCCATCCGTGCACAGACAAGAAGAGGTCTTATGAACTTTCGGCGTGGCCTAGGGCCCTAGCTCTTTTTGGAATGAGTTGTTTGGCATGAGGCCCAGTCACGAGGGCTCTTCACAACTGGGCTCAAGGAACATGAAAAGGTTAACTTGTTTTTGCAATTGTCTGTTGTTTTTCAATAACATATAGGAATAGATTGAAACAGATACTTCTCCAAAACAGTGCTGGACGAATGCTTCAAGCGGCTCATGCAACCTGTTCTGGGACTTAGTGACCATTGCTTTTGTCCATGTTCAATTGAATTCAAATTGAATATTTAACTTTCCCCCACAACCTTATATGGTTTTTGTGAGAAATGAATGGCATAAAACATGAAAAGTGGATCCCTAATGCTTGGCTTTGTGGAAAGGCTGCTGGGGCATGCTCTGATTTTTCGTATTTATTATTTTTTTTCTCTTCTTTCACCCCAGAAGGTCTTTCATGTCACAATGACTCATGTCCCTCTATAATTGGACAATTATATAGAAAACAAACATGTTCTTACATTTGTAAAGGGCGTTTGAGCTTCCTGTTAGCTGAACTTTGTCCTTGAAACAGAGAGATCCTGTTATCTCTCTGAGTGTGCCCCAGGCACACTCAGACATAGCTAAAGAGGTTGTAGTTAGGGCTTATTTATTCATCACGTATATATAATGCAGTTTTCAGACATTTGGCATAATTCAGTGAAGACAGCAGATGACAGTTCCTGGGCCACAATTTACTTCAGGGAGTCAGACACTGAGAGTGGACATCATAAGCAGGTCATGTTCACGGAACGTGAGATCTGACGTTCTCATGCTCTTCTCTAGGAATGGATGCACCTGTCAGCTTCTGATCAGAATGACAGACCCAGGATCAAGCATAACATTTAAATAGATGAAGAAAACTTTTTTCCAAAAGGTAACATCGCTTTATGATAAAAATTCTCAACAAATTAGGTGAAAATAAATTCACTTCAAAGTATTAAAGGCCATGTATTACAAATGAATAGCTGGGTGGACAGATGTGCCATAAGGCAAGGGCATCCGCTTCCCTAGATACATATCCAGGGGCACAGAGAATGAGCAGTTCCAGGGTTGTGCTTCACCTGAGGTCCTCTCCAGGTCGGTTTCAAGAGGACAGGACTGCGGTTCTGCATCCACCTCTGTGGAGAGCTGGAAGTAAAACGAGCTATGCTCCACCTCAGCCTAATGTAGACAATGGCTACAGAAAAGACTGTTTTCTTCCTCATAAATAGGGGTGCTCGAAGTGGGTAACCTCGATTGTTTCACATACTCATAAGTGTCTGCCAGCCTTGGTTCTTCATTGGTGAACTAAGACTCTTTGCTCTGAGACTCTGCAAAAATGCTTCTACTCCCTGAGGCCCTTCAAATCACGCAGAGGCATGGCCACTCCAGAGGGATTTTGGGTAGATAAAGATGGGATAGAGCTAAACGTGCCACAGCACTGGACCCTGACTCTGAAGTCACGGGAAAATGCCAGTTCCTGTTGGGTTTTCGAGCTCCTCATTTGAAAGTCGTTTTAAATAATTTCCCTGGATAAGGGGAGGGTGCCTCATGAGTAAATAGCACACCCCAAATGGTGGAGGCAAAGAGAGGGCAATGGAGGATTCCAAGGTCACTCATTGTACTTGGAGCCTTCTGATCCTGCTCCTTTGTCCCCTGGAACTCTAAAGAGTCAGTGTCTTGAGGACGCAAAAAAATGGTACCTGATTTTTTTCCATAATGTTCCTGCATGGGGCTGCAGTGTTAGTGATGGCCTTGAGGTGGTTACAGCCTGCTGTGTTTCTGGTGCCTATTGAGATTTGCCGGAGCAGCTGGAGCAAGTAAGAGTCACACACCTCATGTTATTATCGACAGTTTCCACATTGCCCACTTAGCCAATCTCTTTTCCCTTGCACTCACCCTTTGCCAGCTACCTTGGTGGGCCCAACATGTAGCACAGAAAATGATTACATCATGGCTGCATGCCCCTCTGAGGACAGAACAGTCTGAAGACAGCTCGACAAAAGCACTAAAGCAAGTATATATAAAAGAAAAGAGCAAGGACTATCATATAAAGTAGAATGTTGAGAAGAGCTGCAAAGTCATTGCATGTGGGTACCCAAAGGCCTCACTGAGGTGATCTTTAATCCATGATGAGAATGACAACAGGGAGGCATCTCTGCACAAGAATGTGTCAGCGAGAAGCCACCCTTGGTGAAGAGTCTTACAGGTGTGAGTTTGGCAGAGATTAGAAAGGGACCAATATGGTACAGACAGCCTGAGGAAGAGATAAGCAGAGGCATGGAGAATCCTGGGGCTCGGGAGATGAGGCTAGATATCTGCTCCTTCTGACAACATGGCCCTAAAACTTAGCACCTTTCAATAGTATATACTATATCACAATTTGTGTGGACCAGAATCTGGACACAGTTTAGTTAGCTGCCTCTGCCTTCACGTCCCTTATGAGATTGCGGAAGTGATCTCAACTGAAGGTGGACCAGGAAAGCATCAGACTTTAAGCTCATGCTTGTGAAAATTGGCAGGGTTAAGTGTAGACTGAGAGCATGACCTTACTTCTGTCTACTGGCCTGAGCACTCTCTCCGTTCTTTGTTATGTGCGTCTGTACATAGAGCATCTCATAGCATTGGAGCTTGCTTCCTCTGTTCGAGGAATACAATTGAGAGACAGAATTAGGCAAACAGGTTCACACAAAAAGAGACAGAAAGAAAGGGAAAGACTGAGGAAGCAAATAGGAAAAACCCAGTAGGAGGAATAATGACAGCTTTAAAAAAAATCTTGAGAGTTACAATAATTTGTATTAAAATTGTAACCCCCCGTGTAATGCTATAAGGAGATAGGTTGTAATTAACTCCTGAGGTTGAGGCCATGATGATTGAGATTATTGGCTTTATACAAGAAACCCCAGGGGGATGTCTGTCTCCTACCAAATGAGAATAAAACTTGATGTGTGCAGTCTGAAATTCAGAAGAGTCATCACCAGAGCTCAACCATGCTAATACCCTGATCTCAAGTTTCTAACCCCTAGGAGTGTGAGAAATTAAATCCTGTTGTCTATAAGCTGTCTAGTTCATGGTTCTTTGGTATAGCAGCCTGAACTAATACAAAAGTCATACACTATTGTGTATTCCATTCGACAAAAGCTGAATTTGTGCCTCCAAACTATCAAAAAAAAAAAAAAAAGACTTTAAAAATTGGATATTTAGAATGAAAGATAAGAAACAGCTTGTTGAAACACTTACGTTTCCTCTGCTTATAAGATTTTTAAAAATTGGCTGGAATTTGTTGGAACCAATATGGTCAACTGAAGTCCATGGAGAATGAGTTTGCTGATGTTAGAGCCCAAATTTCCACTGCATGTTTCATACTAACTCTCCCTGAATATTCATGTGACCTGTGAGGAAGCAAGAGGAGCTGACTGTGCATGTCTCATGACTTTCCATATTACTACTTTTCTTCCAGCAATCCCCTCCTAATCCAGAGCCCACTTCTTAAGCTTTTTTTAATCAACACTGTCAAATTGTTCATTGTTGGTATATGGAAATGCAGTTTTTGTTTCTGTTTTGTAAAAATAATTATTTTATCTCTCAAATCTAGATTACCAATTCATTCAGAATAAATATGCTGTATATATTGGTAGTCATTTAACTTTTTCCAATAAGCTATCCAATTTCAATGTGTCTAAATGTGTAAAAATGTTGAATTGTGTTAGATTTTCCCTGACTCTCACCTGTCATTTATCAGTCAGAATTACATTGCTGCACACATAGAACTTTCATTTCTGGGGCCGGGCCTGGTGGCTCATGCCTACATTCCTAGCACTTTGTGAGGCTAAGGCAGGTGGACCACCTGAGATCAGGAGTTCGAGACCAGCCTGGTCAACATGGGAAAACCCCACCTCTACTAAAAATACAAAAATAAGCTGAGTGTGGTCGTGGGAGCCTGTATTCCCAGCTACTTTGGAGGCTGACACAGGAGAATCACTTGAACAATCCCACAACAAAAAACAACGAAAGTTAGTCTTCATGTCAAAAGTCTTCAATGTATTTTTTTTATCACAGGATTGCTTAGTGCAACATTTAATGGAATAGATGCATGCTACTGAGATGTAGTTCTCCAAGATTCTCTTAGAGTTTGTTGTTTTGTTGTGTCTTATATCAAATATCTGTCCTGTTCCAGGCTATTTTTGAAAGATTTTTGTACACAAATAACCTGGAAAAAGGGTACTAGTTTTTCTCTTCAGGTGAATGGCAGATAATTACTCAATCAATATAATAAAGACAATTTTTCTCTGTGAGGCAAAGGTTGGACAGGTTTGCATGTAACCTACTTTAAAAAGATTGAGGTTTCTTAGTCTTGAGTCTGCTCAGCTGTGGCACAAATCTTCCCTGTGTGCAATGTCCATCTGAGCCTTTTGAAATCCCTCTAAAAAATGTAATATGGACAAGGACAACTAATACAAACATAAGGCTTTTGCCTCCAGGTAGGCAGTAAATAGTAGGTATTTTTTTCACACTTCAGTGTCTCATGCCTTCTACCAGCATCCATGAAAATGGAAGGTTAATAGGTTGGTTTACAAATGGGATAAAATCTTAGATCCTTCACAATTCTTTAATTTTGGAGATGAGAATGGGATGCTGAGATAAACACAACTTTCTGAAAGGGGAAGAGGCACAAATACTTGAAGAGCTTGCAAGGGATATGAGAAGTTCCCCTAGGACCAACAGCAAATTCTCTCAGTCAAGTGGTAAGTTTGGTGAAACAATGGATCAAGACTCTGCTGTCTGCTAATGAGGCTGATCCTTGAGAAGATTATAATAATGAGCCTGAGAGTTTTGCATGTTCTTTTTTCTCCTGCTGGAAAGATCAAGGAGTTCTTAAAGCTAATGTTGAGGCTTGGATGAGTCCAAAACACGAGAAGTTCATGTGGTTCAGCTGTGAGCAGATAAAAGGCTACTAAAAGGCTACATTAAACAGGTCTTGTAAGTCTCTCCTTTACCCACATGAAGGAACCCACTCCCTCTGCACTTCTAATTTTTTTTTCCTTTGTCTATAGCTAACTTCAGCAACTTTAAGTATTAAACTACATAAGATTGGAGATTTGGATGGGGGAACACAAATGTATATAGCTCTGGTTAAATAGTTTTGGGGACGTTCTGGGAGAATTTTCTGCACCCAGAAACGTTGTCCAAGGGGAATCATGAGAAAATGGGCGACCCCGTGTGCCTTCGTCCCCTCCCACTTCCTCGCCCACCCCTCCATCAGGGATCCCATGTATTCCAGGATGACACGTGTTTTGGTTGTCTTTGGGCGACACCTAGCGGCGACCATTATTGAAAATGTAAGCCGTACAGAACAGAAAAAGCTCTGGTCGTCTGCGCACAGCTCACTCACTGCAACGTCGAATTCTGGGGTTAAGCAGTCCTCCTGTCTCAAGTTCCTGAGTAGCTGAGAATATAGGCATGTGCCACACTGCTGGGCAATATTTTTAAGTAGTGGTAATCTCTCTCGATGTGTTGCCCAGGTTAGTCTCAAACTCCTGACCTCCATCCTCCCCACTTTGGTCTCCAGAAGTCCTGGGATTACAGGCATGAGCCACTCTGCTCACTCCTATAATTTGATGTTTTCAACAATACTATGTAATGAAATGCATCAATAAGACATTTTGCAAAAGAAAAGTGACTATCACGATATAAACTTGTATACTTATCATGTGCTCACATGAATGCATGTGCGTGTCTGTTTGAATGTTTTCTGAGAACTGATACTCTTTTCCCCAGGGACACTGGTTGAAGAGCTGTGAGGACTGTCTGGGTGGGTGTCCTGGGCCCGGAAACGTAATCCAAGAGAGATCAGAAGACCGGCGACCCCGTGTGCCTCCATCTCCTTCTCCTTCCTCGACAACCCCTAAACCAGGGACCCCACCCATTCCAGGCTGGCTTGTCGTTTGTTTGCCATTTGGTGTCACCTAGTGGTCACTGTTATTGAAAATGGAGGCATCACTCCCAAACTGGCCACCTGTGCACAGTCAGGGAAAACTGGTTTCTCTCGGGCCCCACCCTGACCTCAGGGGCACTCCTTCCCTCCCTCCCCCCATGCCTTTTTGCATAGGAAACCTCCACCCTGGCTGGGCCTCATTGCTTATTTATTTATTTATTTATTTATTTATTTATTTATTTATTTAGAGACAGAGACATTTTCGCTCTTGCAGTCCAGGTTGAAGTGCAATGGAGCCAACTCGGCTCACTGCAACCTCTCCATCTCAGATTCAAGCCATTCTCCTGCCTCAGCCTCCCCAGTAGCTAGTATCACAGGCACCCGCCACTACGCCCAGCCAATTTTTGTATCTTTAGTAGAGACGTGGTTTCCCCATGTTGGCCAGTCTGGTCTCGAAGTCTTGATCTCAGGTGATCCAGCCACCTCAGCCTCCTAATGTGTTGGGATTACAGGCGTGAGCCAGGGTGCCTGGCCTATCATTTGTTTTTCTTTCTTCCTTTTTTTTTTTTTTTTTTAATAAGCATGAACAGTTCTACCTGGGTTTTAAAAATTGTGTGAAAGAAAAATATATCTTGGGGCTTCCAAATCACTAAAGTAAAGGCAAAAGTCAAGCTGGCAACTGTTTAGGGCCTGCCTGCCGTTCTATTTCAAAGTCACTCCTCTGCTTTTTCCTTTTTTTTTTTTCTTCTTTCTTTTATGAGATAGAGTCTCACTCAGACTCTCACGCTGGAGCCCAGTGGAACGATCTCGGCTTACTGCAACATCAGCCTCCTGGTTTCAAGCGATAAATGCATATTTGATTGCCTCCTTTGGAGAGGCTAATTAGAAACTCCAAAGAATGCAACCATTTGTCTCTTAACTACCTGTGACCAGGAAGTCCCCTCCTCGCTTTAAGTCTTCCCGCCTTTGTTAAGTTGTCCCGCCTTTGCAGACCGAACCAATGTTCATCTTGCATACGTTGATTGATGTCCCATGTCTCCCTAGAATGTATAAAATGATAATATTCTTTGATTACCTTAGGCACATGTCCTCAGAACCTCCTGAGGCTGTGTCACGGGTGTGCGTCCTGAACCTTGGTTAAATAAACTTTCTAAATTAACTGAGACCTGTCTCAAGTTTTCAGGGTTCACAACGGAAAGTGCATTATAGCTCCACCGTAGACTTATCATTAAGAAAAACTATCCTAAATCTCTGTAGATGCAAAGAAACCAGCTGCATGTAAACTGTAAGAAACTAAATGGCACTTACTACAAGTAAATGAATAAATGCTGAGAAAAAAATCATGAACCGCTCACCTTTCAAAGAAGCAATCATACTATGAATTCTGTGTAATTTCCAGAGCCAGTTTGTTTCATAAGCTGTCCCCACCAAACTTGGAAACTATTATGCCGAGCTAATTTTTGTATTTTCATAGAGACAGGGTTTAACCATGTTGGCTACGCTGGACTCGAACTCCTGACAACAGGTGATCCGTTGGCCTCAGCCTCTCAATGTGCCGGGACTACAGGCTTGAGCCACTGAAGCTAGCGAGTTCTCTTTCTTTTGTGAAGGGCAAGGCAAAGTGGAATGGATTCACCTAAAAGCGGAGTGCATGTCCTGGAAAGCATCATGGTTAGACCCATGTGGACAGGTTAGTTTTACTGCGTGTGTTCTCCATGTGTTGTTGCCCATGTGTTGCTACCATGGTAATCCTGCTCAGTATGAGAGGAACCAAAGGTTCAGACATCTGGCGTACGTGTTTGGCTGAGGAGCCAATGGTGTGAAGCTACCATCTATGGGATTATGACTGACCGCCTCTAAGTCAGAATCCTGCCCAGAAGAAAGGATGCAGCAGCGCTGACAAGACTCGGTTGACCTCAGATTGACGGTGCCCCGCCTTTCCCACTGGCCAGATGCTCCGCCCCGCTGCGCGCCAAGACCTGGCTCCGGTGCAGAGAGCTCCTTGTCCTAAAAAATGGCGTGTGGCCAGAAAGGGGTTTGCTTCCTGGCCCATCACATAACACATTTATGTGGAATCTGATACTAAACCATTCGTAAACGCCCTGCTTCTGGGTTAGGGTTTCCTATGGAGCAGAGCAGCTCCCTCACTGCAACCTATTGAAAGTCAGCCCTCCACATGAGAGTCTCTCAACCAGTGTGCGAAAAACCTGGCGTTGTGGCGTGTCCTGTGTAATTCAGCCCTCGACATCTACCTTCCTTCTTCCCTCTTTTTGCCCGCGGGGAGTTAGTTCCCTGGCCTGCTCATGCCCACCCTCCCCCGAGCCCCCGGGCATGCAGCGGCTGTCTCTCGCGAGAGTTCATTGGCGCCCATCGTGCATTTGGGAGGTGCTGGTCTCCACCAGCGGACTTTCCAAGATGCAGCGCCGGGGGTTGCCGAGGTAGGGTTGGCACCCCTGCTCGATGTTCCAGCTCTGTGATTGAGCTTCTTTCCCCCACCCCACTGGGAATTACTCTAAGGGTTGGGACTGGATTCTTCGACCCTGGTGCGAATGGTTGAGGCGCAGGTGTCAGAGGTTGTGCTCCTGCAGTCCGTGTCCGAGTAGTGTTCGCGCGTGCACTGGGTGGCTGTTGGGGTCACAGTCCCTCTCCCCGCCCCAAGTGTGCTGGGATTAAAGACTAGCCAGTCACCACCCTTGTGTCTTTACTCCTCTCCGCTGCCCGGGTCAACCAGCGGACTGAGGGGGAATGGCTGGCAGGTCTGCCAAGTTAGATGGCCTCAAAGCTGGGCCGGTTCTGTGTGATAAGGTTCCAACTGGGTCTGACCGCTTCCATCCACGAGCACCACATTTGTGCTTTAGGGTGGACCCTGTCGATTAGACGCCGGCATTTGGCTTCTCGATCAGCCCGCGAGTCGACCGCCTGTGGGAAGCAAGCAACATCCAGTTGACATGGCCGCGAGCTTCTCTGACTGGAAGACCAGGGACTAGGGCCTAAGGCCCCAGGCCTCAGGTCGCCGGTCGCCGTGTCAACTGATGTCTGCGGCAAGCGTTGGACTTGCCCGTCAACTTGGGATTTTTAAGGTAGACCAGATAACTTTGGTCAGCAGCAGTACCGCTTGCATTCACTAGTTGTCGCTTTTCACTGCGTTGTTTCTTCCTCTCCAATTGTTTCCACAGTACTTTCAGTGGCTCTTTGTTTTCTTTTTCTTTTACTTTTCTTGCTCCTCTTTCTACCCACTGAAGTTGCTGTTGTTTTACATTTACCTTTTATTTATTTATATTTTTTGAGGCGGGTTGGAGTGTAAGAATGCAATCTCGGCTCACCTCCGCCTCAACTTTCCAGGGCTCCCTCAGGTGATCTTCCTATCTCAGCCTTCCAAGTGGCAGAGACTACAGGAATCACTTAATTCTGTGATGTCGAAGCTGAACTGAGCCGTGATCATGCCATTGCCCTCCAGTCTGAGTGTCTCAGAAAGTAAGATAGACAGGTTAAAGAAAAAAATTTCCTTGAAATTAACTACAATTAAATGTGATCTAAATTACCTTTTATATTTTTTCACTCCCACGAGTTTCTTTATAATTATTGCTGTTTGTTATTATTTCTCTGTATCATTGCCATTAGTTATTGTTTTTATTATTTATCTAGTTATTTAGAGATGGAGTCTTTCTCTATCACCCAGACTGCAGTGCAGTGGCATGAGGAGAGCGGTGATGATGAAAGGGCTGTATGGAAACCTGCCCTTCTTTGGTGTCAGTTGAGCACAGTGAGAAGAGATTCACAATGGCCTGTATCTCAACCTGATGGTACTGTTTTTGTGCTCTGATGTTTAGGAACCAGTGAAGCCTTTCCATGCATTCCTGCCACTTCCTTGCATTTTTATTTTTATACTTTTTGATCAACTAATTTATTTATTAATTTATTTGAGATGGAGTATAGTTCTGTTGGTCAGGCCATGGCGCGGTATTGGGCCACTGCAACCTCCGCCTCCCAGGTTCCAGCAATTCTCTTGCCTTAGCCTCTTGAGTAGCTGGGATAACAGGTCTGTGCCACCATACCCAGCTAACTTTTGCCTTTTTAGTAGAGACAGTGTTTCCCCATGTTGCCGAGGATGGTCTTGAACTCCAACTTCCAGGAATCCGCTGTCCTCGGCCTCCCAAAGTGCTGGGAGACCCCATCTCATCAGACTCAAGAAAGAATGTTGGTTGATATAGAGAGGCGTGACACACTGCACGCGATCCAAATTGCTATTTTTAAAAATAAACCAGTAGGCTGGGTGCAGTGGGTCACTCCTGTCATCACAGCAGTTTGGTAGGTGGAAGTGGGAAGATTTTGAGTTAAGGAGTTTGAGACCAGCCTGGCCAACATAGTAAAATGCTGTCTCTATGAAAAATACAAAAATTAGCCAGGTGTGGTGGCACACACCTCTAGTCCCAGCTACTTGATATACTGAGGCAGGAGAATCCCTTGAACTCGGGAGGTGGAGGTTGCATTCAGCCAAGATCCTGCCATTGGACTCCAGCTTGGGTGACAGAGTCAGACTGCATCTAAAAAAAGAAAAAAATCAGTTAAAAATAAGTAAGTGAGTTTCCAAGAAAAAAAAAAAAAAACCCACGGTGACACAAACATACACCTCTCACCTTTTGAGGCAGCAATGACACTAAAAATGTCTAAACTCAGCTCATTTCTTGACTGGGGACCATGGGCATTTGGCCTGCTTCTTCGTGGAACATAATTTTGTGTGACACATTACCCAGGTAACATTTGCCTTTTTAGTGGAGTCAGAATTTTGCCATGTTGCCCAGACTGCTCTTGAACTCCTGACCTCCAGGTATCCACCAGCCCAAACCTCCCAAAGTGCTGAGATGAAAGAAGTGAGCCACACGGATTTCAGCACTTAAAATGGTGGACGCTGTCACCTTTCACAGCTCTACCGTGGGCTTTATTGATATTTGCCCAACATAGAAATGCTTTCTAAAAAGTAACAATTTGCTACATAATATTTCCACAAATGATGCCTTGGCCCGTGTTTGTTTTTGTGTTTTGTTTTGTTTGTACTTTTTACTTTACTTATCTCTTTTCAGGTGAAGTAGAATTTACCAATTTTAGGAAGATGTGTATTTCCCCCAAAACATGTTAGCTGGTGTTTTCTTCTGTCATTAAGTAGCGATTTTCTGAATATCTCAAGGTACAGTGAGAGCAGATTGATGTAAACTATACTTCATAAAATCTTCCTTTCTTTTCTTTTCTTTTTTTTTCTTTTTTCTTTTTGTTCGTTCAGGTGGAGTTTCGCTCTTATTGCCCAGGCTGGAGTGCAGTGGTGCGACCTCAGCTCGCCGCAACCTAAGCCGCCTGGGTACAAGAGATTTTCCAGTCTTTAGGCTTTCGAGTAGCTGAAACCACAGGCACACAACGCCAGGTCTGGCTTTTTTTTTTTTTTTTTTTTTTTTTAATACAGACTGGGTATCTCCATATTGGTCAGGCCGGTCTAGAACTCCCAATATGACGCGAACCACCCACCTTGGCCACCCGAAGTGCTGAGATGAAAGGAGTGAGCCCCGCGTCCGGCCATAACATCTTATCCTCTAGAAATCCAGAGAGGGTGGGTTTGGAGTCCCTGAGACCAGTCTTCCTTGGATGAAGTCCAAAGCTATGGCTGAGGATTAGGGGGTGTGTTGGGGCTGGAAAGTCATTCCCCTACTTTTGCTACCTAGGCCACGACATCCCCCGACACCCATCACTTGCTCACCCTTTGAGATCCCCCGCCTCCACTGCCTTGGATGCTGAACTCTTACTTTGATTTATTTCTTCCTTTGTTGCGTTTAAGGAGGGGGTGCAGGAAAGTTGGTGTGTGGGGGGAGGGGGTGCGGGGTGTGGACGGAGGGGAGCGTCCTAAGGGTCGATTTAGTGTCATGCCTCTTTCACCGCCACCACCGAAGATGAAAGCAACAATCAGCTAAATACCGCGTGTTCTCATCTATAAGGGGGAACTAAACTCATCTATAAATGAGAATGCGTGGGCACAATGAGGGGGACGAGACACGCGGAAGCCTATTTGAAGGAGGAGGAGTGGAAGGAGAGACAGCTTCAGGAAGAAACAAAACAAACAAAACATGAAAACTGTCGGGTAAAGCGCTGAGTATCCAGGTGATGAAATCATCTGCACACTGAACCCCCCAGTCAGAAGTTTACCTATGTAACAATCTTGCACATGTATGCTTGAATAAGAAATAAAAGTTAGCGGAGAAAGAGAAAGAGAGGGGGAGAGAGAGAGAGAAGTAAAACGAAAAACCACCTCCTTGACCTGAGTCAGGGGGTTTCCGATCCTGTGGGGGAAAGTTCTGAGACAATGAGCTATTTTGGTCTGTTCTTTTTTCTGTCTTTGCTTTTTGTTTTTTTTAAAGACGGAGGCAACCTCAGCCACCCAGGCTGAAATCCAGTGATGCAATCTCGGTTCACTGCAACCAACCTCTCCAGGGATGAAGCGATCCTCCTGTCTCAGCCTCTTGAGTGGCTGGGATTATGGGCACCTGCCATCAGGCCCCGCTAATTTTTTTGATTTAGTAGAGACAGAGAATCACCATGTTTGTCACGCTGGACTTGAAAAACATATAAAAATAAAAATGAAATGCAACAAAATAATTAAAAAGTGAGTTTCCAGGAAAAAAAAAAACAAAACAAAACACCGTGACATACACATATGCCTCTCGCCTTTCAAGTCATCAAACACGTTAGGAATTATGCGTAATTTCTTTTATTTATTTATTTATGTATTTATTCTTTTTGTAATTTCTTTTTTTAACTAAATTTTATTGTATTATCATGATTTATTTTTCAAAAAGGAGCCTCGGAGGCCCGCCCTTCCTCCGTCCCATTCCCTGGTTGCCCAGACAACCTCAGGAGACAGACCCTGGCTGGGCCAGATTGTTCTTCTCCTTGGTCAGTTGTTTCCTTGTCTTTCTTCATGTCTTTAACCTGCGTGGACTCTTCTGCTTGGGTTTTACAGATGGCAGCTCCACTTTAGGCCTTGTTGTTGGTGGGGACTTTCCTGATTCTCCCCAGATGTAGTGAAAGCAGGTAGATTTGCCTTGCTTTGCCCTTTCTTTCTTTCTTTCTTTCTTTCTTTCTTTCTTTCTTTCTTTCTTTCTTTCTTTCTTTCTTTCTTTCTTCTTTCTCTTTTTTCTTCTTCTTTTTTTTTTTTGACAGAGTTTCACTCTTGTTGCCTAGGCTAGACGGCAATGGCATGATCTCGGCTCACTGCAACCTCCGCCTCCCAGGTTCAAGTGATTCTCCTGCCTCAGCCTCCCTAGTAGATGGGATTACAGGCATGTGTCAACATGCCTGGCTAATTTTGTATTTTTTGTAGAAACGGGGTTTTGCCATGTTTCCCAGGCTGGTCTCCAACTCCCAACCTCAGGTGATCCGCCTGCCTTGGCCTCCCAAAGTGCTGGGATGACAGGGGTGAGCCAACACACCCAGCCTCTCTCGCGCGCTTGCTTGCTTTCCTGCTTGCTTGCTTGCTTGCTTGCTTGCTTGCTTTCTTTCTTTCTTTCTTTCTTTCTTTCTTTCTTTCTTTCTTTCTTTCTTTTCTTTTCTCTTTCTTTCTTTCTTCTTTTCTTTCTCTCTCTCTTTCTTTCTTTCTCTTTTATCTTTTTGAGACAGAGTTTCACTCTTGTTTCCATGGCTAGAGTACAATGGCGCGATCTTAGCTCACCGCAACCTCCACCTCCCGGGTTCAAGGGATTCTCCTGCCTCAGCCTCCTGGTTAGCTGGGATTACAGGGAGGCACCCCCACGCCTGGCTTGGCTGATGTTTGTATTTTTAGTAGAGACGGGGTTTCTCCGTGTTGGTGAGGCTGGTCTCCAACTCCCAACCTCAGGTGATCCGCCTGCCTTGGCCTCCCAAAGTGCTGGGATGACAGGTGTGAGCCACCGCGCCCAGCCTCTCTCACTCACTTGCTTGCTTTCTTTCTCTCTTTCTTTCTTACTTGCTTTCTTTTTCTTTCGTCTTTTTGAGACAGAGTTTTACTCTTGTTTCCACGGCTAGAGTGCAATGGCGCGATCTTGGCTAACTGCACCTTCCACCTCCCCGGTTCAAGCGATTCTCCTGCCTCAGCCTCCTGATTAGCTGGGATTACAGGGAGGCACCCCCACGCCTGGCTTGGCTGATGTTTGTAGTTTTAGTAGAGACGGGGTTTCACCACGTTGGTCAGGCTGGTCTCCAACTCCCGACCTCAGGTGATTTGCCCGCCTTGGCCTCTCAAAGTGCTGGGATGACAGGCATGAGCCACCGCGCCCGGCCTATTTACTCATTTTATTTTGTTTTTTATTTCTTTCATTTTATGTATTTACTTATATTTATTAACATAAACGTTTTTATACATTTATATATAAATGAAAATGTTTATCTTTATATTTAAGTACACTTCTATATAATAAATACGTATTTATTATATAGAAATATGCTTCTATATAATACATGTAGGTATTTATTTTATACAAATAAATACACATTGCTATATAAAGAAATGATTGTAGACAAATACGTTTATGTTTACTTATGAAAAGTGTTGTATTTATGTTTATAAATAAACAAGTATGTTTATTTATCTCTTCTTTCTTTCTCTCCTTTAAGTTTTTCTTCCTTCCTTTCTTCCTTTCTCTCCTTCTTTAGGTTTTTCTTCCTCTCTTCCTTTCCTTCTTTCTCTCTTTCTGTTTTTCTTTCGTGCTTCATTACTCTTTCATTCCCTGTCTTTCCTTCTTTTTTCTTTCCTCTGTTTCTTTTCCCTTCTTTCCTTCGTTTCTTTCCTCATTCTTTCTCTCTTTTTCATGTTTCTTTCCTTTCCATCTCTCTTTTAAAAATGGAGTGTTTCAAAAGTTTTCTTTCTGTATCTACATTTTTAAAATTGTCTCTTTTCTCCATTTTATTCCTCCCTCCGTCTCTGCTCCCTTCCCTCCCTCCTTACGTTTGACCAACTGTCTCTTTTCCCCATTCCCTCCCTCCCTCCCTCTTTACCTCCCTCTGTCTGTCTCTGTGTGGATTCTGGAAGAGCCTACGCATTCTGCGTCTCCCTGTGTCTGCAGCGACCTGCTACCGAGTCCTTGTTCGTTCTTTCTCCGTCCCTCCCTCCCTCCTTGTTTGTTCTTTCTCAGTCCCTCCCTCCCTCCCTCCGACCGAGATGCATCTCCAAACACCCACACGCCGTGGGTTGTCTTCTGACTCTGTCGCAGTCGATGCAGAGACACATTTTGGGGACCGTTTCTGTGGGGTTGGTGTAGAGGGGCTGCGTTTTCGGCCTCGGGAAGAGCTTCTCGACTCACGCTTTCGCTTTTGCGGTCCACGGGCCGCCCTGCCATCCGGATCTGTCTTGCTGACGTTCGCGGCGGTTGTCGGGCTCCATCTGGCGGCCGCTTTTAGATCGTGCTCTCGGCTTCCGGAGCTGCGGTGGCAGCTGCTGAGGGAGGGGACCGTCCCCGCTGTGAGCTAGGCAGAGCTCCGGAAAGCCTGCGGTCATCAGCCCGGCTGGCCCGGTGGCGCCAGAGCTGTGGCGCATCACTTGTGAGTCAGAGCTCTGGCGTGCAGGGTTAGGTGGGAGAGAGGCTGTCGCTGCGCTTCTGGGCCCAAGCCGAGCGTAGGGCTGCACAGGCTGGTCGACCAGCGCGCCGCAGCTCCCGAGGCCCGAGCGGCGACCCGCTGGGACACACAGCGCGTGGCGCAGGAGGCTGGGGACGCCCTTCCCGGCCCGGTCGCAGGCCCGCGCTCATCCTGGCCATCTGAGGCGGCGGCCGAATTTGTTTCCGAGTCCCCGTGGGGAGCCGGGCACCATCCTGCCCCCGTCCCCCGGGTGCCGGGGAGCGGTCCCTGGGCCGGGACACGGTCCCTCTGCTGTGATCCTTTTTGGCAAGTCCCCGTGCAGAGTCGGAGAGCGCTCCCTGAGCGCACGTGCGGCCCGAGAGGTCACACCTGGCCGGCCTGTCGTAGGAGGGGCCGGCCGAAAATGCTTCCTGATCTCGCTCTGGAGACACATGCCGGACCCTGCGTGTGGCACGGGCGCCCGGGAGGGCGTCCCTGGCCCAGCGTTGATCCCGCGTGTGTCTTGTGGTCGACCAGAGGGTCCCGGGTGCTCCGTGTCTGGCTGCAATGGTGACGTTTTTGGACACAGATGTCCGTGTCGTGAGTTTCCTGGACCAGCAGCGTGGTCGGTGACTCAACCTCATGCCCCCGGTGGAGGTATATCTTTCACTCCGAGTCGGCATTCTGGGCCAGCGGGTTGTTGCTGACATGTTCTCTGACAACCGGTCGTTGGAGATGTTGGGCTTCTGGATGCGTGCGGGGCTCTGGCCTACCGGTGACCTGGCTAGCTGGCACTGCTCCTGCTTGAGCCGCCTGCTGGAGCCTGCAGGCCTGCTGCTCTCTCGTGCGTCCGACCGTCCCGACTCCCGGTGCTAGCCCGGGTCTGGGTCTCTGACCCACCAAGGGGGGGTGGTGGGGAAAGCGGTGAGGGCTACTCTGCCCCAGTGCGCTCTCTGCTCTAGGCACTTGGGGCAGCCGTGACAACCCCACCCCGTTGGCTCTGTGCCGTGCGTGTCAGGCGTTCTCATCTCCACTGGGTTGTCTGCCTCCCCTTCCTCGGAATGGGGAGTAGCTGGGCTGATCGGCTGGCAGTTATGGATGGCTGGCCAATCCCCGCTCCCGGGGGGCTTTTCGTGATGGATGTGGTGATATCATGCTCTCCCTGGCCGGGTCTGAGCTGCGACGGGTGAGGGGCGGATATTCGTGGTGAATGGGACTGTTCTTGCCCCGCCCTGTGGGGGCCCCTTGTTTCTCTTCTCGCCTGCCGGTGGTGTGTTGGGAAGGCATGAGGTGCAGAACCTGGCCTGACCTCGGTGTCCCGCCGCCGCTTTCTGCGTTGCAGGGTGGGTTGGCGGGGTCCTCTGACACGGCAGGCACTCACTCCTCACTGTTGCCTCCTGTGGTTGTCAACTTGTGGGATACCCGCTTCTGTGGTGGTGGGGGTGCTGTCTCGCCAGCACGTCGTGCTGCCCTCTTGGGGGGTTTGTGCAAGCATTGGTTCCACCTGGGCCTTTGCAGTGATTCTGGTGCGCTCTGGGTTGTCCCTCAGGTGCACGAGGCCGAGTGGTGGTGTGTCATTCCCACCCCAGGTGCCCCCTCTTGCAGTTGCCCCTGTGGTGTCCGTGTGTGGGTCCTGAGAGAGCTCGTTGGGGTGGGGTTTGAGGTGGTTGATTGAGATGAGATGCGTCCCTCCCACGCGGGGAAGGGTGCCTGCCTGGTCTGGTGAGTGCACGTTCCGTGCTCCCCTCTGGTGGGTGCGTGTGGGCCGTGTGAGCAATCGCGGTGGGCTCGGGCCGGTGATGTGTGTACTGGCTGGCCACCGAGGGGCTACTGTTCTGCCTCCGACTGGTTGTGTGTGTGTTTACTTCGAGGTGGTTTGCCTGGGAAGAAAGGAGGCGGGTGAATGGGGGGGCCTTGTGGGGTTGCGTGCACGTGTGCACCGGCTGGGCCTTCACCCTGACTGTGAATGCTCAAGGTGGCTGCACACAGGTATTTCCTTATATGGCAGGCCCCCTCCCTTCCCCAGGCATCCCTGAGTACCTCTGTGGGCCCTATGAGGGGTGGCTGTCAGGTGGGGAGTGTGACCCACCCTTGGTGAGAAAGCCTTCTCAAATGATCCAAGAGGTGTGCCTTGGGGTACTGGATCCCCTGGCCGGCCGCCTCTGTCTCTGTCTCCTTTATGGTAGTGCTGCCATAGTGACTCGCTTGCAGAGGACCCTCCTCCGCTTCCCCCTTGACGGGGTGAAGGTGGGGAGAGTGAGGGTTCTGCCGGCCACTGCGGTGGTGGCTGAGTGTGGCTTGTTTGTCTACTGTGGCCCATGCCTCCCCCTTCTGAGTAGGGGGAGGATCCCGCTGGGCCGGGCCTGGTGTCCTAGCAGGTTAGGATGTGGATGTCAGTGAGCGGTGGGTGTGCGTGGCGTTCTGTCTGGCGTGTGAACCCTCTGGTGTGAGTCGGCTCTCTACCTGCTCCTGTGCCGAGTCACAACTGGTGCCGATGAGTGTGTTTGCTTGGCACAGGGTCGGGCTGCCTGGCCCTGGGAAAGCGTCCCACGGTGGGGGTGTGCTGGTCTCCTAGAGCGGGGCTGGGTTGCAGGATGGATGAGAATCATGTGCCCCTGGTGGGTTTGTGGCTGTGGTTGCTTTGGGGCCCTGGTGGTGGGACCCGGGGCTTGTGAGGTGGGTCTTGGTGGGTGCATGCCCCCTGTGGCAGTGATGACCCATTCGAATGCCCTGTCAACTTTTGATGGTAGTTGCCATGCCTACCATGGTGACCATGGGTGATGGGAAATCAGGGGTTCTATTCTGGAGAGGGAGCCTGAGAAACAGCTACGACATCCAAGGAAGGCAACAGGTGCTCAAATTACCCACTCCCGATCCAGGGAGGTAGTGACGAAGAATAACAATACAGGACTATTTTGAGGCCCTGTAATTGGAATGAGTCCACTTTAAATCCTTTAACGAGGATCCATTGGAGGGCAAGTCTGGTGCCAGCAGCTGTGGTAATTTGAGCTCCAATAGCGTGTATTAAAGTTGCTGAAGTTAAAAAGCTTGTAGTTGGATTTTGGGAGCAGCTGGGCCATCCGCCATGAGGCGAGCCACTTCCCTGCCCATCCCTGCCCCTTGCCTCTTGGTGTCCCCTCGATGCTCTTAGCTGAGTGTCCCGCGGGGCCTGAAGTGTTAACTTTGAAAAAATTAGTGTTCAAAGCAGGCCTGAGCCACCTGGATACCACAGCTAGGAATAATGGAATAGGACCGTGGTTCTATTTTGTTGGTTTTCGGAACTGAGGCCATGATTAAGAGGGATGGCTGGGGGCGTTTGTATTGCCCCGCTAGAGGTGAAATTCTTGGAACGGCGCAAGACGGACCAGAGCGAAAGCATTTGCCAAGAGTGTTTTCATTGATCAAGAACGAAATTGGAGGTTCGAAGATCAGTTACTGTTGTAGTTCTGACCATAAATGATGCTGACTGGCAATGTGGCGGCATTAGTCCCATGACCCGCTGGGCAGCTTCTGGGAACCCAAAGTCTTTGGGTTCCGGGGGGAGTATGGTTGCAAAGCTGAAACAAAGGACTTGATGGAAGGGCACCACCACAGTGGAGGCTGCAGCTTAATTTGACTCAACATGGGAAACCTCACCTGGACACGGACAGGATTGACAGATTGATAGCTCTTTCTCGATTCTGTGGGTGGTGGTTCATGGCTGTTCTTAGTTGGAGCGATTTGTCTGGTTAATTCTGAAAACGAATGAGACTCTGGCATGCTAATTAGTTACATGACCCCTAAGCGGTCGGTGTCCCCCAACTTCTCAGAGGGACAAGTGGCATTCAGCCCCCCGAGACTGAGCAATAACAGGTCTGTGATGCCCTTAGATGTCCGGGTCTGCACGTGTGCTACACTGACTGGCTCAGTGTGTGCCTACCCTATGCTGGCAGGTGCGGGTAACCCATTGAACCCCATTCATGATGGGGATTGGGGATTGCAATTATTCCCCATGAAGGAGGAATTCCCAGGAAGTGCCGGTCATAAGCTTGCATTGATTAAGTCCCTGCCCTTTGCACACACCACCCATCGCTACTACCAATTGGATGGTTTACTGAGTACCTTGGATTGGCCCTGCCGGGGTCAGCCCATGGCCCTGGCAGAGCACTGAGAAGACGGTCGAACTTTATCTAGAAGGAAGTAAAAGTCATAACAAGGTTTCTGTAGGTGAACCTGCAGAAGGATCATTAACGGAGCAAAGAGCAAGGCTTGGTGCTGCCGCCGTGTCCTTCCTCTTCGGCTGACCGTGTTTCCCCCACTGCGGTGCTGCACGGGTGGGGCCCTTGCCATTAGTTCGCTGCTCAGCCCTGCCGGCCGTGAGAGCCGGAGAACTGGGGAGGGAGATGGGGGAGAGGGAAGGTGTGTGTGTGTGTGTGCATGTTGTGGGGCTGGCTGGCTGGCCTGGTGAGTGGCTGGGAGTGGTCCCTGGTTGTGGCCCCGATGTGTGTGTCCGTGGGTGCGGAGGTGGTTCTCGGCGGCGTCACGGCGGGGTTGGGGGGTCTTGGTGCCCTACTCCCTGCTGGGGCCCGTTGTCTGGCCCCACCCCGCTGGCTCCCGTCAGGGCTTGCCGGATTCCCACCGCCGCCGTTGCCTCCGCTGTGCCACTGGGCCCGGCCTGCTTGCTTTCCCTGGCCTTCCTGCTAAGGTGTCTTGAGGGTCGGGTACTGGATGCTGGTTCCCCCCTCCTCGTCTGCCACCCCTGCTGTCCAGGTACCTAGTGCGTTCATGGTACTGAGGTTTAAAGACCCCTTGGGGGATTGCCTGTCTGCCCATGGGTTGGGGGTGGTGGGCCCTCCGGGGAGTCCCGTCAGGAGGGCCTGGCTCCTCCCACGCCTCCACCACGGACTCCGCCCCACGGCCGGGCCGCACCGCACTCGCGTGCAGGTGCTGATGCTGCAGTCCTGGCGGCTGTTGGGTGGGGGCTTTACCCGGCGGCCGTCGTGCAGTTGCGCGCGTGCCGTGCCTGTGGTGTGTGCCTTGTGCTGTGGGGGTGGGAACCCCCGGGTGCCTGTGGGGTGGTGTCTGCGCTCAACCCTGTGTGGGCAGTGTGCGCCTCCAAGTGGTGTGAAACCTTCTGACCCCTCCCCAGAGTCTGGTCCTGTTTGCTGTCTCACTGGCTGGCCTGAGGCAACCCCCTCTGGGGACCTCGTACAACAGTTAGCCATGGATCACTCAGCTCATGCATCGATGAAGAACACAGCTGCAAGAATTAATGTGAATTGCAGGACACATTGATCATGGACACTTCAAACGCCCTTGTTGTGGCCCCTGGTTCCTCCCGGGGCTATGCCTGAGTGTCACTTGCCAATCAATCGCCCCCGGGGATGCTTCCAGGATCCATGGGATGCATGGCTGGTGGTTCCCTCGCAGGGCCCGCCAGGGCCCTCTGTCCCCTCAAGTGCAGACCCAGTGACGTCTGCCCTCCCCTTCTGTCATGCCCGCCCCTTCCGCCTGCCCCTGTGGGCCCTGCATGGTCACCTGTTGGGTGGCAGGGGGAAGGGGGCCCGGCTGGGAGAGAGACAGAGGGTGGCGCTGCCGCCTGCGAAGATGGAGAGGGAAGAGAGCCGGCTCTGGCTGAGTTCCTGTGGCTGCCACTGCAGTCTGGGTTCCTCCGAAGGGGGCTCCCTTGTGCCGCACGTGGCTTGGGGTTTGGGGTTTGTCGGCCCTGGCCGGGTGGAAGGTCCCGTGCCCATCGTTGTTGTGCGTTGGCGGGGGCGTGTTGCATGTGGGGGGAGGAAGGCAGGCCCGGAAGGAAGGGATCGGGTGGGGGAGTGTGTCCCGGTTGCTGCAGTTTGCCACCTGCCCCTGGTGGCGGCCTGGCTGGCATCCGGCTGACTGCCGCTCCCATGCCCCTCCTCCTCCCCGCCACCCCTAATCCGAGGCCCCGTCCTCCTCGCCCTCCCACCTGCCCAGCTCGCTTTGTGGTGCGTTTTCTGGGGCTGGAAGCCCACCCCATGGCCCGCCTGTTTGTGCTCATGGCTGTTATCCCGGGGTTTGCCTCTCCCTGGCGGTGACCTGCGGGATGCCGCGGTGTTGTCCGCTGTCGCGTGGCCGCGCTGTGCCTTGCCGGGGCCCCGTCCTGAGCTTCTGCGTTGGGGTGGGGCAGCTCCGCCACCTCTGCGTCCTTGGACCTGTCCCCCACATCTGTGTGGGGGACGGGTCGGGGTGTGCCGTGTCTGTCCCACCCCGTGCCCCTCCCTCCCATCTTCCTGCTCTGGCGGGGTGGCGGGGGTGCCGTCGGCTGTGATGCTCTCTCTCTTGCCTCTCCCCTTGCTGGGCCCTTCTCCTGACGGAGCACCGGGTGGTCGGGTGGGCTGGCTGGTGCGTTCCGTCCATCCGCCGACCAGCCCACCCCCGCCCTGCCCTGCCCGTTTGCCTCCTTCCCCTGAGACTTGACCTCAGATCAGAAGTGGTGACTTGCTGAATTTAAGCATATTAGTCAGCGGAGGAAAAGAAACTAACCAGGATTCCCTCAGTAAGGGTGAGTGAACAGGGAAGAGCCCAGTGCTGAATCCTCCCCCTGCACTGGGGCATGGGATATGTGGTGTATGGAAGACCCACTCCCTGGTGCTGCCCGTGGGGGGCCCAAATCCTTCTGATTGAGGCCCAGCCCGTGGATGGTGTGAGGCCGGTAGTGGCCCCCCGTGTGCTGGGCCCAGGTTTTCCTGGAGTCGAGTTGCTTGGGAATGCAGCCCAAAGTAGATGGTAAACTCCATCTAAGGCTAATTACCTGCACGAGACCGATAGTTATGTACCATAAGGGAAAGTTGAAAAGAACTTTGAAGAGAGTTCGAGAGGGGATGAAACCATTAAGAGGTAAACGGCTGGCATCTGTGCAGTCCACCTGGAGGATTCAACCTGGCCATGGGTCCAGCCGTGTCAGTGGCCCGGCAGACCTTCCCCGCCCCCGGTTCCTACTGACCCCTCCAGCCTCCCTCCCTCCCCTGCTACCCCTCCTCAGGAGGGGGTGGGCTCCGGTGGGCGTGGTGGGTGGGTGTGGTGGTGGGTGGGTGGGGGAGGGGTTTTGGCGGGGTACCATCCCGCAACAGGCGACAGGCCGCAGCAGGGTGCATTTCCACTGTGGTGGTGTGCCGTGACCGGCTCCAGGATGGCTAGGAAGGCCCGATAGGGAAGGTGGCTGGGGGGGCCCTGTCCGTCCATCAATCCTCCCTCCACCCCCATCTTCCCCGGCACCAAGTTGTCCCTCAGGAGGGCGTGTGGGTCGAGGCGGCAGTGACGGCGGCAGCAGTGGAGGGACTGAACCCCCCTGAGTGTTACAGCCCCCCGGGCAGCAGCACTCACCGAATCCTGGGGCCAAGGGAGTGAGACCCGTTGCTGTGCTCTCCCCACTGCTGGTGCTCACCCCCTGGGGGTCCCCTGTGAGGGGGTCACCCCGTGGGGGTGTGCTGGTGTCTGAGAGGGCCCCAGCTCTTCAACGCTTCTACTGATTGACTCGAGCAAGCTCTGGCCACAGATAGTGCATTTGTCCAGCAGAGTTGAACGTCACTGTGTTTCAGCACCCTGTTCTCTAGGCCATGGTGACGGGCGATCTGCCTGGAGAACTTGGGCCACAGAGGGAGCATAGCACTGGCCAGGAGGGGCCTCTGGCCTCTCCGCTCTTACCCTGACATCTTTGGGCTTTGGGGAGTGTTGGATTCCTTGCTGTATGTAGTAAGTGGTATGTTGCACTGCAGAGCATCTCTGCCATGTTGCTGTGTGACCTTGGACAGGCCAGTTGGCCTCTCTGGGCCTTGGTCTCACTCTGTCTCCCAAGCCTAAAGTAAGTTTGTTTTGAGACAGTCTTGCTCTGTCACCCAGGCTGGAGTAAAAATGTCATGCTTGTGGGCTGTGTACTGTCTCTCCGAAAAAACAGTGAAAGGCAAATACATGGAGGAATGGGCGCAGCTGTATTCCAGTAAAACTTTACTTATAAAAACAGGCCTGGGCTAGAATTGGCCCGTGGGTGGTCACTTGCTGACTGTGATTTATTGAGGTCACGGTTCTGTAAGTTGCCTACTGGAACGGGGCACAAGCTGAGTGTCATCTTAGCTCACTGCAACCTCAACCTCTGGAGTAGAAGGGACTATAGGTGCATGCCACCACACATGGCTAATTTTTATATTTTTAGTAGAGATGGGGTAATCACCATGTTGGCCAAGCTGGTCTAGAACTCCTGACTTCAAGTGATCTGCCAGCCTTCTCAGCCTCCTAAAGTGCTGGGATTACAGGCATGAGCCACAACACCTGCCCCCATGTTGGGTTTTGATGCTTTTACTGGTCACAGCATTTTGGTTCAACCAGGAGGCATAATGCATGTTTTAATTTTATTCCTGAATTTTGCCCAGTGACTGTTGGTAAGCTAATTTCAGCCTGCCCCGTTGCCTTCTCTGGCCACTGAGCTGGGGACAAGGAGAATGAGGAGTGTTCTATGGATGGTGAGATGGGTCCCCAGCAACATCACCCTCAGTCTGGTCCTGCCTTTCAAACAGTGTCCATGGAGGTGTTGGAGGAGGCTGAGCAGGGAGAATGGAATGGCCAGCCTGGCTTCCTCCTGGTCCTGGCTCTGCTGCCAGCACCTGCTGGTCTGGCCTCAGTTTTCTCAGCAGGAGAATGGGTGCATCTGATAAAGTCATAATTGCTTCTGGCACAGACTTCAGCAAAGGCAGCCAGCAGGTTGGGAGACGGTGTACACACACATGTGAGGAGAATGTGTGCCCATCGTCAAGGCAGCCACTCCCCACAGGCTGTGTCACATAGACCTCAGGAGGTGGCTTCCAACAAAAACTGAAGATCGGAGCTCTTCTGTCCCTGCTGCATGCCTGTACATGGTGGCCTTTTGCCTTCAGTGTTTTCCCCTCGCTCCATGAAGCGGATACTGAACCCTTGTGAGCTGTTGAGAATGAGAGGTTCTTTTTAGTTTCTTTATGGAGGTAAAATACACATAACATAAAGTTAACTTTTTTTTTTTTCCCCCGAGACAGTTTCACTCTTGTTGCCCAGGCTGGAGTGCAGTGGATGGTCTTGGCTCACTGCAACCTCTGCCTCCTGGGTTCAAGCGATTTTCCTGCCTCAGCCTCCCGAGTAGCTGGGATTACAGGCGCACATCACCATTCCCGGCTAATTTTTGTATTTTTAGTAGAGACAGGGTTTCACCATGTTGGCCAGGCTGATGTTGAATTCCTGACCTCAGGTGATTCATCTGCCTTGGCCTCCCAAAGTGCTGGCATTACAGGCGTGAGCCACCGTGCCCGTCCTGTGCAAGAGTTTTTATAGAGCTTAATCTCCAGTACCTTCCGGAGCTCAGCAAGTGGGGCCAGAAGTTCCCACCTTCTTAGACACCTGTGTTCTTGGTGACCAGTCCCAGTCTGAGACTGGGGCCCCCACCCTGTCACCTCATTAGCATAAGCTCCAGTGGGGTCAAAAGGGACTCACTTCTACTCAGGAAATTCTAAGGGTATTAGGATCTCTGTGCTGGGAATTGGGGACAAAGCCCAGTGTATTTCTTATCCCACAGATGATTCGTGCTGTAGAATCAGTGCCTCCTTCCTTTTTATGGCTGAAGGTACTCCATTGTACGGTAGCTCATATTTGTGTCTCCATTGTGTGTGGATCAGTGTTTTGTTCTTTCTGGGTTTTGGCTGTTGCAAAATGTGCTGTTGTGAACATTTGTATGCATGTTTCAAACATTAGAGGGGGAGGGTGTGACATTTCCTCCCTGTTCATGGGGTGCCTGTGGGGCAGCAGGGCCACCTGGCCATGCTCCTCCAGTGCCCAGGACTCTGGAATGAGTGTGGTCACTCATCCCCCCCCTTGACAGAAGAGGACACAGACTTAGCTCGAATGTGGGCAGTGGGGAAGCCATGGAGGGGGCTGGGGTCAGGCAAGGTGGGCTGCTCCACAGACCAGGCCCCTGCTTTGTGGCACCTTCCAGAAAAGGGGCCCAAGGCTCAGGCAGACTGGGTCTGGCTGGCTACAGGCAGGCCCCCCGACTCGGAGTCCAGCACGTGGAGGACCAGTTTTGGAGGGGGGGGCATTTCCTGTGGATCCCAGAGCTGTTTCAGAACTCCTCACAATGATGGTTTCCACCTCTGTAGAAGTGATGAGCACCTCCAGAAATAGAGGTGCATCTGCAGGCTAACATTTTGTTATTTTTCAGATGAGTCTTGCTCTATTGCCCAGGCTGGAGTGCAATGGCATGCTCTTGGCTCACTGTAGCCTCTGCCTTCTGGGTTCAAGCAATTCTCCTGCCTCAGCCTCCTGAGTAGCTGGGATTACAGACATGTGCCACAACACTCAGCTGATTTTTTTTTTTTTTTTTTTTTTAGTAGAGAAGGGGGTTTCACCATGTTGGCCAGGCTGGTCTCAAAACCCTGACCTCATGATCCGCCTGCCTTGGCCTCTCAAAGTCCTGGGATGACAGGCATGAGCCACCATTCCCGGCCCTATTTGTTTTTAAGATGAGTCTTGCTCTGTTGCTCAGGCTGGAGTACAGTGGCATGATCTTGGCTCACTGCAGCCTCTGCCTCCTGGGTTCAAGCAATTCTCCTGCCTCAGCCTCCCAAGAAGATGGGATTACAGATGTGCACCACCACCCCCAGCTAATTTTTGTACTTTTAGTAGAGATGGGGTTTTGCATGTTGGTCAGGCTGGTCTCTACCTCCTGACCTCAAGTGATCCTCCCACCTCAGCCTCCCAAAGTGCTGGGATTACAGGTATGACCCACTGTGTCTGGCTTGCAGGCCAACATTTTAAATAGTTCAGTAATTCAGTTATTCGCTACTGGGGGAAGGAGCATTTCCCTTTAATTGATGCCATTAAAATTTCCTAGAACCCAGTTGCAGATTTCTTAGAGAATTGGTTGACATGTAATTTACATATCGTTGTGATTCGCCCTTTGAAAACCTGCGGTTGCCATGTTTTTTAGTAAATTAGGGAGATTGTGCAACCATCAGAGTCGACTTAGGAACATGTTCATCCTCCCTAATAAAGACGCGAAAACCATCAGCATTGCTCCCCACTCCGATCTTCCCTCCTCTTCCCAGTCCCTGGCAATGACTAATCTGCCTTCCATCTCGGTAGGTTTGCCCTTCGTGAGCATTTCATGTAAATGGAATTGTGCAAAATGAGATCCTTTGTGACTGGCTTCTTTTTCTTAGCATCGTGTTACCGAGGTTCATCCGTGTTGTAGCCTGGGTCAGGCCTTTATTCTTTTTGATGGCTGAATCATGTTCCATTTTAAGGCTGGACCACAGTGCATTTATGCATTCCGCAGCTGAGGGACATTTGGGTTACCTCCACTTTTGGGCTGTTAGGGATGCTGCCATGAGAACATTCATATACACTTCTTTTTTTTGGTAGAGATGGGGTCTCCTGTACTTCAGGGCTGGCCTCACACTCATGGGCTCAAGCCACCCTCCCACCTTGGCCCCCCAAAGTGCTGGGATTACAGGTGTGAGTCACTGTGGCTGGCATGCATGTTTTATTATTTTTAGTTGTATGCCTAGGAGTGAAATTGCTGCCTCATTGAAACTGTGTGAAAGTTTTGTTCTTTTGTTTTCCACAATGTACTTTTAAAAAGACTTAAAATTTTTACAGTTAACCTTTGAACAATGGAGAGGTTAGGGGTTCCAACTCCCACACAGTCAAAGTCCAGGTGTAACTTGTGACTCCCCCAAAATGTAACTACTGATAGCCTACTATTTAATGGAAATCTTACAGATAACATAAACTGTCCATTAACACATGTTTTGTATGTTATAAAAACAAATAACCTTATCTTAAATAAGGTAGAGAAAAGAACATGTTACTAAGAGAATCATAAAGAAGAGAAAATACATTCAGTCCTCACTGAGTGGAAGTGGATCGTAGTAAAGGTCTTCATCTGCATTGTCTTCATGTTAAGTGGGCTGAGGAGGAGGAGAGGAGGGGGAAGAGGAGGAGGAGAAAGGGGTTGGTCTTGCCTTCTCAGAGGCTGCAGAGGTGGGAGAATATCCACGTGTAAGTGGACTTGTGAAGTTCAAACCTGTGTTGCTTAAGGGGCAACTGTATTAAGATTGCAGTTGTAAGAAATAGTCCACAGATACACCCCGTTTAACCCCATAGTCTCGTCCTGGGACAGTACTATAGTATCATGGCTGGGATGCTGATGTTGACATGGTCAAGATTCAAATGCTGCTGTCCACACCAGGACCCCCCACGGTGCCCTTTTTATGGCCTGACACACTTCCTTCCACCCTTACTTGCTCTATAACCCCTGGTAGCCACTCATCTCTTCTCCATCTCTGTAATTTTGTCATTTCAGTAATTATACAGAAATGGAATCACACCGTAAGTAGCCTTTTGGGATTGGCTTTCCTCTTCTTGGTCAGCACAACTTTCTAGAGAGCCACCCAGGTCTTGTGTTTCAAATGTTCTTCCCTTTTTATTGCTGAGTAAATGTTCCCTGGTGTGGATGTATCAATTTGTTTAACCATTGAGCTTCTGAAGGCCATCTGGGTGGTTTGCAGTTTTTGGCTATTATGATTAAAGCTGCTTATAAACTTTAGTGTATAGGTTTCCTTGTCTTTTTTTTTTTTCTTGAAGACACCTGGCCCTGTCACCCAGGCTAGAGTGCAGTGGCATGATCTTGGCTCACTGCCTGTCTCCCCAGCTCAAGCCATCCTCCCATCTCAGCCTCCCAAGTAGCTGAGACTACAGGCGCATGCCACCATGCCCAGCTAGTTTATGTGTTTTTAGTAGAGACTGGATTTCACTACCTTGACCAGACTGATCTTGAATGCCTGGGGTCAAAGCGATTCACCTGCCTTGGCCTCCCAATGTGCTGGTATTACAGGCGTGAGCCACTGCACGTGGCCCATAAACATAAGTCTGAATTTCTGTGGGACGAATGCCTAGGATTGTGGTTTTTGAGTCACATGGGAGTTACATATTTAAGTTTTTAAGGAACGGCTACACTGTTTTCTGTAATGTCTATACCATTTTGTATTTCCACCAGCGATGTGTAAGATCCAGGTTTTCCACAGGCAGTGTGATTATTTTCTAACTAGCAATTGGTGTCACCATTTTTCATTCTAGCTGTTTTGATAGGTGTACGGTCATATTTGTTTTATTTGCATTTCTTTAATAGCTGGTGTGTTGAACATGTTTTCATGTGCTTATTGCCATGTGTATATCCTCTTGATAAATGGTCTTTTTCTATCTTTTGGTCTTTTAAGTGGATTGTTTTTTTTTTTTTTTTTTTTTTTTTTTTTTAACTGTTGAGCTTTGAGAGTTCTTTATTCTAGAAATTATTTCAAATTATTTGTTAAATATGTGGTTTGCAGACATTTTTCTCCCACTCTGTGGTTTGCATTTTTCTCCTTTCAGCAGGTCTTCCTTAGAACAAAAGTTTTTAATTTGGATGAGAACTTATTTGTCAATATTTTTGTATGTGGATTGTGTTTTTTACTGGGTCTATGAACTCATTTCCTGTCTCTAGATCCTGAAGATTTTCTCCCATTTTATCTAAGAGTTGTAGTTTTGTATTTTACATGTAAGTTCATGATTCATTTTGAATTAATTTTTGTATAAGGCATGACCCTTAGGTTGATGTTCATTGTTTTGCTGATGGATGTCCAATTGCTCTAGCATCGGTCTGCCAGTAGCAAGTTTCCTTTCATCTGAGACTATCTTAATTTTCCCTTCATTCTTAGAGGATATTTTTGCTGGTATAAAATTATGGATTGAGAGTTCTTTTCTTTCATCACTTGAAAATTACTGTGCCACTTTATTTTGGTCTCCACAGTTTCTGATGAGAAATGGAAGTATTGGTTTCTCTGCCTGTTTTCAATATTTTTTCTTAGTTATTAGTTTTCAGAAGTTTAATTCTGATGTATGTTGGTGTGAATTTTATTGGGTTTATCCTATTTGGGATTCATTCAGCTTCTGGAATCTGTAGGTTTATATCTCTCATCGAATTTGGGACATTTTGAGTACTTTTTCAGATGCTCCCTCTGTTATCTGTCCTTCTGGGATTTCAAGCATTTAAAGTTAGATATTTTATTATTGTCCCATAACTCCCTGAGACTCTAGAGTGTTTATTTTCAGTCTGTTTCACTCTATTGTTCAGTTGGGATAATGTCTGTTGTTCTGTCTTCCGGTTCAGTGATTATTTCCTCTGTCCCCTCCATCCTGCTGTTGAGTCCATCTACTGAGTCCTTTATTTCAGTTACTGTATTCTTTAGTTCTATCATTTTCTTTTTTTGTAAGATGAAGTTTCACTCTTGTTGCCCAGGCTGGAGTGCATGGCATGATCTTGGCTCACTGCAAACTCTGCCTCCTGGGTCCAGGTGATTCTCCTGTCTCAGCCTCCTGAGTAGCTGGGATTACAGGTGCCCACCACCACAGACGGCTAAATTTTGTATTTTTAGTAGAGATGGGGTTTTACCATGTTGGCCAGGCTGGTCTCGAACTTCTGACCTCGAGTGATCCACAAACCTTGGCCTCCCAAATTGCTGGGAATACATGAGCCACTGCACCCTGTCAGTTCTATCATTTTCATTTGATTCTTTTTTATGTCTTTGGTGAGATGTACTGCTTTGGTGAGGCTTTCTGTTTTGTCTGTTCCTAGCATGTTTGTAATTGTTCATGGAAGCATTAATCATAGTTCTTTTCAACTCTTTGTCAGATCATCCTGACATCTCGGTCACCTCTATGTTGGCATCCATTGATTTTCTTTTTTTCAGTTTGAAATCTTCCTGATCCTTGGTTTGATGGCTGATTTTCCATTGAAACTTGGACATATTTGTATTATGTTATGAGACTTTTAGTCTTACTTAAACTTTTTTTGTAAGCTAACTTTTCCGGACGCCACTTCCACAAGGGAAGGTGGAAAGGGGTGTCACCTCATTACTGACAGGTGCTATAGAAATCCAGGCTCTTCATGCTGCCGATACTAATGGCAGAGTGAAAGGAGGATGTACTACTGCCTGGTGGGGATGAATGTGCCAGCTCCTTCCTTTGGTCTATTTGATGCCACTCTGGCAGGGATTTGGTGCTTCATTATAGCCACACAGGGTGGAAATGTAGACTCCCTACTCGGCCTTTGCTGCTGTGGGTGGGGCTGAGGCCACAGATTTTTCTGCAGTATCTGGCTGGAGTAGACCTGTTGTCTAAATGTATTGCCCTGTTAGCTGCCGCTTTCCTAGTCTTTCGACTAAAGAGGATATGCTTTTGTTGTGGTATTGTTCCTGCTCCTGTTGGCTTTTCTGGGTTGCTGGCTTATTCAACACCACGTCTGGGATGTATGAGGCAAGAAGAAAACCCAGAGAGCTCACACCATGTCCCTGCCTGGTCTGCCTTCTCTCCACCTTGCAGAGTGTTAGGTTTGTTTTATATACAGCATCCTGAGTTTTAGTTGTGCTTTGTGTGAGGAATAGGGAAAAATGTGTCTACTCCATCTGCCCAGAAGCAGAAGTTCGATCCCTGGTTTGTAGCGCAGAAATATCAGAATCTACATGAAGTTTTAACATGTGCCTCTCAACGGCCTGTGTCTGACCATGCCCCGGTCTCATTATCTTTCCACACGTCCGGAAATCTCTCCAGGCACCCTGCTTTGGCCCCCTAGAATACAGACATTTCCTGCTCTAAGAGGCCATCTGTGGGGCTCAGTCTCCCAACACCTCTGGTGAGTTATAACATTTTCCCCTGTCCTTGTTACCTGCAAGCCAGTGGCCACTGTCTGGGTTTTGTCCACCTCCCCACCTTTGCACTGTGGCCAGGGACTTTCAGTTTCTTGTTATCAGGCCCTGTGGGCCCTGTGCTTGTGTTTGGGTGGGAAGAGGGTGGATGGCATTGTCCTTGGTGGCCCGCTTGTGTGACCTTGTGGGGCATGAAAGGGACTATGCCTCTGGCTTCTGGACTGTGCTCTGAGCTGTTCTCACCAGTGTGCCCAGGGTAGACCCAGTCAGGGTGGCTGCAGACAGGTGAGAGGTGCAGGTGCTTCCAGCTCCTCTCCGTCATTTTCGCATGAATGGGGGTGCGCCTTGTGGTGCCCACGTGCAGGGAAGGATGCAGTGAAGCCCAGGTCTGTGTGCTTTGCAGAGGCCAGAGCGTGGGCTGGTGCTCAGTGGCTCTATTCTTGAGTGCCTCCTCTGTGTCTTGCTGGTATCACCTCACATGTAATGTGCTTAAAGGCCCCGTCTGCCAAATATCTTATCAACGTTGATCCTGACTACCACCAGCTCCATGCGGAAAGTGGAATTACCAATTACAGTGAGGACACAGGCTCTCAGCAGTTAGATACTTGGTCATGGTCACGTGGGTATTGAGTCGCTGAATCCAGCTTGGCTTGTCTGCACACTGGGCTCCTGCTGGTACAGGACCCTTGCCTCCTGGCATGGCCTATGTATATCAGGGACCATAAAGACAGATCTGTGTGGTCCAGAGCCCCGTGGGCAATTTCTCAATCCTTCTGAGCTATCCTTACCAACGTGCCCATGACAGACCCAGAGAGTGTAGCTTCAGACAGATGAGTAGTGCAGGTGCTTCCAGCTCCTCTCCGTCATTTTCACGTGGACGGGGTGTACCTGGTGGTGCCTGCATTCAGGGAAGGGCCTCTGAGCTGCACGGGCCTGCCCAAGAAGCTGTGTCAGATATGCTTTCCTAATTGTATGCACCATGAGATCTTAATACTGTGGAAAGGCCATACAGTCATCCCTCAGCAACCAAAGGGGATTGGTTCCCGGACCTCTCGTGAATGCCAGTCCATGGATGCTCAAATCCCTGGTTTAATATGGTGCAGTATTTGCATATAACCTAAGTACTTTCTCTCATATACTTTAAAACATCTCCAGATTATGTGATACATAAACAATGTAAATGATATGTAAATGGTTGCTATACTGTATCGTTTAGGGAATAATGACAAGAAAAAAGTCTGTACATGTTCACTACAGATGCAACTAAAAAATATTTCCAATGTGTGCATGGTTGGTTAAGTTCAGAGTAACTGAAGCCATGCATATGGAAGGCTGTTGATGTGCCGATTGTGTATCTCTGCTTCACCATCCACCACCAAATGAGAATGCATACCCTGGGGTCCTAAACACGGCAGGCAGGAATGGAATGTCGGAGTCACAGCCCCATGCAGGACTACCCTGTTCCTGGCCACCATCGCAGCTGGGTGGCCTCACCTGCCTGGTTTTCCTGTCTCCAGCTCCGCAGCTCACCAATCCTGTCTGAAATCCAGTCGGACTCTCTCACTCCCCATGTTCAAGCCCTTCTATGCACCCGCGTGTCCCTCCAAATCTCTGAGCTCCCTCTCTATCCTCTGCTGTCACTCCCTTCCCAGATGTGGACAAGTGTCCTCCCGGGTGGAGGGATGGTGACACGGCTCTGTGGAGGGTGCTCCTGCCTTCCCTGGCTGCCATGGCCGAGGGCTGAGTCTGCATCCTCCACAGTCCCCCTCATCTCTAGCTGATGCTGCATACTTGTCCCTTGTGCAGAAACACTGTCCCAGTGAACGGTTCCTGCTCAAAAGGTGTCACAAGGATGCATATGAGAACATGTGACCCTGCTGGAGAAGGTGGTCCACCCCTTTATCCTAGAGCAGGAGCAGACTCAGAGAGGGAAGGACATTAGTCCCTGTCCACCTGGGAAGGAGCACGTGTCCCTGCAGGCCCGAGATTGAGCCATAAGATATTGTCAGCAGTCAGCTGCCTTTGGCTTCCTTGGAGCTTGGACTTGGGACTTGCTATTTATTCATACTCTCTCCTGTGGCTGGGGCAGAGCTAACACCCATGGTGCGCATGCACTTCTGCCTTTGGAAGGTGCCTGCATCCGGCCAGCTTGGCCTCGGTTCACAGCTGGGACCTGTCTCCCTGAAACTCCCTTCTTAGCTCCTCTGGGAGCTTTGTAAGAAAGGGACACTCGGGCTGTTGGGTTGAGCCTTTGCTTGTCACTGGGAGCCTGTCTCTCAGGAGCTGCTGTTGGCTCACAGGTGATGGGGAGCACTTGCTTCCAGAGCAGCAGCCTTGCAACCCTGCAACCCTGGTGGCTGCAATTAATGGGAAGGAGAGAAAGAAAACTTGTCTGGGCAACTCATGAAGGCTGGGAGTGAATTTGTTTTAGTTTTGTTTTTCTGGCCAGGGCACTTTCAGCCTACACAGTTGGTGACCTCGGGAGAGGGGAGCTGGGCTGCTTTCTGGGAAGATCAGTCTCCTCGGCTGGAGGCAGAATGGTGGTGCTGGGTGGGGTGGGTGGGGTTTTCCTTTTGTGGATGTCGATGATCTGGGAGGCCCAGGTGGTGCTGGTCCTGGTGCAGAGAAGGGTGAGCCAGAATCACCAACCCGGCCATGCTCACCTGGGTGCTTCACCCTCCAGCGGCTTCTGCATGGCTGCAGCGTCATTTTACAGTGGAGACTCCCAGCGCCTAGGCACCTGAACACATCCTGGGTTTCTAGCCTTGTCTACCGATCACCTCCCCTTGCTGCTCAGAAAAAAAAACTGGAAAATTGCCCTCGAGGGGTAATTTAGTGAGCAGCCCAGGGTATCGCATAATTAGTGGCAGAAGGGTTCCACTTAGGAGTAACGGAGTTAATTGACAATGTTGCAATTCTCATCGACTGTTGAAGACACTAGATTAGATGAATTTGAAGATGTGGTTTTTCCTGAGGTGTTCTTTGCTATTGTCTCAAAATATATTTTCCACTTGTGGGTGTAATCAGACACCCCCTAATGATTAATGACATGACCCAAGAGGATATGCTCCAGTGCACCCTCCTGGGTGGGGAAACAGGGGATCAAGCAGCATTTGCCAGAGCTGGACTGGGGTGAGGACCCTGTCCTCTGCACCTGCGCTGCAGCCACCATCTCCTGCTGGGCACCCACTGACTTGTGCCCAGCCAGAAGTTGGCAGACTGTGGTGTGAGGGTCCGATCCTGCTCATTGCTTGCTTTTGTAAATGAAATTTTGTTTTTATTTTTAAAGTCTTAGCAAGATACAAGTAATACAGAATTTACCATCTTCATCTTTTTTTCTTTTCTTTTCTTTTCTTTTTTTTTTTTTTGAGGTGGAGTCTCGCTGTGTTGCCCCAGGCTGGAGTGCAGCGGCATGATCTCGGCTCACTGCAACCTCCGCCTCCTGGGCTTGAGTGATTCTCATGCCTCAGCCTCTTGTGTAGCTGGGACTACAGGCGCCTGCCACCAAGCCCTGCTAATTTTTGTATTGTTTGTAGAGACAGGGTTTCACCATGTTGGCCCGGCTGGTCTTGAACTCCTGATCTCAGCTGATCCTCCCACCTCAGCCTCCCAAAGTGATGGGATTGCAGACGTGAGCCACTGCACACAGCCTCTTTATTTTCTTAATAAGTAGAATGCATACTCTAAAAAATATAGTAAATGCATAAACCGGTAACATAGTTTTTTCTTATTATTGAGTACTATATATACCTACAAAATTGTATGTGCTAGACTTTAATTAGATTGGCAGTGCAGGAGGTCTGTTTAGGCCAGCAGCATCACAGACACGTGAGGAATGCATTGAGCTACGACGTCCCTGTGGCTGTGACCTCACTTGGTGATAAAAAGTTTTCAGCTCCATTGCAATCTCATGGGACTGCCATCACATATGCAGTCCCTCCTTGACTGAAATATTGACAGCAGCACGTGGCTATATTTTCGGAGTGGTGCAGTCATCACCAAAATCAATATTAACATCTGTGAAGAGTAATCTTTTTTTTATATTCCCCCCAAAACCTTTACCATTAGCAGGTACTCCCTCCTCCTGAATCCCTCTAACCAATCACCTCTGGCCCTGGTGACCGCAAATCTCCATTTCATCTCTACGGATTTGCCCATCTGGGACAGTTCATATAAATGGAATCATATAATATGTGACCTTTGTGTCTGTCTTCTCTCACTCATCATGTTTTCAAGGTTTGCCCACGTTTAGCATGATTCAGTGATTCCTTTCTTTTAAAGGCTGAATGATACTGCACCATATGATATAGCATCTTTTTAATCCAATATTATGTTTATCACATACTGGACATCTGGGTTGTTCCCACTTTTTGGCTTTTACACACTTGCACATTCTTGTACAGGCTTTTGTGTGGATGTGGTTTCATTTCTCTCAGGTAGATTCCTAGGAGTAGAGCTGCTGGGCCATGTGGAGCTCGGTGTTCAACCTTTTGAGGGGGGACAAATTGTGTTCCAGAGCAGCCACGCCATTGGACGTCCTCTCCGGCATCGGATGAGGGCTCCACTTGTTCCACGTCCTCACCTGCTTCTGTTCCCATCTCTCTTCTTGGTTATCTTCATCCTGGAGGTTGGAGATGGTGGGGATGCTGTCTCATTGTGGTTGGAAAGATTTGATTTGAGCATCAGCAATGTGCCCAAGTTGGTGGTAGGTGCTGCGGGAGCCTGACTCCACTCCTTGTCCCTAAAAAGGTGGTGGTCTGACTATACAGAGTGGGGGTGCCGCTTCTGGGGTGTCATGTCTGGGTTTTGCCGAATAATCGTGTTTGCAGTGGTTTGAGCTCCTGAGCTGGCATGACTACAGTGTGTGCAGGGAGAGAGGTGTAGATGGATGTCCGAGGACATTAGCAGGGCCCTGAGTGGGAGCCACTTTGCCACGGATGGCTATATGGGGACACCTCCTCGGGCAACAGTTGGGGCTGTGGCTTTCTGCAGGTGCCTGCCTGGGAAAGGAGGTATATCCTCAGCAGGCCTTCATTGCTTTCTTTTCAGGCCTGACCTCACGTTTGCTCAGGGGGCCTGTCTTGGCAGGAGGCACCGTCTGAAGCTCCCTCAGTGCCGCTGGGACCTCAGCCTCCTGATGGGCAGCCAGGGGTGACCAGGGCAGAACCTGCTGAACGCTTCGTGGGAGACACAAAGCCTTGAGATGACAGAGTGGTGTGTTCAGACAGGGTGAGGGGAGCCAGGGAGGCCGCAAAAGTACAGACGCAGGGGGCAAGGGGACCAGACGTTACTTGGTGCTGCCCCCGCTGAGACTGGTGGACACCGAGGCTCAGAGAGAGCGTGGGCCCTGCTGCGGCTCCAGGGTGAGAGCTGGGGCCTCTGGTTCTTTCCAGCACTCGGATGGCATTAAGCTGCACTATCATGAGGGGTTTTGATGAAGGGAAGGACATCATACATCAGGGCATGCCTGCCTGATGGTGTGACCATGTGGGCTGTGAGAGGATGGTTGGTGGAGGGAGCTGTCGGCTGACGGGAAGGCCCCATGTACCTGCAGCACAGCCAGCTCCTCTGGGTTTGTGGGATCCAGGAGAAAACCTCCACACAGCCCTATTCTGTTCTCCCTCCCTGCTGAGAGGAGGATGTGTGGAAGACGGGATGCTTGGTGGCCTTCAATACCTGGAGACCAGAACGAAAGTCTGTGGTCACCCCCAGACCTCCCATCGAGCACCTGCTGTCCTAGAATGGCCTTTTGTGACCCCACTTCATCTTCTTAGCAATTTGCACGAGAGGAGTGCTGCATGGGTCCCAATCAGAACTGCACAATACCCCACCCCAGAGGACAGGGCAGCCCTGGGGTTGCACGTGACAGATGTGTGGGTGGGCACTTGGGTGTCCCAAGGGTCTGACAGTGTTGCCCCCTTGGCCTGACTCCAGTTAGCTTCTGGCCAGACTTGCTGAGACAGCAGTGGCACCCTGAGCCAGACCCATCTTCACATTTTAGTCTCCCAACATAGGCTAAGCAAAGACGACAATTCTTTGGAAACGTGTGGTTAGGGAAGGTCGTTTTCTCAAGCAAAGCTGATGGCGCTAAATCACGATGTCTTTTGGCTACAGAAGAAAGAACTCCCGGCTGTGTGTGTTTCGGCTGTGGGTGGAAAAGAAGGGAGCATATCCCTCTGGTGCCTGGGGAGCCCTGGTTTATTGCTGTGGGGTCTAGAGGGGAGCCAGCGTGCAGTTTCTCACCTGGCTGGAAACCGTCGTCCTTGTTGTGTCTGTCTCATTTGTGCTGCAGGATTTTAACTGATGGAGGTGGCTGAGTGAGGAGAAAAGATTCCCCAAAACAAGGTTTTATGGCTTACATTTCCCAAGAGCAGGGGGTGTGAGCCCTGGGGGCACAGGGGAAGCCCCAGGGTTTGGTCAAGAGGCAGGATGTGGGAGGAAACTGAGGCCAGAGCTTTTCTGGGGGTTTCTGTGAGAGAGGCAGGGCCAGGCTGGGTGAGTCATTGCAGTGGGCCTGGGGCCGTAGCAGAGGTCTTTGCTTGCCTGGCACCTGGTCCTGGGGAACCTTAGGGCAGGGGTGGTTCATATTGACTGGGTGAATAGGAGTTGAAAAAGAGGTGGTTGGCTTGTGCCTGTGAGTGCATGGTAAGTGGCCCAAGAAAGCCACTTACTGTCTGTGGGAATTAGTCAGCCCTGGAAGGGGCAGTCTCTCCCAGTGTCTGTGAGGCTCCCCTGGATGTTAAAACGTCCTACGACAGAAAATAAAAGACATGATTAGTCCAGTTTGCCTATCAGAAAGGCCGTTCTTCTGTGTGGATGGAGGCAGCAGGCTGGCAAGAGCCAGAGAGGGAGATGACGTGTTTGTAGGAGGAAGATCAGCCGGGTGCTCAGGTGTGGCCGCCACCTTTTCCCACAGGGATTCAGTTTCCGAGTGTGGGGAACATCAGAACGAGACCCTCAGAGTTCAACAATGCTATTTAGCTCTAATGCCCCACATGGCTCATGCAGTGATTAAAAACAATTCCATAGCACAGAGGACAGAGTCTGTGCTCTCCTCTGTGTGGTGTTTGAACCTCTGTTTTACAGGAAAATGGACTTTGAGTTAAAAACCTTGCCCCCGGGGATTTATCCAGAGGGAAGAGTAAAGTGAAACTGTCATCATAAAGATGTCCAACTTGGCACTATTTAGGATAGTGAAAGGTTGGAGCAAACTGTGTTTTCCAGAATAGAGGGATGAAAGAGTACGGGAATCTTGGCGTCCTCACAAAATACCAGACAATTGTTGGCAGGCACAGCTGTGCAGGCTGCTGGCCGTGTGGGAAATATCTGCCTCTGTCCTGAGAGCCACCCCTTACTGTGCCTTGCCCCTCAGCTGCTAGGAGTCCCTGCTGCTCCGGGAAGATTCTCCTTTTTCAACTTTGCTCATTCTCTGTAAAGAACCTCAGCCCTTAAGCCCCCTGGACTTACCTGGGTGGCAGCAGCTGTCCTGCACCCTGCAGGTTCTGTAGAAATGGGCACAGTGTTTTTCGGTTCGTGCTCCTCTCCCTGTGCCTCCTCCTGGGGTCCCTGCTCCTCTCCTGGTGCCTCCACCTGCTGTTCTGACCTGGTTACCCAGTGCAGGAAATGGGGAAAGAAACCTCTCCTACCAGAGCAGGGATTCCTGGTGGCAAGAACATCCTAAAGCTTTGCAAAGCTCTGGTGTTTGACATTGAGAAAGTGGATTCATGGAAACTGCTGGAACCCTTTGAGGACTTGGAATGAGTTTATGCATCCAGGGAACAGGATTGTGTTCAGCCTGCTCATTTCTATAAATCCTCCCATCTCAGCCAAAGATGGTCTCATCATCTTAGAGCAATGGCAACCCTTTCATGTGGAATGGGCACATTTGTTCTGTTCACTGCAGCCCCTGGAAACAGCCGCATGATGCACATGGGTGCTCACTGGGTGATGATGAAGATGACACAAGAGGAGGAACGAGGCTTGTTTTCCCCAGAATGTCTTTTAAGTCCTAGGAAAAGGGCTGTGACATTTTGCTTTGGCTTTAAAGCCAGGTCTGAGAACATTTTTAGGCATGTTATTTAAATTGCAGATTTTAAGACCTTATCTATAGGATATCAGATTCAGCAGGAATCTGTCTTTTTAGCTGATTTCCCAAATGAGTCTGCTGCATGCCATGCTGGTAAAACTCTGCTTGAAGCATGAGGAGTCTCTAAGACCCAACTGCAGCATAAGAGAGCATTTGTACAGTTACATCTGGTTTTTAATCTCTGAGCTTCCTGGCAGCCAGGGCAAGAAGAGAAAGATGGAATAACAGAATTCTTTTGTCTAATATCAGTTCATTTCGAAAGCAGACTTTTCTTGCTGCTCTCATCTAGGAAGAATTTTTTAATGTGACACGGTGTTTGCAGGTGGGGTTTCGCAAAAAGCAAAATGGTTTCAAATACCTTTGACCTCAGTGAAAGCTGAAGACATAATGAATAGGCTTTGAGGTGGACGTTAAGCCAAAGCGGTTCCAGCGTGTTCCCATCTCATATTTTGAAGTGATTCAGGCATGCAACTTGAAGAACCAGGCACAGAGGAGATCTGGAAAACCGCAAAGCTTTTCTCAAAATAAATGAAAAAAAGAATGGAAGAGAATTGACTCATCATACATCATGTGATTCCATTTATATGAAATGCCTCAGTGGCCAAGTTATATAGAGAGAAAATAGTTAGTGGTTGGAGAGAGACGGAGGGAGAGGATGGGGAGCTTGAGGAGTGATGGCTAAGGGATACAAGTTATTTTTTTTTTATTTTTATTTTTGCAAATGCTCAAAAATGGATTGTGGTGATAGATACCCTACTCTGTGAACTCACTAAAGAATTATATATTTTATTTATTGTGTTTATTTATTTATTTTTGAGACAGGATCTTGCTTTGTTGCCCAGGCTGGAGGGCAGTGGCACAACCATGGCTCACTGCAGCTTCGACCTCCCTAGCTGAAGTGATTCTCTTGCCTCAGCCCCCCAGGTAGCTGGGACTACAGGCGCACACTACCATGCCTGGCTAATTTTTATGTTTTTGCAGAGATAGGGTTTCTCCATGTTTCCTGGGCTGGTCTTGAACACCTGAGCTCAAGCGATCTGCCCTCCTCGGCCTCCCAAAGTTCTGGGAGCACTGAGTTACATGCTTTAAATGGGTGAATTTGATGTGTGAATTTTAAAATCTCAATTTTTTTTCCAAAAAAAAAAAAAAAAAAAGAAATTGACCAATAGGACTCAGTGTGCTGGACTGAATCCAGGGTTGGGTGCCAGGGAGTATGGAGTAGCCACGGGGCCTGTGAGTGTCTCAAGGAGCTGTCATCGTGAACTTGGTAAGGGGAGCAATTAAGGCTGCAGCAGCCCCGGGGGACCCCCTGAAACAGGATCCCGAGGGGTCAAGTGGCAGGATCCTGTCAGTGGTGTAGATGGACTGAGCTGGAATACACCCCTGTCCTCTCCTCCTGCTTCTGTCTTGGACACCGTTGTGTTTCCCCAAATCTGTGATGACGAGGGGAGTGCCGGCGCTTCATCACTCTCTCTTCACTGCCCTGGAGATGTTTTTCTCTTCAGTCCTGGGGCTGCCAGGCTCATTCTTGGAGCAGGGAGAGTGCTGTCCAGGTGTAGAACGTTTTATTTAGGACAATGGTGCTCTGTCCCCAGTTCCTTCAGCAGACACCTGGGTCTCTCGGTATCCACTGAGCCCCAGGTCAAGTGGAGGGAAGTGGGTGGATGGAGTGATCTGGTCTCCAGTTGCAGTGGATTTCCTGTCACTTGCAGAACAGTCTGCTGGTAGGGAAGAAGTGAGCCAAGTGTGAACAGAAACGAAAGCACATTACATGAATATAAATGTATATCTGGGCCGGGCGCGGTGGCTCACATGTGTAATCCCAGCACTTTGGGAGGCTGAGGAGGGTGGATCATGAAGTCAGGAGATTGAGACCATCCTGGCTAACATGATGAAACCCCATGTCTAATAAAAATACAAAAAAAATTAGCCGGGTGTGGTGGTGGGCACCTGAAGTCCCAGCTACTCAGGAGGCTGAGGCAGGAGAATGGTGTGAACCGGGGAGGCAGAGCTTGCAGTGAGCCAAGATCACACTACTGCACTCCAGCCTGGGCAACAGAGTGAGACTGTCTCAAAAAAAACCTAATTAATTAATTAAAAAATTAAAAAAATATATATATACACACATATACCTGTGGATTTCCAATGAAGAGGACCAGGTGGCAAGGGCTGAGACCAAGTATGTACCACTAAGCACCAGGGATGGTTTTGCAGCCCCTGGAGACCCCTTGGGACTGAGGCTGCCTTCTGAAGTTCCCTTGCAGATGATCGAAAGCTTCTGTTCTTCACATTTTGGGGTCACGGACTCGTTTGAGCATCTGATGAGTCTTGTGAAGAATGGATGCCTCGGCACACACCCACATCCTGTGTTGAATCCTCAGTGGTTTATTGCCACTACCAGAGATACCCAACGGGGCGCCAGTCATCTGATGAGTCTTGTGAAGAATGGACACGTCCTGCTGTCCCAGAGAGCCCCCAAGGAGTGCCAGGCAGGCCTCTGGGATCTAGTCTGGCAGAGACCCCCCAGTATATCTCTCTAGGCAGCTCACAGTAGGTGCTCTGTTGATGGAATGGGATGAAGACCCTCACCTCCAGAGCAGATGCGCTGTTTGGTAGTCCAGGGACATGCAGCACGGAGGGTCTCCTGCAGGAGCACCCAGCACATTGACACCGACACAGGGCTCCTGTCTGCTGTGTGTTCTGCCACAAGGGACAGCTGCTGCCTGGTTTTGCAGCTCTCTCAGAAGTTCACTGAGTCAAGAGTGAGGAGCTGGGTCTGGGTATGACCACGCATGTGCTGGTGGGAGGGGGCGCCATGGCTGTTCCCGATTCTGAGAGGAGGCATGACCTATGCAAAGGCGAGCACCCAGGTGTGTCCCTGGACAGGGAAGCCTGAGACCTGAACCTCCACACCATGCTTGGCTGGGCTTCTGTGAACCGAAGCTCCCTCCTGGCTCAGCCCTGCACGTGGGTTTTCTTGAGGCAGGGCGTGGGAGGGTGTGTCTGATTGGCCTGTGTCGGGAGTGGCCCAGTACAAATTGTGAAGGGGATTTCTTGATGAGAACAATCATGACAGTCCTTGCAAGGCCCTGTGGTTTTCCTCAAGTCCTCACCTAGAGCGACATTTATCCTGGCCTGGGGATTGGGCTGGAGGAGACTCCTGCTTCCTGATTCAGCCTGGCTGGTTCCTGACCAGCTCCTTCCATCTGTGGTGAGATGAGAAGAGCCAGGGCCTGAGAGGGATGTTCTGCTTTTGAAGCACAGTGGCTTAGACTCAGAGGACTGGGCTTTATTCTGCTCTGACCTTTCCCCTGAGAATGGGGCCGAGTGTCCTCTCTGGTGAGGAACGGTGGCTGACGGTGCATCTCACTTCTGCAGATGCCTTTTCCTGGAGACATATAATGTTGGTCATCCCAACAGGATCATGAAATTTCTTTTTCTTCTTTTTCCTGGCCTGTGATTGCCCAGAGTTTAGCAACCTCTGCTCTAAGTCACAGGGTGTGTGTGTGTGCGTGCCTTAGATGCAATTTATTGAGCACTTCTGTCTCAATAAAAAGTCCAGTCTTCCTAGACTCTCTTGTTAAGCCTCCAAGAGGCTTGGAGGGTGCCTTGGATGGATAAGGAAACTGAGACTGGAGATTCAGTAACTCACCAAGGATCACAACTAGGGGAATCGGAATCAGGATTCCAAGCCAGTGTTTCGTATCCCAGAGACTGCCTGTTAGTCCCCTTAGCCATGCAAGCCACTCTATCCTGGGAGCTCCCTTGAGGCAGGGCTGTTTTGTACGCACCTGTACTGTCCACAGCACCTGCCTAGGACTCGGGAAGGGAGGCTGGGGAGGAACACTTGGGTGCACAGCCCTGTCCTGGCAAGGTAACATCCGGTGGAGCTATCTGAGATTTGGAAAGCAGCATTGGGCCAGGGTTTATGGGGTTGAGATTCTTTCTCCCCTTGTTCCATAGCCTCACCCAGTCCAGCCTTGGAGCCTTCTGCACATACTTGGCTCTGGTGCGTGTCCCTTCTCCCCCCAACTTCCCCATCTCCCCTGACACTTCTACTGGGGCTGCCCTCTTTCCCAGGACAGCTTCTTCCTGCCCTGGCACATCCCACTCAACCAGCAATGCCCACTTCAAGCTCATGCCCCTCCAGGGCACCCTCCTGCCACACCGGGTGCACAGTGGGGCCCCTGGGAACACCACTGCATGGCTTTCTCTGCCCACCCCCCCCTCAGATTTAAGTACAGGGACACTGGAATAGTTGGATGTTCAGGGCAGCTGTGAATTTCTTCATGTGTGGGTTTTAGGTGTCTTAAGGCCCTTAAAAGCTTTCTTGGGAGCCCTCAGACTGCCAAACCCAGTGTACCCCTCAGACGCCAATCTTTCTTTTTTTTTTTTTTTTAGTGGAACTTGTTGAAATTTCAGTAAGCCTGCCTCAGAAGCAGGCAGGAACGCAGAGGAATTCTTTTCTCAGCATTTCACTCTCCAGCCTGGAGAGGCAAGAGTGACCCTGAGTGTGCCACCTTCCAGAGAGGCCTGGTGCAGTGTCAGCCTCCAGCCATGGTGTCACACTGAGGACTAGTTAGAGCTGTTTAGATTCTGGAAACAAGGACTGGAAGACCTGGCTGAGGGAGAGACATGGGGTCACACGAGGAAGCTGGCCCTGGAGTCAGTGCTGTCCTGATCTGTTGATTTGTTTTTGCTTCTTGGTTAAACTTTACCTGCATGTCAGCAAAGCACAGAAAATAGATTAGAAACTTGCTAGTTTCCCCTTTTCTTGGAAACAAGAAGGGAAGAATCAGAATGTAATTCACCACAGCAAGCAAACAAACCTAATGTAGGAGGCTTGGCCTATCTGAGACTGTTAGAAATAACATTTAAAATGGGCTGGGCATGATGTCTCATGCCTGTAATCCCAGCATTTTGGGAGGTCAAGGTGGGTGGATCACCTGAGGTCCAGAGTTCAAAATCAGCCTGGCCAACATCGTGAAATCCTGTCTCTACTAGAAATACAAAATTAGCTGGATGTGGTAGTGGAAGGCTATAATCCCAGCTGTTCGGGAGGCTGAAGCCAGAGAGTCATTTGAACCCTGGAGGCAGAGGTTGTAGTGAGCTGAGATTGTGCCACTGCACCCCAGCCTGGTTGATAGAGGAAGACTGTCTCAAAAAAAAAAAAAAAAAAAAAAAAGAATTTAAAGTGTTGGTTGAATCCAAATGTTCTTGTTCTCTTTTTCTTTCATTCTATGATTTTTTTCTTTTCTTTTTTTTTATTTTGAGGCAGGGCCTCACTCTGTCACTCAGGCTGGGGCAAAGTGGCCCAATCATAGCTTGCTGCACCCTCGACCTCCTGGGCTAAAGCAATCCTCACTCCCCACCTTCTTGAGGAGCTGGGACTACAGGCATGCACCACCATTCCTGGCTAATCTTTTTTTTACTTTCACTTTTTGTAGAGACCAGGGTCTTGCTGTGTCTCCCAGGGTGGTTTCAAACTCCTGGCCTCAAGCGAGCCTCCCACCTCAACCTCCCGAGTAGCTGGGACTACAGGGGTGTGCCACCACGTCCGTCTAGTTTTTTTACTTTTATTTTTTATAGTTGCTGCGTCTTGCTATGGTGCCCAGGTGATCTCAAATGCCTGGCCTCGAGTGACCCTCCTGCCTGGGCCTTGCAAAGTGCTGGGGCTACAGACATGAACCACTGCACGCAGCCTTGACGTTTTTATTATATTACAAATTATCGACTGTTTACCGAGGTAGCAAGCTAGTCTTTTGGAGGTATGGGGACATGAGCTCTGTAATTTTACTGTGGTTCCGTAACTGTGGATTTGAGAATAGTGCGATCTCTCTGTCTGTCTGGATGTAGGCTGGCGGGGGTGCGGCACTGCTGTCTCCCGGCTTTCTCTAAATATTTACGCTCCTGTGCTTCCTGCCACTCTGAGTGGCAGTTGCAGATCCACCTTCCAGTGTTAATTCTGTCTGGATGTTTTCAGAGGGAAGAGTTGGCTTCCAATAGCTGTTTAACAGTCACAATGTAACCTCTAAGGAATAGTTAACTAAAACGCGCAGAGGAGATCCGGGTGGGCGGATGCTGTTGATCACATGCAGGTGTTGTCCCAGCCCTTTCTGGAGTCGCCCTGTGTGTGTGCCTGTCCGGAGAGGGAAGCAATGGGAGGGAATTCAGAAACAGAAGACTTTGCACTAGCATCCTTCTTCTTCCATCAGCATGGGCAGATGTGTACTTTGCAGAGTGCGTTCACTTATTCTTTCCCCTTGTGTTCGTGGAGTAGCCACTTTAGGAAACATGGAGGGTTCCATGCAGGCTGGCGTGGGGCACACGGAGAGAAATTGGACCTGGCTCCTGTCTGGATGGGGATGGGGCCGATGAGAGCTCAGCCCTGATTGGAGCTTTTCTCCCCAGAGGACCCCAACCTCATTTCACCTGCTGCAGCCCTGGGGGGACACAGGGCTAAGGGGCCTTTCCTTTCTCCCAGATCTCAGCAGCCATCCAGAAATGACTCTTGACATGGCCCCAAGATGCTGTCCCAGACTGTCCCTGGCCATCTTCCCACAGTGACCCTGTGGACTCTGCCACCACCCTGCCACCAACAACTGGATAAATAACACGCCTGACCCAACATGCCCAGATGCACATTAGGAGTGGCTTGGTAGGTGTGAGGGAGGGAGCATTAGCAGACCTACTCTTCTCTGGAACTTTCCTCCTGGTAAAATTTGGAAGTGTGGTGATTCCGTGACATCTTGGAAACCTTTGGGTGGCCAAACTTGGACTTCCCAAAGTTGACAAACAGCTAGAGGGACTGGGGAAGGAGGCTGAAGGGGACTCTCCCTCCTGGCACGGGGGTCTCCTGGCACTGCCTCCTGAGGGGCTGTGCAGCCTCTACTGGAACCCAGCAAGAGGGGCACAGGCAGGAGCTGGAGGCTGGAGGTTCTTGCAGGAGTGCCCAGCAGGGGTATGAGACAGAGTCACAGGACTCTGCTGGATTTGCCACTGATTGAGGGTCAGGGTGGCCCTGGTCAGCACCCTCTGACCAGAGAGAGGCATGACCACCAGATTTTCAGATGACCCAAAGCTGGGGAGAATGTGGGCTGGATGCGGGGTGGTGACTGTGAGAAAAGGGGCTACCCCACAGGATGGGCCCGTGCTGAGAGGCCGTGGCCTGGGGTACTTCTGTGGTCAGGCCTCTGGCCGCAAAGGCCACGGGAACTTGGGTCTGAGTAGCTCATTACACAAGGGTGCTACAGAATCCAGGGCTGGGACTCCCTGGGCACTTGGGGCCTTCCTGCCTCTGGTGTTAACTGGGGGACCCTGCTGGGGCTGCCTTCATGGGGAAGAGGAGAGAGGGCAGGTGATGGAGGGAGGGAGGGAGGCCAGGCTGTCATAACCCAAGGCTGACATCACCCGAGCTGGCTGTCCCCTGCCTCCGCCATCTCCATCTGCAGAGGGACCCTCCTACTTGGGACCAGGTGTCCCTTCCCTGTCTGACCGTGGTCAGCATCCTGTGGATGGGCCATTGGGGAGGTGGAGTGCTCCAAGCCCCTGCCTCCTGCCCCCTTCCCAGGACTTGTCCAGGCGTGGCTCCAGGGTGGCCCTCATCACTTAGCGGTCCCAGAATGAGTGCATTCTTGGTCTTGTTTTCTGTGTCTCTGGTCAGGCTTAGACTGGGCCTGTCTAGGAAGGAGACAGTGGCCCCAGCTGAAACCTTGAGGGGACCCTGTTCTCAGAAACCCCATCTTCCCCTAAAGTGCAAGGGCATGGCTGGCAGGGTACAGGTGTCCAGGTGTCAGGGTGAAGTGCACCTGCCTCAACAGTCCCTTGCCACAGCCTTCGCCCAGGGGAGAGGAGGTGAGCAAGCAGCATCCTGTGGTGCCTCTTCACATTGGAGCCTGTCACCCGAGAACGTGTCCATGGGGTCCCTTCCTGACACAGGCTCACTTTACAGAGGCAGCGCAGATGGGAGGTGTGCCGGGTCCTGTTACCTGCCCATGGGACACTCCTATCAAGCCACACCACCAGCCCAGCAGGGGCCCTCTGCCTGTGCCCTGAGCTGGCGGCCTGGTGCTGCAGTTACCATGGGAGCACGCCCCTTCCAGATCATTTCCATGGAGTTTATGGGGATTTTTTGGATTTACATCTTTGACTTTTATAAAAGTAACTTATGTTCTTGTAAATCCAGCCAGACCTCAGTTTCCCCACCCCTGGCCTGCAGTTTTCCTCGGAACAGGACAGCTGTGTTCAGGGCTACCCAAGACCTCCCCCCAACCTGGTTCACTGATTCATGAGAAGGACTCACAGAGTCCTTAGTGAAGCTGTTTTAGCGACAGGCAGGGTTCATCACAGCGAAGGGTGGAATCAGCAAAAGCAAAAGGCATGTGGGGCAGAGTCCAGGAGAGACCAGGCACCCGCTTCCCGTGTTCTCTCCTGGGGCAGCACATAGATGGCTCCCCCCAAAGATGTGTGACAGCACACAAGGAGTCCAGCCCCCGGCACCCTGCTTCAGAGCCTTGGAGCCAGGGCTTTTCCTGGGGGTTCTTCACATAGGTATGACTGGCCTTAGTCCCTAGGACCCCAGAGGTCATGCTGCTGCCATGTGGACTGGGGTCCCCACTGTAATGCCTGTTAGCACAGGCCGTCTGATGTTGCTCAAGGCCCCAGGTGAACTGAGGCACTCTTACCACAAAGGATATTACCAGGGCTCAGAGGGGATCTCCCATGAGCTGGGTAAGGACCCTGTCTTTCTTTCTTTTCTTTCTTTTTCTTTTGAGATAGAGTCTTGGTCTGTTGCCTGGAATGCAGTGGTGCAATCTTGGCTCACTGCAACCTCTGCCTCCCCAGTTCAAGCAATTCTCCTGGGGACCCAGTATTTCTTTGAAGTGTGTGGGGTTTGGACAACCCAGGCCTGCTGAGTTAACCCTTTATTGCACCATAGTATTAAAATGTCTGGCATCTGGTCCAAGCTGCACAGGATCAAATCTTGGTTTGACCATTTATTAGCTCTCAGATTTAGATACTTCTTATATCTGATTATTTTCTTGTTGAAATAGGGGTTATCATAGCACTTATCTCTTACGCATGTGGGAGATCGACTTGTTGGCAAATGCTGACCACTAAGGTCTTGGCAAAAGTTCACTGCCTCCTCACCATCTCCAGCAGACAATTGGGCACGTCTCCCTAGACCCTGCACCTCCCTCTCACAGATGGTCATTACGCTGGTGTGACCCTTGATTCCAAAAGCTGAACCCACCCTTGCAGGTGGTACCTGAGCTCACTGGAACCCCACAGGCCCACCTGCTCCGTGAACATGCCTGTGTGTGCAGTCCTGCGGACACATAGTATTTTCCAAATCTCAATTTACTTCTTATTTTGCTGCCCCACAGAAAATTTGGAAAACAGAGAAAATGGGTCAAAGTCACCCAGCCCCAGTGGCAACTATCCTGGTGGCATCTGGCTCCGTTTTTTTCCGAGGCAGTTTCCCATGGCTTTGACCCTGGGTCAGTGCCATGCTCATTGTTGCCCCTTGCATGCTCATTGACTTAACCAGGGCAGGTGACTTTGGCACAGCGGGCAGTGGAGCTGGCCAGGTGGATGGAGACAGCCTTGCTGTGCCCTTTGGGTGGGACCTGGTCAGGAATCCCACATGGACAAGAGGAGTGTCCATAGTGTGCTCTGGCTGGCCTATGACTCAGAGACTTTCCAAAGGTCACCTTTAGTGACTCTGTGTGCTGGCTGCTTTCCCAATGTGTCATTCTGGCCAACATCGACCCCTTTTGACACCTGGGCAGAGCCACCTGGAAGCCAGCTCCTGAGGATGCGTAGTCTGAGATGTGGGTATGATGTTGAGCATGGAGTTGGAAGACCCGGGTCCTAGCTCTGCCTTGTCTGGCTGAGGGGCTGGGAGCACCCTCACCTCTCTGACCTCAGTCTATGGATCTCTGAAATGGGTTCAGTCACCTGCCCACCCACCAGATAGGCAGTTCTTAAGGTACAAGGACCTGAGCTGCAGAGAGTGGCTGGTTGTGTCCCCTCTGTGCTTCTGCGCACATTCTGAGATGTGGTTCCATGACCTGTCTAGGCCCCGAGGGGAGGAATGAGGAGGGGATGGGGCTGGGGAACCAGTGGCCTCTGGGGTGAGGTCCTGATCCGGGCTGCCACCCGGCAGAAGGATATGTCCACCAGGCCCATGCAGATGCCTTAAAGGCAGGGAGTTGTTTATGCGCCTTGCACCCTCATTGCCAAGCAGCCATTCATTCACTTGGCACACAGAGATTAAGCACCTACTGTGTACCCGTGAGCCATGTGGGTACAACCGTCTTCCACACAGCTGTGAAGAATCAGAGAATCAGATAAACCAGGACTTGTACAAATAACAATAATTGGTCAGTATCCTGTAGAACAGGGGACCCTAATCCATTTGGAGGGCTCATGGCTATGCCTCTGAAATTTGGCATTGACAGAAGCCACTGGGCATTTTCCAGGAGGCAGGTTTTTTCCCTGGGTCAGGGTGGCTGGAGGAACTGGAGTAGGTGCCTCGTCCCTGCCTCCTTCCCACAGATTCATCCGCCATCCTCTGGCGGGAGATGATGTGCTCCTTCTGGACTTAAAAGCCAGCCCCACTACCCTGTGTGCTGGGCGTGGACATGTCTCAGCTTTGTACCCACTCTGGCTGTGAACCTGTGACCTATACTTCTCAGCCTTGCTTTTCTTATCTATAAAATGGGAATAGTCACTTGATTTATCTTAAAGCTGAAGTCATTGGTGTCTGGGCTTGAAAGAGAACTGGCTCATAGGGACCCTCACTCATGAGCCCCTGCTGTGCAGGTGACCGCCATCTGTGACCAAGTGAGTAGCAGCAGCAGCAGCTCCAACCATCGTGGCATTGGAGTGCAGTGGACACAGTGTGGTGATCACCCTTTGTGGCACATGCCAGCTCAGCACAATCTCTGGGCAGGCAGTGGCAGGCAGCGCAGCTCTCCTGAGGCATGGAAGGATATGCTCATCCTTGGGATCACAACGGATCTCATATATCCATGAGGGCAGAGGTGCTTCTCGTAGCCGAGGCCTCTCTCTTTGCAGTGCCTCAGGTTTCCACGGCTTTGTCAAGTTGGAATATGGGAGAGGGCACGTGGTTGCTGTGGATAAGGAACAGTTGAGGGAGATGAATGCCTGTCATCTGCAGGAGCTCCTCATGGCCTGACTGGAAGATTAATTTTCCATCTTGAGAGGAATTTTTGGGCACTGCTAATTGTCTTAAACTGTCACTATCGTGTCTGTCTCTTTGATGGCTCAGGGGAGGTCGGTGTGTGGGCTTTATGTTGTTTACTGATGCATCCTCGGGGCCCGTGGCAGGCCCTGCCAGATTGCAGGTGCCCAATATTGGTTGAATGCACCACTGAACAAAGCTTTGAGCACATACCTTTTTTTACACGTAGGGTTTTCCCCATATGACAGTCACTAAAATAAGGATCTGAAATGTGTGTGTGTGCATGTGTGTGTGTGTGTGTGCGTATGTGTATTAATTGAGACTTGATACCTCTCTGAGGTCTGGTGACTGAGGGCAAACACATCTGACCACGGTGTGAAGCTCCTGACTGAGCATGCAGATAAAGGCTTGAAGACCAAATGACAGCAGTGGGAAGAGAATTACTGTCTGAGCCATAACCCTGGTATCGGTTAACATGTGGCTGCCGCTGAGGAAGACGGCCTGGCAAGCCCTAAAAAAAAGTTAAATGTAGAGTGAAGTTAAATGTAGAGTTATGTTAAATGTAGAGTGAAGTCAAACGTAGAGTGAAGTCAAATGTAGAGTGAAGTTAAATGTGGAGTTAGCACATGAGCCAGCAGTCCCACTCCTGGGTGTGTCCCCAAGAGAAATGGAATCATAGGTACGAGTGAAAATGTTTACATACATGCTCATGGCAGCATTATTTATAATAGCCCAAAAGTGGACTCAGTCAGATGTCTGTCAGCTGAGTAATAAATAAACAATGTGGTGTACCCATGTGATGGGATGTGACTCGGCTGAAAAGGAATGGATTACGGATGAGGACTACTGCATAGATACACCTTGAGGACATTATGTGTGCTGAAAGGAGGCAGATGCAGAGGCCACGTGTGATGTGACTCCATTTATCTGCATTGTCCAGAATGGTCCAATCCATAGAGGCAGAAAATAGACTAGCAGTTGCCAGAGGCTGGGAGGTGGCTGCTAAAGGGTTTAGGCTTTCCATGTGGGGTGCTGAGAATGTCCTGGCATTAGATAGTGGTGATGGTTACACAACATGGCTAAAAACCATTAAATACTTTAAAGTGGTAAATTCTGTGTTATGTGAATTTTATCTGTCTAAAAAATTGCTAAGGAAACAAATGCCCTAAAAGACAAAACCATGTCTGCCTTTGAGAGATTAATCTGTTTGGAAATGAAGCATCATTCTCTTTGCCAGAGGGGATTCCTGCCTGGCATTTTGCTGTCTCCTTGAATCCTTAATACCCCCGACGCTGTCCCCAGCAGCTCATGGCTACCAGGTCTGCACGTCTGGCCAAGGTCATCCTCGGTCTTTACAGCACAGGGAATTAGGAATTCCTATGGCAGGGTGCGGTGTCCATGCGGCCAGCTTTCCTTCCATGGTTCCTGATGACCCAGCTGCTTCATGGGCATCCACTGGGCTCAGGTCCTAGGGGCAGTGGCTGTCTTGTCACATCTTTCCTGCATGCTCCCTTCGAGGCTGCAGCTGCTTTGCATGGGCTGCAGCTTGGGGAGTGTGCATGTTTTAGCGAAGGCTTTGAGAGCCAAGGCATCCTTGCTGCTGTGTCTTCCTCCCATCCATGAAGTGCCTCTTACTGGGGCGTGAATGCAACGTTCATTTTGACTGAGTGGTCACGTGTAGCTGCTGGTATTGCCTCCAGAGCAGGTCACATTTCATTCAGTCTGGCTCCTGCCTGCCCATTTGCCTGGAGCAAACGCTGGCTACCTCCAGGTGGTGACACAGTTTGTGGCTGAGTCTTCTATTTTAATATGTGGCTTGTTCACATCTGCAGAAGCTGACTTCTGTGGATTTGCCTTGTGAGGTGGGAAGTAAAGCTCCCATTTTACAGGTGGAGGGGCCAAGATTCAGAGAGGTCTGGTGACTTTCTCAAAGTCACACAGCAAGTGGCAGAGCTGAGAACGCTGGCCTACAGTTCCTGTGAGTAAGGGAAGTAACTGGTATCTCCTGAGACCGTCTCTGGTCTCTGGACCTTCTTGGGGGGTCCCTTACACCCCCTGGCCTGGAGTGCCTCACTCGTGGGCTCTGGGCCACATCATTGAATAGGCCTCCACCCCGTATCCATTGTGGCATGGTGGCAGGTGACTGAGCAGAACGGGATGGAATTTGAGGAAATGGGCCTGGTCATGACTGTCAATGCTGGGCTCATCGACATCTTTGAGATGTGTTGAGCATCACAGGCAACTCTCAAGGCTGCAGCCTAAGGAGCCTGCCATGGGATGCTCAGGCCTCCATGAGCCATGGTGGCCAGTGCAGGATCCAGAAACAACTCTGCCTTCAAAGGCCCTGCTGCCTTGCAACCTCACTTGCCCACAGACACGAGGCATCTGCCTCAGAGGCTCGCTGCTGCCTTCTGGGTTTTGAATCTCCAGGTCACCTGCTGGATGAGAGGGGCCCCACTGGGACTGATGTGGAAGGGAGTCTGGTCTCGGCCCATCCCCAGTGTGGTGTGGAATCAGCCATGGATGGGGGTTGGTGGGGGACGGTGTCTGCGGGGTCAGCAGTGGTCTCACCCCTCACAGCTTGCAGACTCACGGTGTGGTAGTGGGATGTCCCTGACAGGGTCCTGGGGAAGAGAAGGCCTGTTTCCTGTGGCACTGTCTCTCAAGGGTGCAGAAACCCTTCTTGGAGGCCCCTCTGGAGACCTCTCCTCATATGGCATGAGACTTCCTCAGCTGGTCTCTGGCTGGGAGAATGGGATTGTTTAACCTGAGAGCTGCTGGCCCATCCAAACTCCCCGCAGGGGGAGATCCTAACTGGGGTCACTGTCCTGTTGGGACAGATGCTGGGCAGGAGGCCCCAGCACCAGCCACAAAATTCATAACATACAAAGGCAAAAGCAGCCGGGTGCAGTGGCTCATGTCTGCAGTCCCAGCACTTTGGAAGGCTGAGATGAGAGGATCTCTTGGATTTGAGGCCAACCTGGGCAACATATTGAGACCCCATCTCTACAAAAATAATAATAATAATAATAATAATAATAATAATAATAATAATAATTAAAAGCAAGGCATATATGCAAACTCAAGCCACTGTCCTTGAAGGCTGGGTGTGGAGCTGACCTGAAATGGCACACAGAATGAAGCTTCGGCAACTGCTGCACTTTCACCATCCTTAGCAGTGACTGCCCCTGTGTTTGAACTTGGACTTCTCTGATGTTGGAGTTTGTGACCAGGGTGCCTGACTCCTTCTTCCCTGGCTGGTGTTGGTAATTGAGACCCTTTGCTTTAACTGCCCTTTCATTGGAGCTGAGCATGGGTAAGTGATGTGGCTCAGAAATGGCCTTTTGGTTAATCAACAGTGATTTATAAAACACCTGCCAGTGTATTCCCAGCTACTTGGGAGGCTGAGGAAGGAGAGTGGTGTGAACCTGGGAGGTGGAGCTTGCAGTGAGCCAAGATTGCACCACTGCACTCCAGCCTGGGTGACAGAGTGAGACTTTGTCTCAAAATAAAATAAAATAAAATAAAACATCTGTCAGGTTCTCTTCAGAAGATTCAGACAAAATCTAAAATCTGAGACAGACAGGATCCATCTCCCTAGCATTCACCATCTGATGGAGCAGGTGGGATTTGCCCAGATGGAGACACAGAGAAGAAGATGGCCTTATGGGGCAGGGTGTTGGCAGCCTCAGCTTGCCTGGCACCAGGGAGGCCTAACCCTAGATGAAAGAACTGAGCTAGAACTTAAGAACCATCACATTTATTTGCTTATTTATTAATCTGTTTTTGAGACAGCCCTGAGCAGATTTGTGAGCTGAGGTTGGCACAGGCTGTAGCACGTGCTTGGAGTGGTAGCATCTTGGAACCTGCCCACACCCTCCTCCACCCCACCCGGGAAGGCCCAGCCATGTGCTCAGGCCGGACACTGGGGGGAAGGAAATGAAGAAATGGTTTCATGGATACAAACACGTGGGGTCACACTGAGTCACGAAACTAAGTTCTTCTACCTTCAGTTCTATTGTGACTCCCAGGACAACAGATGGTCTCCCAGGGCAGAGATTTATGTTGATTTTGTTCAATGTGAGGTCTCAAGCCCTTAGGGAGAGAACGAGTCACTTGAGGGCATTCATCCAATAAAAGCTGAGAGCAGGGATGGGTTTTTTTTGTTTTGTTTTGTTTTGTTTTTTTTTTGAGAAAGAATCTCACTTTGTCACCAAGGCTGAAGTGCAGTGGCACTATCTCAGCTCACTGCAACCTCTGCCTCCCAGGTTCAAGCAATTCTTATGCCTCGGCCTCCTGATTAGTTGGGATTATAGGCACCCACCACCATGCCCAGCTAACTTTTGTATCTTTAGTAGAGATGAAATTTCACCATGTTGGCCAGGCTGATCTCAAACTCCTGACCTCAGGTGATCTGCCTGCCTCGGCCTCCCAAAGTGCTGGAATTGTAGGCATGAGCCATTGCATTGGGCACCGATGGGTCTTTGTAAGTCATGACGGGGAGGGCATGTGGGGAGAACCCTTGTTTGTTGTGCCAGAGAGCCGTTCACATTCCTAGGACCTTGCTAGTCTCTCTCCATTTTTAGCAGAAAGAACCAGAGGCAGGGCCAGGTGCAGTGTCTCTCACCTGTAATCCCAGCACTTTGGGAGGCCGACATGGGTGGATCATGAGGTCCAGAATTCGAGACCAGACAGGTCAACAAGATGAAACCCCGTCTCTACTAAAAATACAAAAATTAGCTGGATGTGGTGGCGTGCGCCTGTAATCCCAGGTACTTGGGAGGCTGAGGCGGGAGAATTGCTTGAACCGGGGAGGCAGAGGTTGCAGTGTGCCAAGATCATGCCACTGCATTCCAGCCTGGGTAACAGAGCAAGATACCATCTCAGGAGAAAGAAAAAAAACAAACAAAAATCCAGAGGTGGGTTGAGAGCCTTAGGTAGATTAAAGCATGTAGCTAGAATTTAAGAATCATCCATTTATTCACATACATATTGATTTATTTTTGAGACAGGGTCTTATTCTATTGCCCAGGTTGGAGTGCAGTGGCGTGATCATGGCTCATTGCAGCTGCAGACTCAAACTCCTAGACTCAAGGAATCCTCCCGCCTCAGCCTACCGACTGACCCCAGACACTCACCACCATGCTTGGCTAATTTTTAAATATTTTTGTGGAGACAGGGTCTCACTATGTTTCCCAGGGTGGTCTCGAACTCCTAGGCCCAAGACATCCTCCTGCCTCACCCTCCCAAAGTGCTGAGATTTGGGGTGTGAGCCATTGCACCAAGCCCATCACATTTATTTTTATGACTGACTGTCCTCCATGACAGGCAGATACCAACACCAGGTCTTTCCTTGTTCCTCAAGGGAAGATTTCCCCTCAGAAAAGAGTATTTTTGTTATGTGTGATTTTAGCATTAAACTTTTAATTTATTAGAGTGATAGCTTCAAAAACTTATTTTTCTTAAAGTTTTTAAATTTTGCAAGGATGTCTCTATGTCTAGTTGATTTTATGATCCTTTAAGAGTGGGACTCTGATTACAGTGTAATCTCATTTGTAAACCTGAATTCCTGAAATTCTATCCAAAAACTCTGTTTTGGGTATGTAAATAATCCTTATTAATCACAATATACTGAAAATGGGAATCCTAAATTCTCTAAAATAGCTAAGAAATGTTTTCACTTTTCTTAAAATTATGCTTTCAGTATAAAATTTCATGTCTCCATCAATCATTCACCTGTATATTTTGGCTGTGATGACAAGATTAATTGGTTAGGCACTTTTTTTTTTTTTTTTTTTTTTTTTTGAGACGGAGTCTCGCTCTGTCACCCAGGCTGGAGTAGAGTGGCACAATCGGCTCACTGCACGCTCCGCCTCCCAGGTTCATGCCATTCTCCTGCCTTAGCCTCCCAAGTAGCTGGGACTACAGGCAACCACCACCATGCCCGGCTAATTTTTTGTATTTTTAGTAGAGATGGGGTTTCACTGTGTTAGCCAGGATGGTCTCGATCTCCTGACCTTGTGATCCTCCTGCCTCAGCCTCCCAAAGTTCTGGGATTACAGGCGTGAGCCACCAGGCCTGGCCAGTTAGACACTTTTTAATACTAAATATAAATAGGTGACCTATGTAAAAAGTGAGCTCTATTTCTGGATTTTACAACAACACATGTCAGGTGGCTTTGGTTTCTTTCTTCATGTCTGTCCTCAGGTTTAAGCCTTTTTGGGATTGTAAACCATTGACCCACAAAGGAAGGAGACTGGACCTTCTAAGTAGCTGCAGTTGACCTTTGACTGGGGTGGGTGTAGCGCTGGGACCCAGGATTTGCTTCTTCCTCACGGTCCTTGCTCTCTGCAGCTGTAGCAGGTCTTCTGTGATTTGCAGAAGGCTGGGTATTGCTGTCCACCAGCCCCTGCCTGAGTTATGGAAGCCTGCATTATTGTGTCAAGCATACTTTGCCAGGAAGTTCGGAGCTCACTTTAATGGTCTGGTTCTCTTTTGCATTTCTTTGCAGTCTTTAGACAAATTACATTAGTAATTTTAATTACTTGCAGGTTGGCTCTGAAGACATGTGGCCATGTCATCAGCCCCTTCATACCTGTGTGTCACTTAGCATCCACTTCCTTGGTCACTGGAACTCTGTGTCTGTCTGGACCTGCCCCTCTCCCATTGGCACCTGCTCTTTGGATCCAGCTGTTAACATCCTGTTTCTTGGCTTAATTCTCAGTTGACACAAAGGTGAGGTGATTTAAAGAAGTGCAAGTGAGTGGCATTGGGGTTTGAGGTTACAGAGAGAGTGGGGCTGAGGCAGTGGCAGCCTGCCCTGACTTCCTGCAGCCCCCACACCTAGGTCCTGAGGTCTCAGCCATCACGCCCGGCACTGATGCTGGGGTCTCTTCATGACATCAACTCCGTCGGGCACCCACTGCTTAGTTGTCCCCGTGAGTAACTGTGGTCCCATCAGAACAGCCACCTACAGACCAGCATCCCCAGATGTGGCCTCAGGTCACTTTGAGCACAAAACTTTCCCTGAGTTACCCGAATACCTGCTGTCCACCCCATCCTGCAGTGTGTGGTGATGTGTTTGGTGTCAGTAAGGCTTGGGGATCTCTCTGTGCCTTGATTTCCATGGAAAATGGGAACGATCTTCGTCTTGGCCCAGCCCTTCCCACCAGCAGCACTGCTGTGGGCTGAACTGTGTCCCCGCAAATTCACAGATTGAAGCTCTAACCCCAAGTACTCAGAACATGACCTTATTTGGAGCGAGGGTCTTTAAAGAGGTAATCAAGTTAAATGAGGCCAGTAGGGTGGAGCCTGATCCACTGTGACTGGTGTCCTTAGAAGACGACAGCTGTATAGAGATACAGGGAAAATGGCAGTGCCCAGGCAAAGGAGAGGGCCCTGGAACAATCTGTGCCTGCAGAGGGAACCCACCCTGCCTGGACCTGGGACTCCTGGCCTCCGGGAGCGTGGGACAGTGCGTCTCTGTGGTTTCAGCTGCCTGGCATGTGCCCTTTGCCATAGCAGCCCTGGCCAACTCGTGCAGGTGCCCAGGGCCAGAGGAGGCTGGAGAGCTCTGGACGGGGAGCAGGCAGTGGCTAGGAGCACATGGGATGGGGACTCTGGTCCTAACAGTCACACCAGTACCCTTTGACC